>NW_022987720.1:4069777-4542154 GCF_902827165.1 Trematomus bernacchii | reverse complement strand
TGGAATAAGAATTATAGTTGTTATTATATTAATATATACTATTATAATTTAAAAAAAGCAATATCTGCTAAAAATTCTCAGTCACAGACTATTTGTGCATATTGAAACCAAGCTACAGCCTCCTACAACGGTGTAGTTTGCAAAGTCAAAGCTTCCTTATGGTGAACTCTAACAGAATATACAGTTAATGTATAAACTGCCATTTACAATATATCAGTTTAACACATATATATGTATTGCACATTGAAACTGAGATATTTGGGACAACGTAATGAAGGGAAGCATTTTAAAAGTGTAAGCCTCAGCCAAAACCAGATTATCCTTTAAAAGTGTGACTTAAAAAAAAAGTGAAATGTATAATTTAACGGTAACATAAATGTGAAAGACCATTAGATTGTGTTTTATCATTTCTGCATATTGAGAGTAAGAGTTATAGCAGTTAACGTCACATAGATCACACGTTGAAGTGCTTACTTGATGATGCAATCTGTTATTACAGATAAGGGCAGATGTTTAACTGGGTTGTACTTACTGCCCCTCTTTGAAAGTCGACGCCATAGTTGTCCATCAAAGTTCGCTCACTCTGCTCCTCAGTTCCAAATAATGGACATACATGTAGTCCGATGCTCCTGCATATTGCATGTCACCCGTTGTCATCTCTAGCTTGTACTCAGCCATGGTCACCTGTGGATACTGTTTGGAAAAATAAACACATTGAGTCTCTTAATTTACAGAATGAAGGCTCCAATACGCAGCAAAACAAAACAATGCTGACACTGCCTGTGCATTGTGAACCTTCTTTCATGAAAACATTTTAACTTGGATACAATGCATCTACCCAAAACATATTTTTTACCTTCTAGGTTTTCCCTCGCTGTAGTCTGTCTTCTTGCTTACTGCCTCAGCACTGACTAACCTTTTTGAGACGAACGCTCTTAATGTGTATTAACCTTTATATATACAGTCTATGGCAGTGGTTCTCAACTGGTTAGGCCTCGGGACCCACTTTTTACTTGGTCAATACATCGCGACCCAACATTTTGAAGCACTCAAACCTATTCAACAAAAAATCGTGCTGTAATATATACGCTTTTCAGAATACAATATTAATAAAAGTGAAGTACAGTGCATATATCCCTTATATCCCTTCACAGAACTAAAGTATGCTTTTAAACAAGGTTTAATGAGATGATGGAATCAAAGCTGAACTATATAAAAAGGCACACATGCTGAAAACCCAACCCCAGCAGGGGGTCTGGGGGATTCTCCCCCAGGAGATTTTTAGAAATACTAACATAAACTACGCATTCTGGTACACTCTGAGAAGAAAATAAATACATCTATTACTACCCGACATATTAATAATATTTTATGCCATTGTTTGTTTTTCACTTAGTTCTGACATCTTGCAGAGGAGATAGTCTGTGTGATTTACTTTAAATTGTGGGTAAGGGTAGATAGCTCCCATTGTTCTGTGACCTGTCAATCATCAAACCGGGGGTCATATTTCATTATGTTTCATTTGTATCTGAAGTTGTACCCATGGATGTATAAAGAATAGTTCTACCGCAGTTATTCTCCGTGGGGACTTCCGGCAACAATCTTGATTCTGATTGGCCAGAAGACTCGAAAAAACATCAGCAGGGATGTTTTATTGAGAAGATGATCACTACGTGACAGAAGTTTTCAAAACCATTTATGGTCTCCGGTACTTCCAGTCCAACGCCTACTGCATGCACAGCGTTAGAAAATCGGTCCTTCAAAATAAAAGTTTGCATTTTTTCCCAAAAAAAAAAAAAAAAAAAAAAAAAAAATGGAATTTTTTTTTTCAACTTTTTTTTCTTCACTCACACATCCGCGACCCACTTGAAACGGGTCCGCGACCCACTTTTGGGTCGCGACCCACCAGTTGAGAACCACTGGTCTATGGTATTAACTTAAAAGTGGGTGTTTCTTCCCAAACAAAGCTTCTATCCAAACATTTTGTTTTTCTGGTTTTCAAAGCGTATACAGGTTTAGAGGGGGAGGGGTGTATCAGTTGTTCTAAACCACTCATTCTGGCAAGAATAACCTACATTCTTGTAGTTTACAGTATGTTTATGATCAATCACTTAATAAAACACAAAGTGATAGACTGTCAGGATGGTTGATGTTGAGTCACCAAAGGAGGACCCATATGCAATCAGTCTCAAGGCAGGACAGGAAGGTTTGAGTGATTTATTGACAGAAATAAAAATACACCTGGCTACTTGGCATAGGCAACAAGTCTGGGCAAACAGGAACCAAGACACGGACACAGCCCACATGTGTGATTACAATGTGCCAATACACACAAGATAACATTATGTTTGAAACGGCATACACAAACTGCCTGTTACACTGTTCTTTAGCCCAAAGTTAAATGTATATAATAATACACCAAGTGTTCAGCTACTGCTTTATTTCCTAGTGTATGCTGTATTTGGATGTCTAAATATTAAGAAAAGTGAAGAGTCATACTATATTTAAAGGCGCAAAACATATTGATGGCCTTTGATGTTTTGTAATACTTGAGCTGTGGGATCATCAAAAGAGAGATAACAATCACTAACTAGAAGAACTACTAAGATGCAAGCTCCTCCAGCCTGATTTTCTACCTTTTTGTTGTATTCTGGTTTTCAATGGTTTGAGGGCAAGGAGCACCTACATGCACAAAAACCAGTCATTATGGCACCCAACACATTGGGACTTTAGAAGAAGTGTTGGACAAGCAGTTTGTAGAGATCAAACACTGACGTCAAACTATAGGATGCACGGCCTAGTCCCATATTGAAGAACTTAAACATTTATATGATAGCCAGTACAAATTGAGGGTGACCTCATCACCCAAAAGAACATTCAAATCCCCAAAAAAATAGATTCTACTAAAATGTAATATTTACCTGTCCACGGTTCCCTGCAGAATGTGAAGCTGATGACGTGAAGACCGCTGTAGTGACGACCTGGATAAGTTCCTCCACAGTCTGAAGGCTTGAAGGAAATCCTGTCAAGAATGTTGGTTAAAAGCCTACTGCACATTTCTCACAGAGCATCTCATCCTACTTTTGTATACTCCAAACGTTCAAATATGACCGCATCCAACATGCACAATCATTATGAGTGTTCTTGTTGAACTGATAAAGCCCCATAGAGAGGTAACCCACCTTTTCAGTTGAACCACCACACAGGTGTAGCAGGACTGTGATTGAGCTATTTGAAAGGAAATCACAGGTGTTGAGCATTCCCTAATCAAGAGTGTTGAGACCTCAGAGTTGTTTTCTATAAGGTCAGTCCATCAAAGAGGCCCAGAGTGAGAATCTGTCTTAAAACACATTAAAACAGTAAGGAAGTTAAGTTGCTCTTATTATCACTATTTAGAATAAGTGCCATTCATAAATGTATCTTTAGGTAACTTTAAGGTATCTTAATTCATCAGAAGTGACCAGCAGAGGCCGCAGCTACACACATTGCCATATCTTGGAAATGATCATAAAAAGGATGGCCACACACCCAAACAACATAGAACAGTTAACGGGTTAAGCTTTATTAAAATGTAATGTTCACATGTTGTTTGATTCTTCATAATGTTCATAGTTTTTACCACATTTACATTGGTTTGAGGCTTTGTTCAGAATAATGGAAATATATTTTCAGAGAATCTGTGAGCCACGTAATAAGATTTGGCTGATTAACATGCAATTAACCCAAAACGTCTATGTTTGGGATGATAATATGGTATTGGTGTTTTATAGAATTATATAAGAAGGAAAGATCTTTATGTAACTAGCTGAGATCCGGTATTTCACCATGCAGTGTTGAAAACTGGACGCATGTCAGTTGTAAGAAGAAATGGTGGATGTGGTTCAATGCTATGTCTTCATCATATTAAAGATTTCAGTTTGTTTTCAAATGGAAAATTGGATGTTAACATATAAAGCAAGACAATAACATTTTACATTTCATTTTTGTGAGTGATTTGAAGAATTCAAACAAATACTTAGAAGGCTATAAAGACTTTATTAAATGGTAGTAAATCACATGCGTTGTCAGGCTGTCCTCACATTTAATATCCATCTGTTTTGACTTATGTCCTGACACACCCTGGGGTTGACACCCGCTCTAGGGATCAGAAAGACTGAACATTTATGGTCCACATCAACAAAGAAAAGGATTAGCAAATCTTGTGTAAAGTGCTGGCAAAGCTTCTGTAACACAGAGATAATGCCAACAGATAACCAACAATCTGCTTTTCCCCAATGGCTACTATTCAAAGGCAAACAGTTATACAGTATATCTTATGGAATAATATCAATCGGTTGTGCATATTTGTCTTCAAAAATATATATATTTTCATCTAACCAGAATAAAGTGGAACTTTCAGCACAAATCCATGCCAACTCTTTTTTTTCTCGTCATAGGGACACCCACAAACCACAGACCTTCATTGTGAAAAGTATGGTGTGATTTCTTTAAGGCTTCATCACAAGTGAATTACAGGTAGAGTTATTTGTTTTAATGACAGAAAATCTATTATTTCAACATCCACATATTCCCACAGTGACTCCCGTGCAGAAGCAAGAGGCGAGCCGCGTCGAGTCAGGAGTTAATGTGACGCAGGCGCGGCGCAGCGACTGTCCATCTCGTGCAGTGCACATGGCAGGAAGGGGAACGGGCTCCGTCTTGTGCTCTGCTGTGTTGAAGTGACACTTCTTGAGATGGTTCGACATGCTGGGGAGATCATTGAAACCCCATGATGACACCGGGCTGAAGGCAGTGCTGAATCTCCACACCTGCATAAATAAATAAAAAAGGATTACTGAATGAAGAGGTCAATGCATACTAATCATTTTGTGAAGCTGCATTCCCTTCTTTTGTTACAGCACCCTCCAGAAAAATCTATCTATTTCAAACAGATTTGAAGTAATTATTCTTTAGTCTATGTTGGCTATGTATAATATTGTAGCATTTACTGTAGAGCTCCATCAGCTATTTGAAATGTTTCCTTTTGCAAAAGCACTTTTCTCAGATTTCAGATACAGATTAAAGGAAATATAAAAATAACTGACATACAGTAACCTTTATAATACAGGTTTTCTACTCACTCTGTTTTTGATTTGCCATTATACAGTGCCAGGGGTACCAGGCAACGTCTTCGCTCCCACTGCAGCTCCACTATGCCTCTTATCTGGAGGAGGCTGGCACACACCTCCCTCATAGTCCGTGACACCAGAGACAGCTGGCACAGGCTGAAACTGTCCAGGAACCCAGCTATATGCCACAATATCTCAATGGGAAGCCCACTAAGTTGGTCCGACTGGAGATCAACAGGAAGTTGAGCCCCTGGGCAAGGCTGAACCCCAAAGGACCTGAGGGTGCCTGTCATGAACCACTTTGGCCCCCTGGGTGGATGGGTAAACCTTTGCCTGAGAGAATGTGCAGCCATAGTATGCCAGCGGGCAGCGGTGCTCCATCCAACCATTGAGACCAGCGTGAATGTCACCATGGACATTTATGAAATGGGAAGAAAACTGGTTCCCTGCGCAATGACTGACCACAGACGAAAGGGAACATATGCTGGTAGCGAGGGTTAGGAGGGAGGTAGCGGTTATGTGGGACTGCCTCGACCTCCAGAGCTTCCAAGACAAGGCAGAGGCGGAGAGTGCGGAAGGGCTGGGGTAGGAAAGCTGGGGGGCCGCATGGTCACAGGCAGATGCAGAAGCTATGTCCCCGACTCTAGTGTTGGTAACCAAGATGGCTGCAGGGAAAGTGAAAGTCTGTGTGCCAAAGTCAACACGGTAGCCATCAACATAGACTTTGTCAGAGATCCTTCTACACTCTCTGGACTCCTCTAAACAAAAGAACAAGCGCTGCTGTGATCAGATCGATTTCTCCCAGACCCATGTGGTCTCTTCATCCTGCTCCAAATCTGAGGTATCTTACTGCCTTGTCCTCCATTTTCGGTCGCAATCTATACAGTGACCTGTCTGTGAAGTATCTTTCCGTCCATTAGGTAATGAACATTAGCCTTGGCCCCTAAAATAATTGTAGTTGTGAAATTTACGATCATGCCCATGGTTTTCTAAAGAGCTAGCCCCCTGTCTTCAAGCAACACATGACCAGCGCTCGGTGCCACTCGCTGTCTGACATGCACCGGAGATGCCATCTGAGGGGTGACGGGCTCCTCAGAAACCCCAGCGTTCATGTCATCTTGAACCTCAACAGGAAAGGCCTCCATTGCTCCCGACAGTGGTCCATTTGCAGGTTTTAAAATCTTTGGATCTGTTCCTTTGAGAGCCCCATTTCCTATCAAACAGCTAGAACAGACACTTTGCATCTCCATGTCTTTTTTATTTAAACCATCAGCGGCTACTGGTGTTTTGATTTCTAGTTCATTCTTAGGGTCTCCATTGTCGCTCAATGTACTCATCGGAGTAGCAGCTCCACTGTTCACACACTCTGTGCTGCTGTCAACAGAGTTGGCATTGCTAACAAAGTCCAAAGCAGCAGCTAAGCTTCTTGCTGTCTCCACTGTGGCCTCGTAGAGTTTACCGAAGTGCTCCTCATTCAAGCCATTAATTCCACTGGCAATTCTCTCCTTTGCCAAAACTGACGGGGGAGGTTGTGGCTGGTGTGAGGATGATGAGTGTGAAGCTGTATCAATAACGGTGGAGGCCTCAGGGGCGGATGTAGGCGAAGATGAGCCCGTTTCCCTGTTTTCCTTACTAACAGGGAGAAACGGCTCTCCTTCTGCAGTGGGTGACATGGCAATCACTTTGAGGGACTCGAGTAGTGTACGCTGGTCCTGAAGAGCAAGTGCCATGTCTAGCTGCTCCACCTCCTCCACTCCACGGCTCAGGCTTTCATAGGAAGTGTAGTCCAGGCAGCTAACGGGCCATCTGTTCCACTCCATAGTGCAGCACACCACTCCAGCTGGACACACATCGAGGTGAGCATACATTTGGTTACGCACCAGGTTGGCGGGGCAGCCATAGTCTCTGTTTAGGCAGGGGACCCTCATCAGTGGGCACCAGCGACGTGCAGTCAGTGGAGGCAGGGGAGGCAGAGCCTCACCTGTCATACTCCAATGTAACGGAAAAACAATTAAAAGAAAAACTAAATAATAATAATAATAAAATGTCTCCACTGATCTTGTGTAAATGTGATTTCTGTATGACTCCAATCGCATTTTATAGTCAAAATCAGCAAATTTGCCGAGCTCCGCTACGGGAGCAATGAGAAGTGAGGCAGGGACGTGCTCTGCCTCTCGTAAGCTCACAGTAACTTGCTGGAGCGCGGGCACTAATTTAGCGCGGCCACTTATTTTGTCAGCGCGCTCAAGCCATTTACTGTGGGGTGAGGTGAGGCACAGATGAGCTCTGCCTCACTTCAGAATGCGTCACCCCACAGAAACTGGCTGGAAAGCGGGCCCTAAGCGCATGCCTGTTACCATCTCTGAGTGTGAGAAAATCCACTGTCCTGCCAAATAAGCAAAAATATTGTCAGTATATAAGAGATGGGATAAGACAAAAAAAACAGAGAGCACGGTTTCAATTTGTTGTGTCAGATCTTCTGTTGCATGATGACTTTGTGATAGTAGTGTTTTAAAACTTTTGTTGCACACATATAAGGTTTGGTGTAGTACCAGGGATTTTAGCCCACTTGTAAATGGCTGCTATATTTACTTCAGACCACCAGATGTCAGTCACAGTGCTTGCTGAGATCTGAGCCCAGAGCTTACAATATTAATTTGGAACAAATAGGAAGAAACATAAAAAAGAAATCTTAAGGTTTTGTCCAATCAAAACATTTATATCTGATATCTGATTGTGTACAGAGTGCTTGTGGGATTTCCTATCATTAGTAGAAAAGGGCAAAGCTTGATGAGTTCTTGAAAACATAGTGTGAAAATAATGAATGATAAAGATAAGTATTACAGTGCAATTAATGCTGATATCTCGAACAGACATAAAGGACGTTTATTGACCATTTATTTCATTACATCTAACATGGTTGCAATTGTATTTTGATAATTGTGCAGAGAGACTACTGAAAAATGTAAACGTCTGCAACTGAGATGCACATCTAAGATGCTACTGCTGAAATAACACAGAAAGTATTCTGTTTCCATAACCACTTTATCAACAATATATTAAGAGAATTTATATTCTGTCACTTTTACGAATCAGTCATCGGTCAGTTTACGAATGCAGCTTGCATGGACATTGCCAAAATACATAATCTAACGTTAAGTAGTCACTGAGCCATAAAAAGCATACATTTTTGTCATAACTAAATCCTGAATTGTTGCGAAATTTAGCATGCAACGATTCTGTTTAGTTGTAAAGGTTAAATCAGGTTAACTTAACTTAACAAGTAGCAAAACAGAGCGCATATACAGATGGCAACCGAAGTAGCTTCCTACCAGGAAATACCAAGATTAAATTCCTGGACTGTTTTCAATTTCTTTTGGGTTCAAATAATTAAAAAGGCAGCTCAAGCTTTGAGTTCCTCTTGGTAATAGCCACACTGAGGGAGGACAGCTCTGCTTGAAAATCTTCGATCATCTGTAAGGCTGCAGGCTCAGCAAAGCGTTGCTCAGGATAAGTACCGAGGGGTTCCTGACGGGGACAAAATCCAAATGTTATGCAAGGGAATGGGAAATCTTTGAAAAGGTAGAGTTACTGGTTTTGTGATTAATGTAACGCAGGATACTCACAAAATCACTGAAATTCCCCCCGAGCAGCCATGCATATGACATTACAAGTATTGCGCTTGATTTTTTGGGCAGATATGCCAAGATGTCCTCCATGCTTGACTGTTCCTTTGTAGTTGGAGGAGCTTTGTTCAGGATAAGTGGAACATTGGGAATCCAACCTAGATGGTCAAACTTAAAAAAAAAAATCTTGAGGGTTAAAATAAAAAAAGGTATAGTTTGACATTAATAAATCTCATTTGTTCTCCTAATTTCTTTATGGTAGAGATGAATGTTGAATTACTTTAATCTCCCCCATAATGTTATCAAGTAAACTGTTACTGCTCACAACTGAGCCAGCCAGCTATCAATGTAAAATGTTGCAATTGTATGTGTACAAAACACAAGAGGTGTAACGGCCCGTCCACACAGCAGCGTTAACAAAATCTTGGAGGTGGGCGTATCTGAAGCTTGGGGATTTTTTGCGAGCAAGGCACCAACAACCAATCACATGTCATAGGCATAGGCATGTCTTTGTATAGAAGTGCAAATTAGTCACGTTGACGTGTACAAACACAAGGGTGCTATCCGTCTTTTCATACAACTTCGAACCGGAAGGCAAAAAAGGCCCTTTCCCCGAAAAAACAAAAATTCTACTTTTTAATCAACCCAAAACATGATGTTTTGTGTACATACTTTAATGGAGCTGTGGGATCATCAAAAGAGAGATAACAATCACTAAACTAGAAGAACTACTAAGATGCAAGCTCCTCCAGCCTGATTTTCTACCTTTGTTGTATCTCTGGTTTTCAATGGTTTGAGGGCAAGGAGCACTACATGCACAAAACCAGTCATTATGGCACCAACACATTGGGACTTTAGAAGAAGTGTTGGACAGCAGTTGTAGAGATCAAAACACTGACGTCAAACTATAGGATGCACGGCATAGTCACATTTGAAGAACTTAAACATTTATATGATAGCCAGTACAAATTGAGGGTGACCTCATCACCCAAAAGAACATTCAAATCCTAACAAACCTGAAAACTTAAATATCTTGTTTTAGAAAATTAGAAATGTCAAAAAGCCAGACTGGATGGTTGTAGTGTTGTTCACACTATTATCCTCAAACTTGAGTTTTTTCCCCCAGTAATTTACCCTGTTGATACTCAGTATTTAGATACAAAGTACACATTTCTGTTTAACTCTCTGAAATGCCGATTCATTACTCTCTCGGTCTGATTTTTAGTTCCCTGCACCTATATGCAAGTTCTTGCTGTTTCTTGAGGTGAAGTCTTGTGATTTGTTGTAGATGTAGCATCAACAGTACTGACTGACTATTCAAAGATTAAAGGGGACCTATCATGCAAAATGCACTTTTGTACGTCTTTTATACATGAATATGTGTCCCCGGTGTTCCAGGGAACTCACCAAGTGTCAGAAAACACAACCCTCTCTATTTTCCTCCATACCCAAATCTCTAAAAAAGGGGCTGCAACGGATCTGATAAAAACTGATCCAGATTTGAACACTGTCCTGACGTCAGGACGGTGGCGCTACGGCTATTGGGCCAACTCTCCACCTATCAGGAGGAGACAGCCACGGCCATTGCCGTTCGAAAGCGCTGGAGACGCTGTAGTACATATGCCAGGCCTGTAAGTCGCGCTGTAGTCTGCCACAAAAGCAGCGAAGAAGACTTGGTTACAGTACCATGGTTACCCTTCTGTTTATTCTCCGCTGTGGCTTTCTTTCTCCCTCCCCGAGGCAAGCGTTTGCTCCCGCTGCAATGCAATCCCTCCCCGTCGAGGCAAGCACTGTAATTCTCTCCGGTTAGTCCACCAGCAGATGACAAACACCCACCTCTCCGCCTCTTCCAAGGAACGAGGGGACCGTGCGGCAGAGTTTCAGTTTCAGTTTGTTTCGCCGGTCAAGATGTCCGTTAAAGTTTAAATCTTCCGGACAAAATTAGAAAAGTGCCGGTCAAAGGTCTTTGTTATTTATTGAGCTTTAAAACAAATGAATAACGACTCTATATAATAAAACACGGATATCTCTTTTTCTCCCCCTCTTCTGACAGCCCAGCAGCTGATCAGGGGCCTCATTTATAACGCCTTGCGTAGGATTGACGTAGGAAGGTTGCTTACGTAGTACAAAGCACAAAAATAGGTACATACATTTTCCGCCATTTTCCGATTCACAAAACATTGCGTACCGGCGAGGGAAGTGCGTACGGCACTCCCTACGCCTGTTTCCCTTGATAAATCACAATCGACTCGTAACGCCCATATTTGCCTATACATAGTCAAAGAAACGCCCATTCATTCATTCATTTTGACTGACTGCATGAAGAAGATCGCAGGAAATTACGATAGAACAGCTAAAAAAGACATCTCACACCGTGTCAGATTTAGGTTATTGTGGGGAGGTCGAGATAAATCATATTGTTTGGTGGATGCAGTTTGAACCAGAGTAGCAGCATGGAGGTCGGATCGTCACCAAAATAAATAAATAAGTGGTCCGAAAAAAGTTAATGACAAAAAAAATACACATAACCTTCCTCAGGCAGTGTGTTTGTCCCGGGGACAGGAGACACCCCCTTGATGAGAAACTGTAAGAAATGATCGGGGAATCCCTCCGGAGTGGAGTCATGACGACTGGATCTGAATTATTTTTGTTGTATTTGGTGGTTTGTGTTCCAGCTGTCGATCAGCAACTATATATATATAATCCACCAGTTAAAGGAAATACAACTAATGGATTGTGTTATATTAGCTGTACAATTTACCACATATGGTGTTCTTAGTTTCCATACCTCCTGTGTTTTACGAGCGACTTATCAAGTCTTGGCAAACGGCATAAAACACGATTAAACGTGATAGTATATAAAACCATGCTCGTATCGACAACCTATAGAAATGCAAAACGGCGTCAGTTTAGACGTAATTCTGTCCTCCTGCTTACCGCATCATTTATGAGAAAACATTTCATAACATTAACACAACATATTCGAGGTGGTTTTAAATAGCATATCCGTATTTATTTATTTCTCCAAGTTATGTTTTTGTGAGCACTGAGGAGTCTCAAACAGGCGTTTGTTTAATCATTTAAAGATTGGCTTTAATCAATGTTTGAAAATGAATTCTTCATATTTGATAAATGAGAGGTAACATTTTATTTATGGTATTATTTCCACATATTTCTCTCCATTCTTCCTTCTGCCAACGGTGTCGCAGTTTCTCGTCTCTCCCGTTTGTGTGCTTAGTGCGTACGCATGGGTTAGAGTTTGCGTGGAGGACAGCACATTTTCCCGTCAAGTTAGTATTTTATAAATCGCAAACATTGCGTAGAAACTGGCGTACGCCATTTTTTGAGCGTATATCCCTTTATAAATGAGGCCCCAGAGCACGTCTCCCCTCTCCTGCAGGGGGGCGTGGTCAGGAGAATCAGACCCGTAGACAGCAAACAGCACATGGAGCGAAATGAGGCATGGCTAAAATGCATGATCCGTTTGGTATTTTGAAAACAGAAACGTATAAATATACCTTATATAGGTATGGCCCTACAATATATCATTTAAATATAGCATGATAGGTTTCCTTTAAGTTAAACATCCATACTGTTTTCAAAATCCTGTCAGGTTATTTATCAGGAAGCATTTAGTTTGAGAGTAATGGAAGGGATCAGCAAGTTTGTTCAAAGAGGGTAACATATTAAATTCAAAACAATCTAGCAACAAATATTAGCAAGCACACCCTGAATATGTTCATCTTCAATAAATTAGTCAAAAGAAAACTGATGGTCCCATCCACCCACTTCGGTATTTTTAAAGTGTAAAACAAATGTAAAAAAAAATAAGGTTCAGATTATAAAACAAGCACCAGCTCTTCGTAACTGTATCTAAACCTTGAAGAGGCATTGAATGACAGGGAAGCTGCAGAGTGGGACAATACTTTTTTCCAAGGATGAGTCTTTTGAAGGTATAGACGGACTGATGTTGCATTAAAGCTGTATTTTAAGTACATTTTTACCAAATATTGTTGCTGTGAGCTAAAACAAGAATGCTGAGACAACAGTTACGTGTCAACATGCATACATCCTGCTCATGCATCCTGGTAGCTGCAGCCCGAGGCACACAACATGACAACATTTCACTAGTTTACACTGAACTTGCTGCACAGATACAGCTTGTGAAACAAGTTTCTTATGCAGCACTGTTTGTGTTGAGTTTTGTTTGCCACACTAAATGCTGCTACAGTTTCTGCTAACCTCCCTCTGCTCATTCTGACCGGACTTAAAAAAAAAAGCAAATTTGATAGTGTTAAGTCTGTTAGATTAATAATTGTATTTGATGACCATAAAAACCGTAGCCTTATACTGTACTAAAGGTGATATCGGAAGTTGCTGAACATAATCTAAGGGTAACAAAGCAATGGAGTAAAAGTCTCATTTTACTAAACACCTGTGCCTCAACTTTCCTTCAACCCTTATATCAGGAAAACCTACTTAATGAAGATATTTGCCATTGGTCTTTAGAATACTCGCAGTTGAACGGTTTGGTGAAGAGATGCAATCAACAAAAACAACAATATAAATATGTGAAACTTTACTTTCAAGATAAGATTACAGTATCAAGATGGCAGTACATTGGACAACAAAGCGACAGCAGGTTGTTTATTTGAGCCACAGTTTAAAGTATTTTCTTGGTCAAATACCAAGATTAAATTCCTGGACTGTTTTCAATTTCTTTTGGGTTCAAATAATTAAAAGGCAGCTCAAGCTTTGAGTTCCTCATGGTAATAGCCACACTGAGGGAGGACAGCTCTGCTTGAAAATCTTTGACCATCTGTAAGGCTGCAGGCTCAGCAAAGCGTTGCTCAGGATAAGTACCGAGGGGTTCCTGACGGGGACAAAATCAAAATGTTATGCAAGGGAATGGGAAATCTTTGAAAAGGTATAGTTACTGGTTTTGTGATTAATGTAACGCAGGATACTCACAAAATCACTGAAATTCCCCCTGAACAGCCATGTAGATGACATTACAAGTATTGCGCCTGATTTTTTGGGCAGATATGCCAAGATGTCCTCCATGCTTGACTGTTCCTTTGTAGTTGGAGGAGCTTTGTTCAGGATAAGTGGACCATTGGGAATCCAACCTAGATGGTCAAACTTAAAAAAAAAATCTTGAGGGTTAAAATAAAAAAAAGGTATAGTTTGACATTAATAAATCTCATTTGTTCTCCTAATTTCTTTATGGTAGAGATGAATGTTGAATTACTTTAATCTCACCCATAATGTTACCAAGTAAGCTGTTACTGCTCACAACTGAGCCAGCCAGCTATCCAGTGGCGGCGCCAGGGTATTTTTGTTGGGTAATCTATGGTAGGGCTAACCCATACAGTGGTGGGGCTCAAGTCAGTATTTGTAATGTAATTACATACACGCTATATCGCACCCCTTGACAGTGAAACGCCACGCGTGAGGCTTTTATTAGCTTTTATTAGTCTCCTTTTATCAGCTAAATTACATCGAGAGCAACAGGTGTGAGTTAAACAATACAATAGCCTATTCTGCTAATTCCACGTTGTTACAACATGCTACGCAGCGGCAGAAACAAGAAAAATTGGCATATAGAATTGACACGGAGAGGGAGAGAGAGAGGGAGAGGGAGAGGGAGAGGGAGAGAAAGACAGACAGACAGACAGACAGACAGACAGACAGACAGACAGACAGACAGACAGACAGACAGACCACACAACAGCTGGCCTGTGTCTCTATTGTCATACAAAACACTTTTTCAAATGACCCATTATTACAAAATATATGCAAAACTCACTATTGACGTTCTCAAAGCAGCACGATCCGCCTGTTGTTGTGGTTGGAAGCGAAAATGTCAATGACACGCTGGACATCCAGTGCCTTACTCCTCTGCTTATTGATAGCCAGCAGGCCCAGGTTGCTGTTCCGTGCATCACCACTGCTGTTTCTTAGATAATTCTTGATGCGACGGAGACAGGAGAAGCTGCGTTCGCAGCCAGCAGAGGTCACAGGCAGAGTCAGGGATATGCATATGAGTCTGTGTAAATCCGTAAAGGCATCCTTGTAGGGTCGCATTAAAGCCAGGAATTCCGCTGTGTCCTTCAGTTCATCATGTCCCTGTTGTTTCTTTCTTTCCAGTAGGCGATTAACCTGGTGTAGCTCTGGGGTCAGGTTCTCTTCCGTCACTCCATAGAACTTGGCCATGGGTTGCAGACATTTATTGTCTAGGAAGGATGCATGTTTGGGGCTGAGTGCCGAGACTCCGGATAGGACACCACCGGCCTCTGTTGAGAAACGTCTTCTCATTTCAACCACAAGTCTGTCGATTACTGGGTAGAAACACTCTGTGCGCAGCGCATCTAGGGATGTAACTGGTGTGCGTTCAATTTGGGCTTCCACAACAAACTCCTGTAGATGTCGAGGAGGCTGTGCCTGTCTCCTTTCGGGTGTCTCATTGTGATTTACATTGGCTTTGGTGCACAGGTCGCTTGCTCTGTCCCGAATTTCCCTCCATGACTCCTCTGCGCGTCTGTCTGTCAGTGTCGCTATGACCGAATCAGCCAAGTCCATTGCGGAGGACAGCTCAAGGCTGGGAGATTGGAGCTGGTCAGACATGAATTTTGTGACACGGAAAAGATCCTCGAAAAGCGTAAGAAGCAAGACAAACTGCTCATCAATTAGTCCACTCACCGCTCTGGCCTCCGTTTTCCTCCGCGCATTGGGCTGAGACATGATCTCTGTAAATGTTGCCTTTACTGCAGGCAGTGATTTGCGGATAGCCACCAGTGCTGTATATTGACATGACCAGCGTGTTTCCGATAGGTTCTTAAGTTCAACTGGTTGTGAAGTTGGCTCCATTTCTCTCTGTTTCTTGAGGAAAATATCATGGGCGACTGAGTTGGCGAAGAAGTTGTACAGCATTTGTATAGTTTCAAAAAAGTAGGCTGCTGCTTCAACATTGCGGACCACGTCGACCAACACAAGGTTTAATCTGTGTGCATGGCAGTGGATATACACAGCATTTGGCACCTCCTTTTTAAACTTCTGCTGTACTCCGTTCTTGCATCCCGACATGACAGCAGCCCCATCGTAACACTGTCCAACACACATGTGTGGGTCGATGTTGCATTGGCTGAGCGTCTGTTTGATGGTACTGAGGAGCGAGTCGGCGTCCAGGCCCTCTGTGCGTCTGAAGTGCAGGAATTCTTCACGCACTTGTTCTCCTTTAACATAACGTACAACGATGGACAGTTGCTCGCTTTTCCTGACATCTTTGGTTTCGTCAACCATTAGGGCGAAACATTCAGCTTCCCTAATTTCTGCACTTATTTCACTTCGCACCATATCTGCCATTATCTGGAAAATCTCGTTTTGGATGTCTTGATGTGTGTATTTAGCATTTTGAGGATTGTCGTTCAGTTTCTTTGCTACAGTCACGTCAAATTCACCAATTAATTGTAGCAGCTCTCGGAAGTTTCCCCTATTAACCGAGTTCTCCTCACCCTCCTGCTCCCGGTGACCTCGCTGTGCAATGCCTTGACATGCAGTATAACGTAAGGACATCACCACGGCCTTCATGTACTCACGGTTTTCTTTCACAAGTTTAAATGACCTGTATCAATCATGTTTCCCAGTCTTGAGCCATCTTTCGTTGTCTGTTTAAATTCAGCCCATGCCTCCATGGCACACCTGTGTGCTGCACTCCCGTTGTGTTTTTTGAAAGCTCCTGTTGCATTTTTCCAGTTTTTAAAGCCATTGGTAAAGGCAGGCTCGGAATGGAATCGTTTCCCAGCACCCAAAAAATGACGACAGGCAAAGCAAAACACTGAGTCAGTTTCAACTGAATATTCGACCCAGCTGTATGTGTCAAACCAGGCCCCATTAAAAGACCGTTGCTGGCTTCCAATCTGTCTTGACGGATAGTTTTTTCGAATGGGACGTTTTGGTCCATCTCCGGGTCCTTGGCTAATGTCGCTAACAGCCTCAGGTCCTTGGCTGATGTTGCTAACGTTAGCGGCCTCCTGCTCCATATTTTCCTCATCTTCGCCACCTCTGGCCTCTCCAATCCCATCGGGTCCCCGCTGGCTGGCATCCTCTTCAGGTGGGTCGTGTGACTCTGGCACCTGTTCGTCGTGTACCTCAATGCGAGGGCGTTTAAGAACAAATGTATCCATCCGAAATATAAAGGTTCTGCTGTCTGTGCAATTTACTCGGCGCGAGTTTAGGGACTTTTCACTGTGAACGTGACGTATGATCAATCAGTAATGCATGACGCAGACCCAACGTTTCGTTGCTCTGATTGGCTGTCTATTCAAATTGCATTCGGAGGCATTTTGATCTGACTTCTCAGACTCTCAGTTGCGCGCGCTACTAAAGAGACGCGCTACCATGGAAACCAAACAATGGTACAGCTGTATTCAAGTCCGAGTGGAAACAGTCGTGACTAAATCTGATTTTGTCGGGAAATGCGGGAGAAATATGACCCCGGGAGGAAGCCGTGTTCTCGTGCTTATTATTTAATGTAATTTGCTTACTTTAACATAATTTTTCATGGTGTGGCTAAGGTAGGGCTAAGCCATTTCTTGGTATGGCTGTAGCCTACCCCAGCCATACCCTGGCGCCGCCACTGCAGCTATCAATGTAAAATGTTGCAATTGTATGTGTACACTTTGTACAAAACACAAGAGGTGTAACACTAAATCATTGAACTTTAGGTTATGGTTAGTGGTTTTGTCCTCTTACATACTTTAATGGAGCTGTGGGATCATCAAAAGAGAGATAACAATCACTAAACTAGAAGAACTACTAAGATGCAAGCTCCTCCAGCCTGATTTTCTACCCTTGTTGTATCTCTGGTTTTCAATGGTTTGAGGGCAAGGAGCACTACATGCACAAAACCAGTCATTATGGCACCAACACATTGGGACTTTAGAAGAAGTGTTGGACAAGCAGTTGTAGAGATCAAAACACTGACGTCAAACTATAGGATGCACAGCATAGTCACATTTGAAGAACTTAAACATTTATATGATAGCCAGTACAAATTGAGGGTGACCTCATCACCCAAAAGAACATTCAAATCCCCAAAAAACTAGATTCTACTAAAAATGTAATATTTACCTGTCCACGGTTCCCTGCAGAATGTGTAGCTGATGACGTGAAGACCACTGTAGTGACGACCTGGATAAGTTCCTCCACAGTCTGAAGGCTTGAAGGAAATCCTATCAAGAATGTTTGGTTAAAAGCCTACTGCACATTTCTCACAGAGCATCTCATCCTACTTTTGTATATTTTTTAAAATCTCAAAATGTAATAACCAGCTTTTGTTTTTACATGCATTCATCATTCTACTTACTGTCTATTTCAGAATGTGATACTTTGTTTAAGTTTCTTAACATTTTTTTACAGCAAATATCATCCAATCAAGATAAAGCCTTTTGGAAAGATAGATTATCCATTTAAGACAAGTTAAAACTTAATGTGAAGGGAGGGGGTTGACTTGGCGTCTAAAGCCAATTTACATGATATTCTACAATCTGTGTCTAACAAAAAAAGGACTACTGCAGGGCCTTAGGCTTTTACATGTAAACATTTTGAAAGGAGCATATAACAACAAATATATATACCCGAGTCATCATTCCCCAGAAATCCATAATAAAATATCTCATTGATCCATTCCTGGAGCTCAGAATCTGCAGACACTTCACTGTCAGATGGATAATAGTATGCCACCATTGACTGGATGAAGCTGAGGACAACAATAAAATGTACCAGTATCAGCTATTCTTTAGCCCAAAGCTAAATACTATATAATAATACACCAAGTGTTCAGCTACTGCTTTATTTGCTGTATTTGGATTGTCTAAATATTAAGAAAAGTGAAGAGTCATACTATATTTAAAGGCGCAAAACATATTGATGTTCTTTGATGTTTTGTACATACTTTAATTGAGCTGTGGGATCATCAAAAGAGAGATAACAATCACTAAACTAGACGAACTACTAAGATGCAAGCTCCTCCAGCCTGATTTTCTACCCTTGTTGTTGTATTTCTGGTTTTCAATGGTTTGAGGGCAAGGAGCACTACATGCACAAAACCAGTCATTATGGCACCAACACATTGGGACTTTAGAAGAAGTGTTGGACAGCAGTTGTACAGAGATCAAAACACTGACGTCTAACTATAGGATGCACGGCATAGTCACATTTGAATAACTTAAACATTTATATGATAACCAGTACACATTGAGGGTGACCTCATCACCCAAAAGAACATTCAAATCCTAACAAACCTGAAAACTTAAATATCTTGTTTTAGAAAATTAGAAATGTCAAAAAGCCAGACTGGATGGTGTAGTGTTGTTCACACTATTATCCTCAAACTTGAGTTTTTTCCCCCAGTAATTTACCCTGTTGATACTCAGTATTTAGATACAAAGTACACATTTCTGTTTAACTCTCTGAAATGCCGATTCATTACTCTCTCGGTCTGATTTTTAGTTCCCTGCACCTATATGCAAGTTCTTGCTGTTTCTTGAGGTGAAGTCTTGTGATTTGTTGTAGATGTAGCATCAACAGTACTGACTGACTATTCAAAGATTAAAGGGGACCTATCATGCAAAATGCACTTTTGTACGTCTTTTATACATGAATATGTGTCCCCGGTGTTCCAGGGAACTCACCAAGTGTCAGAAAACACAACCCTCTCTATTTTCCTCCATACCCAAATCTCTAAAAAAGGGGCTGCAACGGATCTGATAAAAACTGATCCAGATTTGAACACTGTCCTGACGTCAGGACGGTGGCGCTACGGCTATTGGGACAACTCCACCAATCAGGAGGAGACAGCCACGGCCATTGCCGTTCGAAAGCGCTGGAGACGCTGTAGTACATATGCCAGGCCTGTAAGTCGCGCTGTAGTCTGCCACAAAAGCAGCGAAGAAGACTTGGTTACAGTACCATGGTTACCCTTCTGTTTATTCTCCGCTGTGGCTTTCTTTCTCCCTCCCCGAGGCAAGCGTTTGCTCCCGCTGCAATGCAATCCCTCCCCGTCGAGGCAAGCACTGTAATTCTCTCCGGTTAGTCCACCAGCAGATGACAAACACCCACCTCTCCGCCTCTTCCAAGGAACGAGGGGACCGTGCGGCAGAGTTTCAGTTTCAGTTTGTTTCGCCGGTCAAGATGTCCGTTAAAGTTTAAATCTTCCGGACAAAATTAGAAAAGTGCCGGTCAAAGGTCTTCTTTGTTATTTATTGAGCTTGAAAACAAATGAATAACGACTCTATATAATAAAACACGGAGATCTCTTTTTCTCCCCCTCTTCTGACAGCCCAGCAGCTGATCAGAGCACGTCTCCCCTCTCCTGCAGGGGGGCGTGGTCAGGAGAATCAGACCCGTAGACAGCAAACAGCACATGGAGCGAAATGAGGCATGGCTAAAATGCATGATCTGTTTGGTATTTTGAAAACAGAAATGTATAAATATACCTTATATAGGTATGGCCCTACAATATATCATTTAAATATAGCATGATAGGTTTCCTTTAAGTTAAACATCCATACTGTTTTCAAAATCCTGTGAGGTTATTTATCAGGAAGCATTTAGTTTGAGAGTAATGGAAGGGATCAGCAAGTTTGTTCAAAGAGGGTAACATATTAAATTCAAAACAATCTAGCAACAAATATTAGCAAGCACACCCTGAATATGTTCATCTTCAATAAATTAGTCAAAAAAAAACTGATGGTCCCATCCACCCACTTCGGTATTTTAAAGTGTAAAACAAATGTAAAAAAAAATAAGGTTCAGATTATAAAACAAGCACCAGCTCTTCGTAACTGTATCTAAACCTTGAAGAGGCATTGAATGACAGGGAAGCTGCAGAGTGGGACAATACTTTTTTCCAAGGATGAGTCTTTTGAAGGCATAGACGGACTGATGTTGCATTAAAGCTGTATTTTAAGTACATTTTTACCAAATATTGTTGCTGTGAGCTAAAACAAGAATGCTGAGACAACAGTTACGTGTCAACATGCATACATCCTGCTCATGCATCCTGGTAGCTGCAGCCCGAGGCACACAACATGACAACATTTCACTAGTTTACACTGAACTTGCTGCACAGATGCAGCTTGTGAAACGAGTTTCTTATGCAGCACTGTTTGTGTTGAGTTTTGTTTGCCACACTAAATGCTGCTACAGTTTCTGCTAACCTCCCTCTGCTCATTCTGACCGGACTTAATAAAAAAAAAAAAAAGCAAATTTGATAGTGTCAAGTCTTTGTTCGATTAATAATTGTATTCGATGACCATAAAAACCGTAGCCTTATACTGTACTAAAGGTGATATCGGAAGTTGCTGAACATAATCTAAGGGTAACAAAGCAATGTAGTAAAAGTCTCATTTTACTAAACACCTGTGCCTCAACTTTCCTTCAACCCTTATATCAGGAAAACCTACTTAATGAAGATATTTGCCATTGGTCTTTACAATTTTAACCATTTGGTTTTAGAATACTTGCAGTTGAACGGTTTGGTGAAGAGATGCAATCAACAAAAACAACAATATAAATATGTGAAACTTTACTTTCAAGATAAGATTACAGTATCAAGATGGCAGTACATTGGACAACAAAGCGACAACAGGTTGTTTATTTGAGCCACTGTTTAAAGTATTTTCTTGGTCAAATACCAAGATTAAATTCCTGGACTGTTTTCAATTTCTTTTGGGTTCAAATAATTAAAAGGCAGCTCAAGCTTTAAGTTCCTCTTGGTAATAGCCACACTGAGGGAGGACAGCTCTGCTTGAAAATCTTCGATCATCTGTAAGGCTGCAGGCTCAGCAAAGCGTTGCTCAGGATAAGTACCGAGGGGTTCCTGACGGGGACAAAATCCAAATGTTATGCAAGGGAATGGGAAATCTTTGAAAAGGTAGAGTTACTGGTTTTGTGATTAATGTAACGCAGGATACTCACAAAATCACTGAAATTCCCCCTGAACAGCCATGTAGATGACATTACAAGTATTGCGCTTGATTTTTTGGGCAGATATGCCAAGATGTCCTCCATGCTTGACTGTTCCTTTGTAGTTGGAGGAGCTTTGTTCAGGCTAAGTGGACCATTGGGAATCCAACCTAGATGGTCAAACTTAAAAAAAAAATCTTGAGGGTTAAAATAAAAGAAGGTATAGTTTGACATTAATAAATCTCATTTGTTCTCCTAATTTCTTTATGGTAGAGATGAATGTTGAATTACTTTAATCTCACCCATAATGTTACCAAGTAAGCTGTTACTGCTCACAACTGAGCCAGCTAGCTATCAATGTAAAATGTTGCAATTGTATGTGTACAAAACACAAGAGGTGTAACACTAAATCATTGAACTTTAGGTTATGGTTAGTGGTTGTCCTCTTACATACTTTAATGGAGCTGTGGGATCATCAAAAGAGAGATAACAATCACTAAACTAGAAGAACTACTAAGATGCAAGCTCCTCCAGCCTGATTTTCTACCCTTGTTGTATCTCTGGTTTTCAATGGTTTGAGGGCAAGGAGCACTACATGCACAAAACCAGTCATTATGGCACCAACACATTGGGACTTTAGAAGAAGTGTTGGACAAGCAGTTGTAGAGATCAAAACACTGACGTCAAACTATAAGATGCACGGCATAGTCACATTTGAAGAACTTAAACATTTATATGATAGCCAGTACACATTGAGGGTGACCTCATCACCCACAAGAACATTCAAATCCCCAAAAAACTAGATTCTACTCTACTACTTTTTTCTAAAAATATAATATTTACCTGTCCACGGTTCCCTGCAGAATGTGAAGCTGATGACGTGAAGACCACTGTAGTGACGACCTGGATAAGTTCCTCCACAGTCTGAAGGCTTGAAGGAAATCCTATCAAGAATGTTTGGTTAAAAGCCTACTGCATATTTCTCACAGAGCATCTCATCCTACTTTTGTATATTTTTAAAAATCTCAAAATGTAATAACCAGCTTTTGTTTTTACATGCATTCATCATTCTACTTACTGTCTATTTCAGAATGTGTTACTTTGTTTACGTTTAACATTTGTTTTACAGCAAATATCATCATCCAATCAAGATAAAGCCTTTTGGAAAGATAGATTATCCATTTAAGACAAGTTAAAACTCAATGTGAAGGGAGGGGGTTGACTTGGCGTCTAAAGCCAATTTACATGATATTCTACAATCTGCCCCTAACAAAAAAAGGACTACTGCAGGGCCTTAGGCTTTTACATACACATGTAAACATTTTGAAAGGAGCATACAACAACAAATATATATACCTGAGTCACCATTCCCCAGAAATCCATAATAAAATATCTCATTGATCCATTCCTGGAGCTCAGAATCTGCAGACACTTCACTGTCAGATGGATAATAGTATGCCACCATTGACTGGATGAAGCTGAGGACAAAATGTACCAGTATCATTACATTACATTTAACTTAGCTGACGCTTTTATCCAAAGCGAATTCTCCCTGGAGTAACTAAGGACATAAGTGCCTTACTCAAGGGCACACTAGTGGTGGTATCCCTGGCGGGATTTGAACTTACAACCTTCCGATCTTCAGCCCACCTCACTATCCATTAGACCACCACTATCCCTATCAGGATGTGAATTGCATTTCCCCATATCTATGAGTGTGACATCTTGAGATTGTTGCTTCAATATCCAATTTAAAGTCCAGAATCTTAATACTTAGTTTTAATATGTGTCCCCCTATTTTGTCTAATGTGGCATATAATGGCATTAATCCTCAAACACCAGGGTTGACAGCAATCAAGCAGAAAGTCACCTGTTGATGATGCTCCACAGCCTCAGTGCATCATCTCTGAAATGAAAGTTGGGGATGGACTCCAGTCCTCTAGCTGCGATGTTTTCCGGCAGGCAGAGGGAGCTGTAGGTCGTTCTGGAGAGCCCCCTTCTCATTAGTTCTAGTTGTCCCTCTTTATCAAGTGAAGTCTGAAACAACAAATACTGGCTACATTTCAAATGCACAAATTTCATTTTCCTCTACATAACATTTCTCACCGTTAAAACCCCAAACATATCTGTAGAGGCTAAGCCAACGTTTTAAGCCTCTGAGGATCCGCTATGTTGGCGTAATTGACGCACACAAAGTTTGCCAGGTGAATAAAAGTCTGATACAAAGTTTCCAGTTAAATACAGTCCATTGATTTCCTTTTGACTGGTGTCCATTTAATTTGCTTCATTTTCTCACAGAAAAGCCCCCACCTAGTGTCAGCAGAAAGTAATTCAAATAATAATAATTCCAAAGAAATGCAAAACACAATACATCTTAAAATATATTTTAAGATCATGTTTAATCATCCGATTTGTCTGTACATTGCTGTTTTAGTCGGTGTTCTTCTAATTAGTGAGTATTTTTCGATTCAATATGTGCGGCAAAAGAATAAACACCATAGGGGCACTGTGCTGACATACCTACCAAACGTCATCTCATAATTCAGAGAGCCGATTGGCTGCAAGTACGTGTGCCGCGAAAATAGTAGTTGTTTGTGAAGAGGAGACGAGGAGCGTATAGCGATTCAAATCAGTCAAACGGAAAGAAAATGAATGAAGTTGACCATCTACTTCAGCTTTGGTAAGTTCATTTAAGTCATATCTTTTGTTTATCTTCTGTGTTTTGCCTATAGGCTATTGCTCTGCTGGATCGATTGATATTGTGACCTCGGTGATGAGTGTCTGTTTTCCTTATACCCCCCCCCCCCTCCCCTCTCTATCGGAACCATGGATAGCCTACAGCCATTTGTTTACGCGTTTAAAAAAGCACCAGAAGCTTATACATACACAAACACATCCAAGTTGTTCGTGCCCCACCACTTTTGTACATATAAAAACGCCAATGAATGTTTGTATTCCCGTGTTTGTGTGAGTGTTCTCCACGTGGTCAAAAACTGTATGGCCTTCCGGCGGAACCTCTAACCACAAACATTGGTTCCTACCTTTATACCCACAGTGTTAATTGGCTCCTACAATATCTTTTTGCCTAACTGCCGTGTTTTAATATTATGTATGTCTAGTTATTGCACACTGGGACAGGGTTGCACTCTGAATCTCGTTGTGTCTTTGTACAATTACAATAAAAGGCTTTAACTTTTTTTATTTGATCAAGATATTTAAACAGTTATAGAATTGACTATGTTGTTTAAATTGTTAATGTATGATTTCCATTTTTAAAAATATATTAAAAAGTCATACCTTTGAAAAAAATTGACCAGGGCCTAAAAGAGTCTCACGAGCAAGTATGTTTATAGGAATGGTAAATCGGTGATGGGGGGTCAGCAGCTGTAAGAAAGAAGACATAGGTGACAGTAATGAACCTACTGTAATATCATTGAGCTGATTCAAGTAAACACATCTCATATGGCCTGCAACACTGCACTCAAAATAATAAATGGGGCTTACCTTGTGCAGGGGGTGATTCTTTGGGAGGTTGCGAAGTGTCGCCATTGCAAAAACTTCTGGCAGTAGATGAGTCCTCAGAATATGACTGACTAATACGTGATGGAGGGCATCTGCACTCCTTACAAACATTTTGGCCAGCATCCAGTCAGACTCTGAGTCGGTAGGCAGGAAAATTGGGTTCTCCTCTGAAGGTTGCTGACTGAGCTGAGGGTGGGGACAATTTTTTATTTTGCAGAAGGTATTCAAAAAAAACAAAACTTAATTGAGATCACGAGATATGAGAAACCTGAATTGCAATGGGGAGTAGTTTCTTCTGTGGATTTAGGTACAGCAGGCAGAGAGCAGGAGTCACCACAGTGGGTTTACCATCAATAACTTTTGTGGAAAGACCTTCCATGATCTTGTAATCACCAAGGAATATATTGCCCTTCTGTAGGAAACAAATTATTATAAAACAGATAAGTGCCAAGTGAGGACAATGTTTAACACATCTAAAAAATGTAATTTAAAATACACTGGAAATTCACTTTACCTTCATCTCTGCATTCAAAGAACTTCCTATGGCCAAAAAAGGTTGAACCATTTCCTCTGTTAAGGGGAAGTTGGATGGCAGCTTTGAGCAACGTTGAATTATGAAGGGGTTGATTCCATTGAGAAACTGGTATCCAAAAAAGTCGTCATCCTTCCAGTGCTCCGACACATACTCTGGGACATAAATTATGTATTAGTATAAAAAGGTGTTTAACAGAGCAGTGAAACACTTTACTGAGATCCTACCTGCCAATGGTGTCTTTTTAACCAATGAGGCCATCTTTAAGGCCTCAAAGCTTTCAAACTGCTGATTCAAATCTGTCAGACCTTTTAGTTCGAACTCAGCATATCTGGTTAAGAGAAAAAAAAAAGAAGAGAAATCACTTGTTATTGCACTGGATATTTGTTTTAGACACTTGGTCTTCAAAATAAGGTACGTCAGGGCACTTACATTTCTTTTTTTGAGTTTTGGAGTTCAAAGGCTCTTGAGAATGAAAACCTACTTTCTGCAGGAAGAGCATTCTTATCTTTGATATCCACCATGTATGGCAATCCTTCTGCATACGAAGCCCATCTGCAGAGTAAAACAGGAAATAAAGAGATACAAAAAGATATAAATCCCAATCAACAGTCATTGAGGTGCACCTTGGTACACTGCAAAATTAAGTTGATTGAAAACTCACTTGTAAATTATTTTTTGTTGAACCAATTCTTTTTTCCGTTGGTCTACTAGTTTAGGATGGAGATCTTCAAAAGCCTTTGTAGCTGTGTGTTTTCAAAGAAATACATGTACATTCTTAAATGTGCTTAAAATGTACATGACATAGCTTCTAACAATTACTTCACTAACCTCTTCCCCCTCTCAACAACACAAACTCCCCCTTGGAAAGCCAACGGTGACAGGGGAAAATCATTTCATCCCCCTCAGGTGTTGTCACCACTATTGTGGAGCAAAACCAATCCTTTTCCAAAGGATCTTTCTCCATTTTTAGGAAGAGAAGACATCCCAACGTAAAAAGTGTAGTCACAGCAAACGTTCCCACCTGGTGTTGTAAAGGAAGATGCATTCAGGATTCAATATGGGCATATATTAAGCTTCTACCAAACAGTTTCCACCCTTAACTTTTGTCCTGAATTCAAATCAAATGCTGGAACAACAACTCCTTCATAATGTTAAGAGAAAAAAAGATACTGTATGGACTATTACAATTAATTTAGTTTTACCAATTACCTTTCCATTTGTATCATCCAATCCCAAACTCGTCAACTGAGTGCGCTCCGATTGCCTTTCAGTACCGATCAGGGTAACATACAAGTTATCAAATGTGCCTGCATGCAGCATGCTTCCTGTGGTCACTTTCAGACTGTACTCTGCCATAATGCCTGGCTAGCTTCAACAACTGAAACACAATGGATAACAAACAACAATGATTACATGCAGTACATAGCTTTTCTCTACTCCAAAACGTTCAAATATGACCGCATCCAACATGCACAATCATTATGAGTGTTCTTGTTGAACTGATAAAGCCCCATAGAGAGGTAACCCACCTTTTCAGTTGAACCACCACACAGGTGTAGCAGGACTGTGATTGAGCTATTTGAAAGGAAATCACAGGTGTTGAGCATTCCCTAATCAAGAGTCTTGAGACCTCAGAGTTGTTTTCTATAAGGTCAGTCCATCAAAGAGGCCCAGAGTGAGAATCTGTCTTAAACACATTAAAACAGTAAGGAAGTTAAGTTGCTCTTATTATCACTATTTAGAATAAGTGCCATTCATAAATGTATCTTTAGGTAACTTTTAAGGTATCTTAATTCATTCAGAAGTGACCAGCAGAGGCCGCAGCTACACACATGCCATATCTTGGAAATGATTAATAAAAAGGATGGCCACACACCAAAACAACATAGAAAAGTTAACGGGTTAAGCTTTATTAAAATGTAATGTTCACATGTTTGTTTGATTCTTCATAATGTTCATAGTTTTGACCACATTTACATTGGTTTGAGGCTTTTTTCAGAATAATGGAAATATATTTTCAGAGAATCTGTGAGCCACATAATAAGATTTGGCTGATTAACATGCAATTAACCAAAACTGTCTATGTTTGGGATGATAATATGGTATTGGTGTTTTATAGAAATTATATAAGAAGGAAAGATCTTTATGTAACTAGCTGAGATCAGGTATTTCACCATGCAGTGTTGAAACTGGACGGCATGTCAGTTTGTAAGAAGAAATGTGGATGTGTTCAATGCTATGTCTTCATCATATTAAAGATTTCAGTTTGTATTCAAATGGAAAATTGGATGTTAACATATAAAGCAAGACAATAACATTTTACATTTTCATTTTGTGAGTGATTTGAAGAATTCAACAAATACTTAGAAGGCTATAAAGACTTTATTAAATGGTAGTAAATCACATGCGTTGTCAGGCTGTCCTCACATTAATATCCATCTGTTTTGACTTATGTCCTGACACACCCTGGGTTGACACCCGCTCTAGGGATCAGAAAGACTGAACATTTATGGTCACATCAACAAAGAAAGGATTAGCAAATCTTGTGTAAAGTGCTGGCAAAGCTTCTGTAACACAGAGATAATGCAACAAAACCAACAATCTGCTTTTCCCCAATGGCTACTATTCAAAGGCAAACAGTTATACAGTATAACTTATGGAATAATATCAATCTGTTGTGCATATTTGTCTTCAAAAATATATATATTTTCATCTAACCAGAATAAAGTGGAACTTTCAGCACAAATCCATGCTAACTCTTTTTTTTCTCGTCATAGGGACACCCACAAACACAGACCTTCATTGTGAAAAGTATGGTGTGATTTCTTTAAGGCTTCATCACAAGTGAATTACAGGTAGAGTTATTTGTTTTAATGACAGAAAATCTATTATTGATAGGAGGAGGCCGAGAGGAACAAGATGGCAGCCTGAGCTGAGAGCTCCGCACAACCTCAGTGATTAATTTGAGTTTTTTACCTCCACTCAGAGAAAAAGCTTAACATCTTTATCGACTATAGTTAAGAGTCGACATCTAAGGAAAGACTCCTGCTACAAAAAGAAGGAAGGATGCCAAGAAAACCCCCACGAAACAACCAAGACAATGGGGGCCTACCAGAACCGGCGGCTGAGTCTCAAGAGGATGATAGAAATCCTTCGTTTGTTGAGATAATGTCCGAGTTAAAATCTCAACGCTCTGAGATACTTAATCGTGAAGTAAAAAGATATGATTCTACACTGTATTGAAGTAAACATGTATTATTTTGAATTGTATTTTAGTGAACATGTATTGTTTGAACTGTTTCAAGTAATCACAACGGTTTTGGGTAATCATATATATAGAAATGATATTCTTACTTTCAAACTCACTGATCCAGAGATTCTGTTTCACACACCAACTTGGCCTTTTCACCCCTAAAAGCCAGATGTTGTTTTTTAAGTCGTTAAAGACCTCCTTAAATATGTGGAGAAAGGTTTAAATGTCTGAAATAGGATAGTTTATGTGAAGAACTCATGGGAAAGGAATGGAGTTAAGATTCGAATCGGAGATAGAGGTTGACTTTTGACCTTAGGGAACTTTGGAATTTCAAGTGCTGGTGAAGAACTATTGAACTGGACCAGAAGTGAATCCAGCCAGTCAGGACACTTGGGGGAGGTGATCAGCTTACACAGCTCCTCCTCACGGAACTCTGATTCGCTTGGGAGGAAAATGGGAAGGAAGAGTCGACACATCTCCGCCCCAAAAATAGATATGAATACTGATGCTTTTGTATGTAAAAATGCTTCTGGTTTGGTGAGTGGCCGGTCCCGACATCTGTGTCCGCATCGCATCACAAACCTGAAATCCGGAGTACTCGAGTACTCTGTATAACTTGTATATGTGTTTGGTTTCCTACCAGAAGTAAACTCAGATAATTTGTTATAACTTTGATTCCGGTGTTTTCAATTCCTTTCTTAATTTAATAGAGATCCAGCCTCATCCAACGAACGGCGCGTAGCAGAAGTGTTCTGCTCCAACAAGTGGTGACCCCGACGTGATGAGTGCTTATCTCTAGAAAGGGACACCGATAGCCAGGGGACGGAATTCAGTCCAGGGGGAGGACACAGAGATACTGGTGACAACTAATCCAATGGCCATATACAAAAGGTGAGCAGACACCTGTTTTGACTATCAAAAATCTGTGATTGATTATACTAAAAAATTTAGAGTTGTCAGCAGCGTTCTCAGTGTTCTTAGTCACGGTGGGAAATACAATACATATTCTAGTTGAATTAGATTAATAGTGCTTAGAGTCGGGTAGTTCAGTCCTTACCTAAGGCACAAAAGTGCTCATAAGAGGCGGGTAGTTCAGTCCCGTCCTATGACCCACTAAAAACGAACGCTGCAACGCTGTAAAAGATGTATGGGTTAAATTCCCCGCAAGTCAAAATAACATTGATTAATGCGGTTAGCTTGCAGTGCGTCAATTAAAGGCTGGAAAGGTGTAAAAAACAGATGGGTTAAATTCCCCGCAGATCATGATAAGATTGATTAATGCGGTTACCTTTCGTGGTGCTTTAAATGTATAAAATTACTGTAATTGTTATATGGTGGGTGATAGAGGAGGAGAGAGACGCGACCTCCAACTAATTATTTGGAACGACCGAATCTCATCACAAAAACTGCTGTGGGGATAATCAGGCTCATTAAACGTGACGATAAAGAGATTTTGTTGACTGAGTTTTAACTCCTTGCCTGAAGCCGCAATCGCCGTGAGGGGATTGTAGAAGCTTGCTTCTGGAAGTCACGCTATCTGTTGAAATATACATCGCACAATAAAAATGTGCCTGACTGTACTGTGTGAATATATGAAAAACTCTGTGTGATTTTTTAAGTCAAATCTGTGTAATACTTGAGAGAAAAATCCAGTAAAAAGAACTGTGGGTAAAGAATTGCAGAAGACATAGAGACAGAGAGCAACAAGCAGGTGGTATAATGTCTGAGACCCTACCTCCACCCTACGGAGATGATAGCTCACAAATGCCACTTATGAGTATCCCATCTAATACTCCTAAAAGAAAACACATTGTTAGACCTGATATTCAGGGAAAAGGAATGTTGGAAATAGTAATGGCAGATATTGAAAATCTTAAACTGGATCAACCAACCATGTTAGTGAACCCTGATAATATGGAGCTAAAACATGTAGGAGGAATAGCAGCAGCTCTGGCAAAGAGAATAGGTCCTAGCATGCAAGCACAGAGCGATAATATGATAAGGACTATTAAACGGACCCCTTTTGGAAATGGGATTTTCCGTTACACAACAGAAGACTCAATTCAGGCCTTAAAGAACGCTTTACAAACAAGTCAGGGAGAGTTAAATGTGGTGCTATGTTGCTCATGAGGGAGCTTACACTTTTGGGAAGAGATCTCCCCCTTTCTCTGCTCCTGAGGTGCTGCAGACTCACAGCAGCACCCAGGGTCAAAGACAGGCATGACCTCTGGAGAGGAAGAAAATCTAAATCTGAACAGACCACAGAGCCCATTAAAAGGTTTTATGGCCTCAACACAGAGAGGAAGATCTGGAGATTGTAAGGAACTCTCCCAAACTACCCACCCCCACCCCATCACAAGGGGAAGAGTGTTCCTCTCACCAATAAACAAATCATCTCTTAACCAAGTCAGATTTCAAATAGCCATAGCTCCAGTTGTTAAGCGAACAGGGAGTGCTACAACATTCTGAAAAATTACGTATTGAATATTTAGAATTAAAGCAATAATTGCCCAGTATATTAAATAAATACAAACGAACACGTATCAACATAAGTCAGATAATATAAACGAGGTCAATCATGGAAGAAGGCTGACATTTAATGCCTGATATATAAGTAATAGTAATAATAAATATATAGCTGATATTAAATAACTGATGTATAAGGCTCGATATTTCTGAAAATAAGAACACCGTTAACGGCGTTCTATTTCAGAAAAAGGGGGAAAAGGATAGGATATACATCAGACAATATGTATGTGAGATTATTACGTTTTTAGGAGAAATTTATCAATTTAAAATACTAGTTTTGGTATTTTTTGTTTTGTTTTGTTTGTTGCTTTTAAGAGAAATTGATACATTTAAAATAATCTAGCTTTGGTTATTTTTTGTTTTATTTTTATTTTTGTTCTATTTTTTATTATTTTTTTTATTTTTTTATTTTTTTATTTATTTTTTTTGTTTATTATTTTCTGCATAGTCTCTTGTCCACACTCCAGTCTAGTTGGTGCCGCCAATAAACACTAAAGAAGTAGAAGAGATGATTTCAAAACCATATTTCCAGCAACTTAAGGGCTTGGTATGAGACTTCTCCACACAGGTTGCTGACACCAAAAGGGGGACCCGAGAAACACAAGGCCAACACAGCAGATTACGTCTGGTTGGAGGGGACCTCCCATGCCGTCCGCCTAGATGGAAAGGGAGACAACTGGTACCACTGGAGCCAGTGTGCGGTCGGGAAAAACAGCCGCGAGGACCCTAGACGACATCAGGACAGATTTGGCCCTCGTCGCGAGGACCCTAGACGACATCAGAACAGATCTGGCTCTCGTCAAGGCAGTCGACCCAGGAGGCGCCATCAGCAGACCGGAGGAGGAGGATCAGGACATCTCTCCAGCAGTCGACCCGGAAGCCGCCATCAGCGGGCCGGAGGAGGAGGATCGGGACATCTCTCCAGCATCGACCCGGAGGCCGCCATCAGCGGGCGGGCGGAAGACAATCAGGCCACATCTCTCTAGCAAGCACCCCAGAAGCCGCCGTCAGCGGGCTGGGGGGACGAAGATATGGCAAACCAAGACGGCACAGGGAACTCCATTTCCCGCTGAAACAGGTTGATATAGCCGGTGTGGAACTTTGTCTGAACAATCCATTTTTTTTGAGGAACTTTCAACTTTATTTTTATATCCCATAATGTAAGGGATTTGTATTTTTTATTCTACAGAACTATGTGTTACCAAAAGAGGGAAAAGTATGATAATGTCTTTTCTAATTTCTGTGGCTACTTTTATTGCCATTTTAGTGACATGTGGTTGTTGTTGTGTGCCTTGTATCCGCTCATTGTGTGTTAGACTCATCAGTTCCACCATTGAGGGAAGAGTAAAGATGACTCAGCTGACAAGGACTTTGCTTTTTAGACATGTTTTATTCTCCCTCCACTGTCATAATAAGTTGTTGTTGTGGACTGTTCCTAAAGGTTTAAAGTGCTCTATATCCCAACTTCTGATGGGTTTATATAAATGTTGGGACAGACACAGTAAGAAAAAAATTGACAGTGGTAATGTTTCAAATGCTATATGTTGATCTCATGAGGTGAGATCAAAAGAGGGATTGAAGTAAAAAGATATGATTCTACACTGTATTGAAGTAAACATGTATTATTTTGAATTGTATTTTAGTGAACATGTATTGTTTGAACTGTTTCAAGTAATCACAACGGTTTTGGGTAATCATATATATAGAAATGATATTCTTACTTTCAAACTCACTGATCCAGAGATTCTGTTTCACACACCAACTTGACCTTTTCACCCCTAAAAGCCAGATGTTGTTTTTTAAGTCGTTAAAGACCTCCTTAAATATGTGGAGAAAGGTTTAAATGTCTGAAATAGGATAGTTTATGTGAAGAACTCATGGGAAAGGAATGGAGTTAAGATTCGAATCGGAGATAGAGGTTGACTTTTGACCTTAGGGAACTTTGGAATTTCAAGTGCTGGTGAAGAACTATTGAACTCAACCAGAAGTGAATCCAGCCAGTCAGGACACTTGGGGGAGGTGATCAGCTTACACAGCTCCTCCTCACGGAACTCTGATTCGCTTGGGAGGAAAATGGGAAGGAAGAGTCGACACATCTCCGCCCCAAAAATAGATATGAATACTGATGCTTTTGTATGTAAAAATGCTTCTGGTTTGGTGAGTGGCCGGTCCCGACATCTGTGTCCGCATCGCATCACAAACCTGAAATCCGGAGTACTCGAGTACTCTGTATAACTTGTATATGTGTTTGGTTTCCTACCAGAAGTAAACTCAGATAATTTGTTATAACTTTGATTCCGGTGTTTTCAATTCCTTTCTTAATTTAATAGAGATCCAGCCTCATCCAACGAACGGCGCGTAGCAGAGGTGTTCTGCTCCAACAATCGTCTCGATGGAATTGATAATCGTTTGGAGATTGTGACTAGTCAAGTTTCAACAATGAAAGAAGCACTAGCTACAACAAACCAGGCCCTTGAGAATCAACTTCAGCGTATGGATGAAGCTGAACAAAGAATTTCGACATTAGAAGACACCTTACAAACTACGGCACGGGATCTTCACCGAGCCGAAAAGTTGATAAAGACGCTGGAATCTAAGACGGATGATCTCGAAAATAGAGGGAGACGTAAAAACCTTGTTCTACTAGGGCTCCCAGAGAAGTCAGAAGGCAGCCAACTACTACTACTTCAATACATTCAACAAAAACTACCTTGCTGGCTCAAACTCTCCCTCGATCAGAATCTAGAGTTGGAGCGGGTTCACCGCTCTCTACGACCATATCCCGAGCCAGGGAAGCCTCCAAGACCAATTATGATCCGCTTTCTACGAGTCAGAGATAAAGAAATGATACTGCAATCTGCGAAGAAAATGTCAATCCACGAGGGTAATACTAAACTCACCATTCGCCAGGATCTGTCTGCAGAGGTACGCCGAAAACGCAAGGAGTTTGACCTGGTGATCAAATTATTCCTCGAAAAAGGCATGTTCAGAGGATTTGCATATCCTCATCGGCTCCGTATTCTTCATAAAGAGAAGATTGTTTTTTTTGAAGATCCCAAAGAAGCCGACACTTTTGTCAAGCAGCTGCAGTAAGTCGCTATTTTTCTAACCTACCGGAGTGGAGGTAAGATGTACATTCTTCTTTTCTTTTTTCTTTTTTCTCCTCTTCTTATCATTCCCATGTTGCAACGGTTATAAGTCATAATCGAACTCCAAATTAACTGTCATCGGGATTGGGGAAACGTGTGGAAATCGTTTTTCGCAAGGACACATTAAGAGGATTTTCCTGTTTAAAGGATCGAACTGGTTCATTTGTATTTTGTTATATTTACCAGTGCCTTTGCTTCCGGCAACAAAGAATGACGTAACGGACCACACCAACAAAGAAGGTAGTGGAGGGGGTCTGACAAAACAATAACATACTGTTCTGTTTAAAATACAATCTTCCTCCACTTTTATTTGACGATTAAGATATCACCATGTACTCCTCCGATCGTTCTTTTTTAATTTGTCTTGTTTTTTATGGCAATTTATTATTTGATATGTAAATAATCGGATGGAACATACCATGATGAAATTTGGGATGCGGACGGGTTTTCAATATGAGGGAAAGTTGTTTCCATTATTTTTTTCTATCTACCCGTCCTCTGTTTAGGAGGAAAATTATGAAGAAATGTATTTATTTTCAATGAGAACTGAGGAAGGGAGCTCCAAGTTGCCAACACAAAGAGGACATTTCGTTAGTTCTGAGATGAACATTTTTCTGACGTTTGTTTCTCTCTGGGCTACAACAAATTGGGTAGATGAACTGCCAGGGTCGGAAGACCCTGGTTTGGGTGGGATGTTATATTGTTTTCTTTTTGTGTTTTACGTTTTTGTTACATTAGTTTTAATGGTAAATAATAAAAGCAGTGACAATCCCTTTTGTGTATGGGGCCAAAATATACAACGTATTAAATATAATCCCACAGATATGCAGCAGTCACCATGCAAAATATGAAAATATATTCTTGGAATATTAAAGGCTTGGGAAATCCCATAAAAAGGAATAAAGTACTATCTCTTCTTAAAAAAGACAAAGCTGATGTGGTCTTCTTACAAGAAACCTTTCTCTCAGATACTGAACACCTTAAATTGAAAAGAGATTGGATAGGTCAGGTGTATTTTTCATCATATAAAACCCATAGTAGAGGGACAGCTATTGTGATAAACAAAACTTGCCCATTCGAATTAGAAAAATTAGTTACAGACCCAAATGGTCGGTTTGTTTTGGTTGTCGGTACTATTTTTGGAACCCCAATTACCTTTTTAAATATCTATGCTCCCAACATAGATGAACCAATGTTCATGTCTGACATGGTGCTGCTCTTCAATGAAAATTGTAAAGGATTAGGACTGATGGGCGGCGATTTCAACTGCACTCTTAACCCTACATTAGATAAATCTAACCAGTCCAAGAGCCACAATCTTAAATCCTCAAAGGTCCTTCAGGGGCTTTGTGCAGAATGTGGCCTTATTGATGTATGGCGTCAACTAAATCAGGATGTCAAAGATTACACTTTCTTTTCAAATGTCCACAACTCTTATTCTAGACTAGATTATTTTTGTATTCCCTCAAAATACATGCATAGGGTAAAAGAATGTAAAATTGATTCCATTAATATTTCGGATCATGCAAGAGTTCATGTAACTATTCACTTGGAGAGTGGAGAATTTGTATCCAGGCGCTGGAAATTTGATAACTCCTTACTTAGAGACGAAAAATTAAAATTAAAAATGCGAATGTGGATAAGGTACTATATAAAAGAAAACAATGACCCCTCTATAGATCCGAATATTATTTGGGAAGCTGCAAAAGCTACTTTAAGAGGACTTATTATCTCATACACATCCTTTAAAAAACGTGAAAAAATTAGGCTCAGACAAGAACTTGAAAGAGAATTAAACAGATGTGAAGCACTTCATAAATACGCATCAACAGATGAAAACTGGAAACAATTAAACACAGCCAGAGCTAAATTAAATATTGACTTAACAAATGAAAATATAACACAAATGAATCTTATCAGACAAAAGAATTATGAATTCGGCAATAAACCAAGTAAACTACTTGCCTATCAATTAAAGAAGGAGCAGGCAGAAAGGGCTATAAAAGCAATTCGTCTGAAAGACAACGAAATAAGCTACCACCCAAAACAGATTAACCTGACTTTCTATGAATTTTATAACAAATTATACAAATCTCAATCTGATTACTCACAAGATGAACTGGACAATTATCTCCATAACATTAATTTACCTACGTTATCTGATTTAGATCAAGAGTATCTAAACTCATCAATTACAGAAGTAGAAGTTCTGGCTGCAATTAAATCTATGCCTATAAATAAAAGCCCAGGGCCAGATGGCTTCTCGGCAGAATTTTATAAAGAGTTTTGGACTGAACTTCAACCTATATTTATGTCAATGGTTACCAACTTCTCTCACAACAGAACACTTCCTCAAACAATGAATCTTGCATATATTACTGTACTACATAAAGATGGAAAAGACCCCTTGAATTGTTCTTCATTTAGGCCTATAAGCCTCTTGGATCATGATTATAAGATTATCACCAAATTATTAGCAAAACGACTGGAAATTATTTTACCTAAACTAATTAGTCCTGATCAAACAGGTTTTGTCAAAGGCAGATATTCTTCTGATAATATAAGGAGACTTTTGAATATTATAAACCATTTGGACACCTGTCAGAGGCCTTCTCTGCTTCTTTCTTTAGATGCCGAGAAGGCGTTTGACAGGGTAGAGTGGAATTTTCTTTTTGCTATCTTGAATAGATTGAATATGGGCTCTCGGTTCATAGAGTGGGTCAAATCAATTTATAAAAACCCTAAAGCAGCGGTTATCACTAACTGCAGTTCCTCAGATTTGTTTCCACTAACAAGGGGGACAAGACAGGGATGTCCACTGTCGCCTTTGCTTTTTGCTATTGTAATTGAACCACTGGCGTCATGTGTGCGAGACAACATGGGTATTAAAGGAGTGAAGATTAACGATGAACACAACATTTCTCTGTATGCTGACGATATCATTCTTTACTTAACAGACCCAGAAAATTCAGTACCACATCTGCACGACACGATAGAGCAATTTGGAAGATACTCAGGATATAAAATTAATTTTAAGAAATCTAATGCTTGTTTCTTACATATGACGCCAACAGCAAATCTGGAAAAGTCTTGTTCTTTTAATTTGTCACCAGGTGGCTTTAAATACTTAGGAATAAATATAACACCACACCTGGATAATCTGTTTAAAGAGAATTACAATCCGCTCATTGACAAAATCAAACAGGATTTATCTAAATGGTCCACATTGCCAATATCACTGCTAGGAAGAATCAATGTCATAAAAATGAATATTCTACCGAGATGTAATTTTCTTTTTCAAATGTTACCATGCTATTTATCCGCTGACTATTTTAAATCTCTCAATAGACATATCTCAACATTTATCTGGTGTAATAAAAAACCAAGAATCAAGTTAATTACTCTTATGAAACCAGAAACTATGGGGGGACTTGGTCTTTCTAACTTTCAACACTACTTCTGGTCAGCTCAATTAAGAAATGTACTATCATGGTCTCTGGGAAGAAAGGATTCACTATGGGTTCAGATAGAAGCCAATGTCTTTGACCCGTTGCCAGTGGAAACTCTTATATTTGTTAAAGATTTCAATAAGGTGAAGAATATGGACAAATGTTTTACAGTGGTCAATACACTTTTAGCCTGGAGGGACTGTACAAAAAAAGCTCATGTTAACTCTGGTATTTCCATCTTTTCTCCTATTTTGAACAATCCGGATCTTAGCAAATATTTGTTGTCAATCGATATAAACAAATGGACAAAATCAGGTATAAAGCAATTGAAACATTTGTTTCACAAAGATATAACAATGAAATCATTTAATGATTTAAGAGCAGAATATGACATTTCAAATAAGGATTTTTTCAGATACCTGCAAATTAGGAACGTGATCCAATCAATTATTAAAAGCAATAAATTGAGACCGGGATTGTTAGAAGAGGAGGAGATATTGATGTCATCGAGCACGATCAAAGGTAAAATTAGTGAATTTAATGCAGTTTTTTCTAAAAGAGCTCAGTCATCATTTCTAACCTTAAAAAAGATCTGGGAAAAGGATTTAGGGATACAGATAGATGAAACTACTTGGCTGAACATTTGTGAAAGAACACATTTTCCATTCACAAGCAATAAAATCAAAGAAGCAAACTTTAAATTTATCAACAAATTCTACCTCACACCCATAAAGATGCATAAAATTTCCAAAGAAAACCCTCCAAAATGTCCGAGATGTAAAATAAAAGAAGGAACATTTATGCATCTGTTTTGGGATTGTGATGTCTTGAAACATTTCTGGGATTCGATTCATGCTCTCACAAAAGCCGTTTTAGACATCGAAATTAGCCTAAATCCATGTTTTTTCCTGTTAAATGACATGCCAAACTTTAAACTGAACCCAAAACATTACAGAATACTAATCACAATAACATATTTTGCCAAGAAATGTATACTTTTATTCTGGAAGAATGAACGTCCCCCAACATTTAAACTTTTCATTGATCAGATAACACATTTTTTACCTCTGGAGAAAATGACATTGGAAAAATATAATCGTGGACATATTTTTCAAGCTCTGTGGTTGCCATTGTTTTCGTATTTGGAAAACATCTGAGATATGACCTGTGATGGAATGGTGCATTCTGTGGCTATTTGTCCTGACGGCCGGAAATACGTGTTATGGTGTTGTCATTGTCTACATTGTCACTGTATTGTATAATTATTTGTATTGTATAATTATTTGTTTGTTTTACTTGTCTGGTTTTTATTTTATTTTTTATTTTTTGGTTCTATTTTTTCCTTTTCCTTTTTATGTTTATTTTCATGGCTCTGTTGTTTAAGTTATATTGATAAGCATTTTTTGGTTTTGCCTGTGCGGGTATGTGTGGGTGGAGGGAGGGAGGGAGGGAGGGAGGGAGGGGGGAGTGTAGTGAGTGTACTGTGATATTACAATATAAATGAAATGGCATCGATTATTGTACACTATAATGAAATAAAAAGACTTGTAAAAAAAAAAAAAAGAAAAAATCTATTATTGCAACATCCACATATTCCCACAGTGACTCCCGTGCAGAAGCAAGAGGCGAGCCGCGTCGAGTCAGGAGTTAATGTGACGCAGGACGCGGCCCAGCGACTGTCCATCTCGTGCAGTGCACATGGCAGGAAGGGGAACGGGCTCCGTCTTGTGCTCTGCTGTGTTGAAGTGACACTTCTTGAGATGGTTCGACATGCTGGGGAGATCATTGAAACCCCATGATGACACCGGGCTGAAGGCAGTGCTGAATCTCCACACCTGCATAAATAAATAAAAAAGGATTACTGAATGAAGAGGTCAATGCATACTAATCATTTTGTGAAGCTGCATTCCCTTCTTTTGTTACAGCATCCAAAATCTTATTCTATCTTACTGCTTACATTGATTTACAAAAATGTAAAATGTTATCCTAAACAAACATTATATATGTTAGGGGCACCCTCCAGAAAAATCTATCTATTTCAAACAGATTTGAAGTAATTATTCTTTAGTCTATGTTGGCTATGTATAATATTGTAGCATTTACTGTAGAGCTCCATCAGCTATTTGAAATGTTTCCTTTTGCAAAAGCACTTTTCTCAGATTTCAGATACAGATTAAAGGAAATATTAAAAATAACTGACATACAGTAACTTTATAATACAGGTTTTCTACTCACTCTATTTTTGATTTGCCATGATACAGTGCCAGGGGTACCAGGGCAACGTCTTCGCTCCCACTGCAGCTCCACTATGCCTCTTATCTGGAGGAGGCTGGCACACACCTCCCTCATAGTCCGTGACACCAGAGACAGCTGGCACAGGCTGAAACTGTCCAGGAACCCAGCTATATGCCACAATATCTCAATGGGAAGCCCACTAAGTTGGTCCGACTGGAAATCAACAGGAAGTTGAGCCCCTGGGCAAGGCTGAACCCCAAAGGACCTGAGGTGCCTGTCATGAACCACTTTGGCCCCCTGGGTGGATGGGTAAAACTTTCGCTGAGAGAATGTGCAGCCATAGTATGCCAGCGGGCAGCGGTGCTCCATCCAACCATTGAGACCAGCGTGAATGTCACCATGGACATTTATGAAATGGGAAGAAAACTGGTCCCTGCGCAATGACTGATCACAGACGAAAGGGAACATATGCTGGTAGCGAGGGTTAGGAGGGAGGTAGCGGTTATGTGGGACTGCCTCGACCTCCAGAGCTTCCAAGACAAGGCAGAGGCGGAGAGTGCGGAAAGGGCTGGGGTAGGAAAGCTGGGGGGCCGCATGGTCACAGGCAGATGCAGAAGCTATGTCCCCGACTCTAGTGTTGGTAACCAAGATGGCTGCAGGGAAAGTGAAAGTCTGTGTGCCAAAGTCAACACGGTAGCCATCAACATAGACTTTGTCAGAGATCCTTCTACACTCTCTGGACTCCTCTAAACAAAAGAACAGCGCTGCTGTGATCAGATCGATTTCTCCCAGACCCATGTGGTCTTCATCCTGCTCCAAATCTACTGCCTTGTCCTCCATTTTCGGTCGCAATCTATACAGTGACCTGTCTGTGAAGTAACCTTTCCGTCCATTAGGTAATGAACATTAGCCTTGGCCCCTAAAAAAATTGTAGTTGTGAAATTTACGATCATGCCCATGGTTTTCTAAAAGAGCTAGCCCCCTGTCTTCAAGCAACACATGACCAGCGCTCGGTGCCACTCCCTGTCTGACATGCACCGGAGATGCCATCTGAGGGGTGACGGGCTCCTCAGAAACCCCAGCGTTCATGTCATCTTGAACCTCAACAGGAAAGGCCTCCATTGCTCCCGACAGTGGTCCATTTGCAGGTTTTAAAATCTTTGGATCTGTTCCGTTGAGAGCCCCATTTCCTATCAAACAGCTAGAACAGACACTTTGCACCTCCATGTCTTTTTTATTTAAACCATCAGCGGCTACTGGTGTTTTGATTTCTAGTTCATTCTTAGGGTCTCCATTGTCGCTCAATGTACTCATCGGAGTAGCAGCTCCACTGTTCACACACTCTGTGCTGCTGTCAACAGAGTTGGCATTGCTAACAAAGTCCAAAGCAGCAGCTAAGCTTCTTGCTGTCTCCACTGTGGCCTCGTAGAGTTTACCGAAGTGCTCTTCATTCAAGCCATTAATTCCACTGGCAATTCTCTCCTTTGCCAAAACTGACGGGGGAGGTTGTGGCTGGTGTGAGGATGATGAGTGTGAAGCTGTATCAATAACGGTGGAGGCCTCAGGGGCGGATGTAGGCGAAGATGAGCCCGTTTCCCTGTTTTCCTTACTAACAGGGAGAAACGGCTCTCCTTCTGCAGTGGGTGACATGGCAATCACTTTGAGGGACTCGAGTAGTGTACGCTGGTCCTGAAGAGCAAGTGCCATGTCTAGCTGCTCCACCTCCTCCACTCCACGGCTCAGGCTTTCATAGGAAGTGTAGTCCAGGCAGCTAACGGGCCATCTGTTCCACTCCATAGTGCAGCACACCACTCCAGCTGGACACACATCGAGGTGAGCATACATTTGGTTACGCACCAGGTTGGCGGGGCAGCCATAGTCTCTGTTTAGGCAGGGGACCCTCATCAGTGGGCACCAGCGACGTGCAGTCAGTGGAGGCAGGGGAGGCAGAGCCTCACCTGTCATACTCCAATGTAACGGGAAAACAATTAAAGAAAAACTAAATAATAATAATAATAAAATGTCTCCACTGATCTTGTGTAAATGTGATTTCTGTATGATTCCAATCGCATTTTATAGTCAAAATCAGCAAATTTGCCGAGCTCCGCTACGGGAGCGATGAGAAGTGAGGCAGGGACGTGCTCTGCCTCTCGTAAGCTCACAGTAACTTGCTGGAGCGCGGGCACTAATTTAGCGCGGCCACTTATTTTGTCAGCGCGCTCAAGCCATTTACTGTGGGGTGAGGTGAGGCACAGATGAGCTCTGCCTCACTTCAGAATGCGTCACCCCACAGAAACTGGCTGGAAAGCGGGCCCTAAGCGCATGCCTGTTACCATCTCTGAGTGTGAGAAAATCTACTGTCCTGCCAAATAAGCAAAAAGAGCAAATATTGTCAGTATATAAGAGATGGGATAAGACAAAAAAACAGAGAGCACGGTTTCAATTTGTTGTGTCAGATCTTCTGTTGCATGATGACTTTGTGATAGTAGTGTTTTAAAACTTTTGTTGCACACATATAAGGTTTGGTGTAGTACCAGTGATATTAGCCCACTTGTAAATGGCTGCTATATTTACTTCAGACCACCAGATGTCAGTCACAGTGCTTGCTGAGATCTGAGCCCAGAGCTTACAATATTAATTTGGAACAAATAGGAAGAAACATAAAAAAGAAATCTTAAGGTTTTGTCCAATCAAAACATTTATATCTGATATCTGATTGTGTACAGAGTGCTTGTGGGATTTCCTATCATTAGTAGAAAAGGGCAAAGCTTGATGAGTTCTTGAAAACATAGTGTGAAAATAATTAATGATAAAGATAAGTATTACAGTGCAATTAATGCTGAATATCTCGAACAGACATAAAGGACGTTTATTGACCATTTATTTCATTACATCTAACATGGTTGCAATTGTATTTTGATAATTGTGCAGAGAGACTACTGAAAAATGTAAACGTCTGCAACTGAGATGCAGACATCTAAGATGCTACTGCTGAAATAACACATAAAGTATTCTGTTTCCATAACCACTTTATCAACAATATATTAAGAGAATTTATATTCTGTCACTTTTACGAATCAGTCATCGGTCAGTTTACGAATGCAGCTTGCATGGACATTGTCAAAATACATAATCTAACGTTAAGTAGTCACTGAGCCATAAAAAGCATACATTTTTGTCATAACTAAATCCTGAATTGTTGCGAAATTTAGCATGCAACAATTCTGTTTAGTTGTAAAGGTTCAATCAGGTTAACTTAACTTAACAAGTAGCAAAAACAGAGCGCATATACAGATGGCAACCGAAGTAGCTTCCTACCAGGAAATACCAAGATTAAATTCCTGGCCCCGGCTCCACGAGGACAAATACGGCAAAACGCATCGGAGTAACGCAAATGCAACCGCAAAAAACCTTCCGTCCCCACGCAATATACACCGGATTGTGTCAAGCTCCACGAGGCGGCTCCGTTTACATCCAAACGCTGGAAAAGCTGCAGTACATATGCCGAACCTGTACGTGGCACTGTAACTTCCTCCACAAAAGCAGCAACTTCCTCCACAAAAGCAGCGAAGAAGAATGGTTGTCATGGCTGCACTTCTGTGTATTCTCCGCGGTGGGGGCCGACAGAACCGGGCAGAGTTTTTCGCCGGTCAGCGTGTGTTAAAGTTTAAATCTTCCGGACAAAATTATAAAAGTGCCGGTCAAAGGTCTTCATTGTTATTTATTGAGCTTTAAAACAAATGAATAACGACGATATAATGATATATAATCATCAAATACACGGAGCCTGTCTCTTTTTCCTCTCTTCTGACAGCGTCAGTGTCTGTCTCATGCAGCAGCTGATCCTGTAATGAGTGACCCGACAGTAAAAATGAACATATTTATAACTAGTTTAGGTAGTTTGAGAGGTAATTAAAATAGCTAAGGGTGATGATCTGACTTGAAGTGTGTGTTTTGCTCCCGCTGCATCACAGCGGCAGGAGCTGCGTGTCTCTGTCCTGTCAGATTAGACTTCACTCGCGTTTATGTCCATATCGAGATAAAGATAAATAATCTGAATTCAAGGAGGAGCTCCTGTAGATGTTGCACAAAGAACTGTAGCATGGTCAGTAGCGACTGGAGCACGATAGCAACCCTGCGGGGGAGAGGCGGGGCTATAAAAACGAATGACCGTATAGGCGACTCCACGGCCCCGTTGGACCCCCCAGAGCGCTCCGTTCCCAGATCTATCCACCTTTGGACCCGTTGTCGTTTGCGGGGTCTGTTTCTACGTTTCCCTTACGGCGTCGTCGAGCTTAGAGGGCTATACGCATGAGAAATATGCGGATTCAACCCGTTTTCGTCCCCGTGAAGTTTGAGGTGTTTGAGGTGCAATAAACGACACAGCAGCTTTTTGGCATGTTAAAACTCTGCCTCGCAGCTGGCGAAATTACAGCCTCGCCTACTGATTTTAATTTAACCATAGGATATCAAGCCCGATCGTCGATTTCAAATGTGTGCTCTAAAATGATATTTATAAATGACTATTATCATTATTATAAGCTAGAAAAGAAATGTCAAAGATAGGTAGAAAGCAAACGTATTTAAGATACGTTCATAACAAACGTCATGTGAGAGAAAATAGGTTTCTAGAAGATATGTAGAAAATAAACGTATTTAAGATATGTTCATAACAAACGTAACGTGGAAGGAAATACGTTTCTTGCGAAACGTATTTGAGAATGCAGTTTAGTTTTGTGGGAACGTAATTTCTAGGAGACAGGGTTGAACTAGAAGAACTACTAAGATGCAAGCTCCTCCAGCCTGATTTTCTACCTTTGTTGTATCTCTGGTTTTCAATGGTTTGAGGGCAAGGAGCACTACATGCACAAAACCAGTCATTATGGCACCAACACATTGGGACTTTAGAAGAAGTGTTGGACAAGCAGTTGTAGAGATCAAAACACTGACGTCAAACTATAGGATGCACGGCATAGTCACATTTGAAGAACTTAAACATTTATATGATAGCCAGTACAAATTGAGGGTGACCTCATCACCCAAAAGAACATTCAAATCCCCAAAAAAATAGATTCTACTAAAAATGTAATATTTACCTGTCCACGGTTCCCTGCAGAATGTGTAGCTGATGACGTGAAGACCACTGTAGTGACGACCTGGATAAGTTCTTCCACAGTCTGAAGGCTTGAAGGAAATCCTGTCAAGAATGTTTGGTTAAAAGCCTACTGCACATTTCTCACAGAGCATCTCATCCTACTTTTGTATATTTTTTAAAATCTCAAAATGTAATAACCAGCTTTTGTTTTTACATGCATTCATCATTCTACTAACTGTCTATTTCAGAATGTGATACTTTGTTTAAGTTTCTTAACATTTGTTTTACAGCAAATATCATCCAATCAAGATAAAGCCTTTTGGAAAGATAGTTTATCCATTTAAGGCAAGTTAAAACTTAATGTGAAGGGAGGGGGTTGACTTGGCGTCTAAAGCCAATTTACATGATATTCTACAATCTGTGTCTAACAAAAAAAGGACTACTGCAGGGCCTTAGGCTTTTACATGTAAACATTTCGAAAGGAGCATATAACAACAAATATATATACCTGAGTCACCATTCCCCAGAAATCCATAATAAAATATCTCATTGATCCATTCCTGGAGCTCAGAATCTGCAGACACTTCACTGTCAGATGGATAATAGTATGCCACCATTGACTGGATGAAGCTGAGGACAACAATAAAATGTACCAGTATCAGCTATTCTTTAGCCCAAAGCTAAATACTATATAATAATACACCAAGTGCTCAGCTACTGCTTTATTTGCTGTATTTGGATTGTCTAAATATTAAGAAAAGTGAAGAGTCATACTATATTTAAAGGCGCAAAACATATTGATGTTCTTTGATGTTTTGTACATACTTTAATGGAGCTGTGGGATCATCAAAAGAGAGATAACAATCACTAAACTAGAAGAACTACTAAGATGCAAGCTCCTCCAGCCTGATTTTCTACCTTTTTGTTGTATCTCTGGTTTTCAATGGTTTGAGGGCAAGGAGCACTACATGCACAAAACCAGTCATTATGGCACCAACACATTGGGACTTTAGAAGAAGTGTTGGACAGCAGTTGTACAGAGATCAAAACACTGACGTCAAACTATAGGATGCACGGCATAGTCACATTTGAAGAACTTAAACATTTATATGATAGCCAGTACACATTGAGGGTGACCTCATCACCCAAAAGAACATTCAAATCCTAACAAACCTGAAAACTTAAATATCTTGTTTTAGAAAATTAGAAATGTCAAAAAGCCAGACTGGATGGTGTAGTGTTGTTCACACTATTATCCACAAACTTGAGTTTTTTCCCCCAGTAATTTACCCTGTTGATACTCAGTATTTAGATACAAAGTACACATTTCTGTTTAACTCTCTGAAATGCCGATTCATTACTCTCTCGGTCTGATCTTTAGTTCCCTGCACCTATATGCAAGTTCTTGCTGTTTCTTGAGGTGAAGTCTTGTGATTTGTTGTAGATGTAGCATCAACAGTACTGACTGACTATTCAAAGATTAAAGGGGACCTATCATGCAAAATGCACTTTTGTACGTCTTTTATACATGAATATGTGTCCCCGGTGTTCCAGGGAACTCACCAAGTGTCAGAAAACACAACCCTCTCTATTTTCCTCCATACCCAAATCTCTAAAAAAGGGGCTGCAACGGATCTGATAAAAACTGATCCAGATTTGAACACTGTCCTGACCATGGATGTATAATAAGAACTGGATACAGCGTGGGAGGCGGGGCCTCATTCATTCCTATGAGAGTTGCTCATTCGCGCATGATGATAAAATGGCCCAACTTTTGAGAGAGCGAAACGTCACAGATTACCCGGCATGCCTGAGAAGTACCCGTATGTGCGCTCATAGCGCATGCGCAACTTTAACCATGCCCCCCAAAATGCTCGTTCACATCAAGCACGTCCATTTGCGTACACGTAACAGCACCGCACGTTCATGACAGCATGGTAATGGATTGTTATTATGATGGATTTGATATTAACGAGGCGGCAGTTAGCAGCTAGCGGTTAGCTAGTAATTATGCTTATTTACACATCAATCGTTATGTACTTTTATATTACGCTGTAACAGGATCTAGTGATATCCAAGCAGCAGAGCTTCATTTAGCATGAAAGAATTATTGCACTGTATATATATATATATATATGTATATGTATGTATATATATACATATATGTATATATATATACATGTATATATATATGTATATACATATACACATGTATATATATATATGTGTATATATGTATGTATATATGTATATATATATATATATTTATGTGTATATATATATGTATATATATGTATATATATATATATATACAGTGCAATAAACTTCTTAGTGCAATAAGAAGCTACAGGGACGTTAATCTACGTCGGTAATATTAACTTTAATACAACATTTACGGCACAAGATTTAATCATACAGCCCATGTAGTATAATATTTGACAAATGATGAATTACAGCAAACATGTGCAATATATCCATTATTACAGCTCCGTGGGCTGGCAAATATGGGTCCGTTCTTATTGTGCATCCATGGGTAAAGATAAACGCATGTAGTGCTGAACACGTAACATGAACGTGCCGGGCGGCGCGGTCCCGTGGGTTAGATGCGCGTTCATAATGCAGAGGGAAATAACTCACAGAATAACGTTATTAGCACATTTTTACAACTTGAGGAACGAATGTTTTTAATAAGGGCTATACAAGTGTTCATACTGGGTAGTTTATTTAGTTTCAAAAAAATTATCCAACGATTTACAGACCACTCTTTCCCCATGTAAGTCAATGGGAAAAAGTGTTTCCGGGCCTGGCAACCAAAAGGAAGTGTAGTACCGCCGTTTGGCCAGCACGAATATTTTCATCAGAGTCCGGCGCACTTCCTGGGGGCTTGGTCCTGACGTCAGGACGGTGGCGCTACGGCTATTGGGACAACTCCACCAATCAGGAGGAGACAGCCACGGCCATTGCCGTTCGAAAGCGCTGGAGACGCTGTAGTACATATGCCAGGCCTGTAAGTCGCGCTGTAGTCTGCCACAAAAGCAGCGAAGAAGACTTGGTTACAGTACCATGGTTACCCTTCTGTTTATTCTCCGCTGTGGCTTTCTTTCTCCCTCCCCGAGGCAAGCGTTTGCTCCCGCTGCAATGCAAACCCTCCCCGTCGAGGCAAGCACTGTAATTCTCTCCGGTTAGTCCACCAGCAGATGACAAACACCCACCTCTCCGCCTCTTCCAAGGAACGAGGGGACCGTGCGGCAGAGTTTCAGTTTCAGTTTGTTTCGCCGGTCAAGATGTCCGTTAAAGTTTAAATCTTCCGGACAAAATTAGAAAAGTGCCGGTCAAAGGTCTTTGTTATTTATTGAGCTTTAAAACAAATGAATAACGACTCTATATAATAAAACACGGATATCTCTTTTTCTCCCCCTCTTCTGACAGCCCAGCAGCTGATCAGAGCACGTCTCCCCTCTCCTGCAGGGGGGCGTGGTCAGGAGAATCAGACCCGTAGACAGCAAACAGCACAGAGCGAAATGAGGCATGGCTAAAATGCATGATCTGTTTGGTATTTTGAAAACAGAAACGTATAAATATACCTTATATAGGTATGGCCCTACAATATATCATTTAAATATAGCATGATAGGTTTCCTTTAAGTTAAACATCCATACTGTTTTCAAAATCCTGTCAGGTTATTTATCAGGAAGCATTTAGTTTGAGAGTAATGGAAGGGATCAGCAAGTTTGTTCAAAGAGGGTAACATATTAAATTCAAAACAATCTAGCAACAAATATTAGCAAGCACACCCTGAATATTTTCATCTTCAATAAATTAATTTAAAAAAAAAACTGATGGTCCCATCCACCAGCTTCGGTATTTTTAAAGTGTAAAACAAATGTAAAAAAATAAGGTTCAGATTATAAAACAAGCACCAGCTCTTCGTAACTGTATCTAAACCTTGAAGAGGCATTGAATGACAGGGAAGCTGCAGAGTGGGACAATACTTTTTTCCAAGGATGAGTCTTTTGAAGGCATAGACGGACTGATGTTGCATTAAAGCTGTATTTTAAGTACATTTTTACCAAATATTGTTGCTGTGAGCTAAAACAAGAATGCTGAGACAACAGTTACGTGTCAACATGCATCCTGGTAGCTGCAGCCCGAGGCACACAACATTTCACTAGTTTACACTGAACTTGCTGCACAGATGCAGCTTGTGAAACGAGTTTGTTATGCAGCACTGTTTGTGTTGAGTTTTGTTTGCCACACTAAATGCTGCTACAGTTTCTGCTAACCTCCCTCTGCTCATTCTGACCGGACTTAAAAAAAAAAAAAAAAAAAGCAAATTTGATCGTGTCAAGTCTTTGTTCGATTAATAATTGTATTCGATGACCATAAAAACCGTAGCCTTATACTGTACTAAAGGTGATATCGGAAGTTGCTGAACATAATCTAAGGGTAACAAAGCAATGGAGTAAAAGTCTCATTTTACTAAACACCTGTGCCTCAACCCTTACATCAGGAAAACCTACTTAATGAAGATATTTGCCATTGGTCTTTACAATTTTAACCATTTGGTTTAGAATACTTGCAGTTGAACGGTTTGGTGAAGAGATGCAATCAACAAAAACAACAATATAAATATGTGAAACTTTACTTTCAAGATAAGATTACAGTATCAAGATGGCAGTACATTGGACAACAAAGCGACAGCAGGTTGTTTATTTGAGCCACAGTTTAAAGTATTTTCTTGGTCAAATACCAAGATTAAATTCCTGGACTGTTTTCAATTTCTTTTGGGTTCAAATAATTAAAAGGCAGCTCAAGCTTTGAGTTCCTCATGGTAATGGCCACACTGAGGGAGGACAGCACTGCTTGAAAATCTTCGATCATCTGTAAGGCTGCAGGCTCAGCAAAGCGTTGCTCAGGATAAGTACCGAGGGGTTCCTGACGGGGACAAAATCCAAATGTTATGCAAGGGAATGGGAAATCTTTGAAAAGGTAGAGTTACTGGTTTTGTGATTAATGTAACGCAGGATACTCACAAAATCACTGAAATTCCCCCTGAACAGCCATGTAGATGACATTACAAGTATTGCGCTTGATTTTTTGGGCAGATATGCCAAGATGTCCTCCATGCTTGACTGTTCCTTTGTAGTTGGAGGAGCTTTGTTCAGGCTAAGTGGACCATTGGGAATCCAACCTAGATGGTCAAACTTAAAAAAAAATCTTGAGGGTTAAAATAAAAAAAAGGTATAGTTTGACATTAATAAACCTCATTTGTTCTCCTAATTTCTTTATGGTAGAGATGAATGTTGAATTACTTTAATCTCACCCATAATGTTACCAAGTAAGCTGTTACTGCTCACAACTGAGCCAGCCAGCTATCAATGTAAAATGTTGCAATTGTATGTGTACAAAACACAAGAGGTGTAACACTAAATCATTGAACTTTAGGTTATGGTTAGTGGTTTTGTCCTCTTACATACTTTAATGGAGCTGTGGGATCATCAAAAGAGAGATAACAATCACTAAACTAGAAGAACTACTAAGATGCAAGCTCCTCCAGCCTGATTTTCTACCCTTGTTGTATCTCTGGTTTTCAATGGTTTGAGGGCAAGGAGCACTACATGCACAAAACCAGTCATTATGGCACCAACACATTGGGACTTTAGAAGAAGTGTTGGACAAGCAGTTGTAGAGATCAAAACACTGACGTCAAACTATAGGATGCACGGCATAGTCACATTTGAAGAACTTAAACATTTATATGATAGCCAGTACAAATTGAGGGTGACCTCATCACCCAAAAGAACATTAAAATCCCCAAAAAACTAGATTCTACTAAAAATGTAATATTTACCTGTCCACGGTTCCCTGCAGAATGTGAAGCTGATGACGTGAAGACCACTGTAGTGACGACCTGGATAAGTTCCTCCACAGTCTGAAGGCTTGAAGGAAATCCTATCAAGAATGTTTGGTTAAAAGCCTACTGCACATTTCTCACAGAGCATCTCATCCTACTTTTGTATATTTTTAAAAATCTCAAAATGTAATAACCAGCTTTTGTTTTTACATGCATTCATCATTCTACTTACTGTCTATTTCAGAATGTGATACTTTGTTTAAGTTTCTTAACATTTGTTTTACAGCAAATATCATCCAATCAAGATAAAGCCTTTTGGAAAGATAGATTATCCATTTAAGACAAGTTAAAACTTAATGTGAAGGGAGGGGGTTGACTTGGCGTCTAAAGCCAATTTACATGATATTCTACAATCTGCCCCTAACAAAAAAAGGACTACTGCAGGGCCTTAGGCTTTTACATACACATGTAAACATTTTGAAAGGAGCATATAACAACAAATATATATATACCTGAGTCACCATTCCCCAGAAATCCATAATAAAATATCTCATTGATCCATTCCTGGAGCTCAGAATCTGCAGACACTTCACTGTCAGATGGATAATAGTATGCCACCATTGACTGGATGAAGCTGAGGACAAAATGTACCAGTATCATTACATTACATTTAACTTAGCTGACTCTTTTATCCAAAGCGAATTCTCCCTGGAGTAACTAAGGACATAAGTGCCTTACTCAAGGGCACACTAGTGGTGATATCCCTGGCGGGATTTGAACTTACAACCTTCCGATCTTCAGCCCACCTCACTATCCATTAGACCACCACTATCCCTATCAGGATGTGAATTGCATTTCCCCATATCTACACGTGTGACATCTTGAGATTGTTGCTTCAATATCCAATTTAAAGTCCAGAATCTTAATACTTAGTTTTAATATGTGTCCCCCTATTTTGTCTAATGTGGCATATAATGGCATTAATCCTCAAACACCAGGGTTGACAGCTATCAAGCAGAAAGTCACCTGTTGATGATGCTCCACAGCCTCAGTGCATCATCTCTGAAATGAAAGTTGGGGATGGACTCCAGTCCTCTAGCTGCGATGTTTTCCGGCAGGCAGAGGGAGCTGTAGGTCGTTCTGGAGAGCCCCCTTCTCATTAGTTCTAGTTGTCCCTCTTTATCAAGTGAACTCTGAAACAACAAATACTGGCTACATTTCAAATGCACAAATTTCATTTTCCTCTACATAACATTTCTCACCGTTAAAACCCCAAACATATCTGTAGAGGCTAAGCCAACGTTTTAAGCCTCTGAGGATCCGCTATGTTGGCGTAATTGACGCACACAAAGTTTGCCAGGTGAATAAAAGTCTGATACAAAGTTTCCAGTTAAATACAGTCCATTGATTTCCTTTTGACTGGTGTCCATTTAATTTGCTTCATTTTCTCACCTAGTGTCAGCAGAAAGTAATTCAAATAATAATTCCAAAGAAATGCAAAACACAATACATCTTAAAATATATTTTAAGATCATGTTTAATCATCCGATTTGTCTGTACATTGCTGTTTTAGTCTGTGTTCTTCTAATTAGTGTCTACAGTGTGCCTATTGAGCAACGTGGGTCAAGCCCCGATCTAGCCCCTCTCTCTCTGTCAAAGTGAATGGTTGCTGTAAAAACTACACTGCGCATGCTCAGAGTATTTTTCGATTCAATGTGTGTGGCAAAAGAATAAACACCATAGGGGCACTGTGCTGACATACCTACCAAACGTCATCTCATAATTCAGAGAGCCGATTGGCTGCAAGTACGTGTGCCGCGAAAATAGTAGTTGTTTGTGAAGAGGAGACGAGAGGAGCGTATAGCGATTCAAATCAGTCAAACGGAAAGAAAATGAATGAAGTTGACCATCTACTTTGGTAAGTTCATATCTTTTGTTGATCTTCTGTGTTTTGCCTATAGGCTATTGCTCTGCTGGATCGATTGATATTGTGACCTCGGTGATGAGTGTCTGTTTTCCTTATACCCCCCTCTCTATCGGAACCATGGATAGCCTACAGCCATTTGTTTACGTGTTTAAAAAAGCACCAGAAGCTTATACATACACAAACACATCCAAGTTGTTCGTGCCCCACCACTTTTGTACATATAAAAACGCCAATGAATGTTTGTATTCCCGTGTTTGTGTGAGTGTTCGCCATGTAGTCAAAAACTGTATGGCCTTCCGGCGGAACCTCTAACCACAAACATTGGTTCCTACCTTTATACCCACAGTGTTAATTGGCTCCTACAATATCTTTTTGACTAACTGCCGTGTTTTAATATTATGTATGTCTAGTTATTGCACACTGGGAGAGGGTTGCACTGAATCTCATTGTGTCTTTGTACAATTACAATAAAAGGCTTTAACTTTTTTTTATTTGATCAAGATATTTAAACAGTTATAGAATTGACTATGTTGTTTAAATTGTTAATGTATGATTTCCATTTTTAAAAATATATTAAAAAGTCATACCTTTGAAAAAAATTGACCAGGGCCTAAAAGAGTCTCACGAGCAAGTATGTTTATAGGAATGGTAAATCGGTGATGGGGGGTCAGCAGCTGTAAGAAAGAAGACATAGGTGACAGTAATGAACCTACTGTAATATCATTGAGCTGATTCAAGTAAACACATCTCATATGGCCTGCAACACTGCACTCAAAAAAATAAATAGGGCTTACCTTGTGCAGGGGGTGATTCTTTGGGAGGTTGCGAAGTGTCGCCATTGTAAAAACTTCTGGCAGTAGATGAGTCCTCAGCAAATGACTGACTAATAAGTGATGGAGGGCATCTGCACTCCTTACAAACATTTTGGCCAGCATCCAGTCAGACTCCGAGTCGGTAGGCAGGAAAATTGGGTTCTCCTCTGAAGGTTGCTGACTGAGCTGAGGGTGGGGACAATTTTTTATTTTGTAGAAGGTATTCAAAAAAACAAAACTTAATTGAGATCACGAGATATGAGAAACCTGAATTGCAATGGGGAGTAGTTTCTTCTGTGGATTTAGGTACAGCAGGCAGAGAGCAGGAGTCACCACAGTGGGTTTACCATCAATAACTTTTGTGGAAAGACCTTCCATGATCTTGTAATCACCAAGGAACATATTGCCCTTCTGTAGGAAACAAATTATTATAAAACAGATAAGTGCCAAGTGAGGACAATGTTTAACACATCTAAAAAATGTAATTTAAAATACACTGGAAATTCACTTTACCTTCATCTCTGCATTCAAAGAACTTCCTATGGCCAAAAAAGGTTGAACCATTTCCTCTGTTAAGGGGAAGTTGGATGGCAGCTTTGAGCAACGTTGAATTATGAAGGGGTTGATTCCATTGAGAAACTGGTATCCAAAAAAGTCGTCATCCTTCCAGTGCTCCGACACATACTCTGGGACATAAATGATGTATTAGTATAAAAAGGTGTTTAACAGAGCAGTGAAACACTTTACTGAGATCCTACCTGCCAATGGTGTCTTTTTAACCAATGAGGCCATCTTTAAGGCCTCAAAGCTTTCAAACTGCTGATTCAAATCTGTCAGACCTTTTAGTTCGAACTCAGCATATCTGGTTAAGAGAAAAAAAGAGAAGAGAAATCACTTGTTATTGCACTGGATATTTGTTTTAGACACTTGGTCTTCAAAATAAGGTACGTTAGGGCACTTACATTTCTTTTTTTGAGTTTTGGAGTTCAAAGGCTCTTGAGAATGAAAACCTACTTTCTGCAGGAAGAGCATTCTTATCTTTGATATCCACCATGTATGGCAATCCTTCTGCATACGAAGCCCATCTGCAGAGTAAAACAGGAAATAAAGAGATACAAAAAGATATAAATCCCAATCAACAGTCATTGAGGTGCACCTTGGTACACTGCAAAATTAAGTTGATTGAAAACTCACTTGTAAATTATTTTTTGTTGAACCAATTCTTTTTTCCGTTGGTCTACTAGTTTAGGATGGAGATCTTCAAAAGCCTTTGTAGCTGTGTGTTTTCAAAGAAATACATGTACATTCTTAAATGTGCTTAAAATGTACATGACATAGCTTCTAACAATTACTTCACTAACCTCTTCCCCCTCTCAACAACACAAACTCCCCCTTGGAAAGCCAACGGTGACAGGGGAAAATCATGTCATCCCCCTCAGGTGTTGTCACCACTATTGTGGAGCAAAACCAATCCTTCTCCAAAGGATCTTTCTCCATTTTTAGGAAGAGAAGACATCCCAACGTAAAAAGTGTAGTCACAGCAAACGTTCCCACCTGGTGTTGTAAAGGAAGATGCATTCAGGATTCAATATGGGCATATATTAAGCTTCTACCAAACAGTTTCCACCCTTAACTTTTGTCCTGAATTCAAATCAAATGCTGGAACAACAACTCCTTCATAATGTTAAGAGAAAAACAGATACTGTATGGACTATTACAATTCATTTAGTTTTACCAATTACCTTTCCATTTGTATCATCCAATCCCAAACTCGTCAACTGAGTGCGCTCCGATTGCCTTTCAGTACCGATCAGGGTAACATACAAGTTATCAAATGTGCCTGCATGCAGCATGCTTCCTGTGGTCACTTTCAGAGTGTACTCTGCCATAATGCCTGGCTAGCTTCAACAACTGAAACACAATGGATAACAAACAACAATGATTACATGCAGTACATAGCTTTTCTCTACTCCAAAACGTTCAAATATGACCGCATCCAACATGCACAATCATGAGTGTTCTTGTTGAACTGATAAAGCCCCATAGAGAGGTAACCCACCTTTTCAGTTGAACCACCACACAGGTGTAGCAGGACTGTGATTGAGCTATTTGAAAGGAAATCACAGGTGTTGAGCATTCCCTAATCAAGAGTGTTGAGACCTCAGAGTTGTTTTCTATAAGGTCAGTCCATCAAAGAGGCCCAGAGTGAGAATCTGTCTTAAACACATTAAAACAGTAAGGAAGTTAAGTTGCTCTTATTATCACTATTTAGAATAAGTGCCATTCATAAATGTATCTTTAGGTAACTTTTAAGGTATCTTAATTCATTCAGAAGTGACCAGCAGAGGCCGCAGCTACACACATGCCATATCTTGGAAATGATTAATAAAAAGGATGGCCACACACCAAAACAACATAGAAAAGTTAACGGGTTAAGCTTTATTAAAATGTAATGTTCACATGTTTGTTTGATTCTTCATAATGTTCATAGTTTTGACCACATTTACATTGGTTTGAGGCTTTTTTCAGAATAATGGAAATATATTTTCAGAGAATCTGTGAGCCACGTAATAAGATTTGGCTGATTAACATGCAATTAACCAAAAGTGTCTATGTTTGGGATGATAATATGGTATTGGTGTTTTATAGAAATTATATAAGAAGGAAAGATCTTTATGTAACTAGCTGAGATCAGGTATTTCACCATGCAGTGTTGAAACTGGACGGCATGTCAGTTTGTAAGAAGAAATGTGGATGTGTTCAATGCTATGTCTTAATCATATTAAAGATTTCAGTTTGTTTTCAAATGGAAAATTGGATGTTAACATATAAAGCAAGACAATAACATTTTGCATTTTCATTTTGTGAGTGATTTGAAGAATTCAACAAATACTTAGAAGGCTATAAAGACTTTATTAAATGGTAGTAAATCACATGCGTTGTCAGGCTGTCCTCACATTAATATCCATCTGTTTTGACTTATGTCCTGACACACCCTGGGTTGACACCCGCTATAGGGATCAGAAAGACTGAACATTTATGGTCACATCAACAAAGAAAGGATTAGCAAATCTTGTGTAAAGTGCTGGCAAAGTTTCTGTAACACAGAGATAATGCAACATAACCAACAATCTGCTTTTCCCCAATGGCTACTACTCAAAGGCAAACAGTTATACAGTATATCTTATAGAATCATATCAATCTGTTGTGCATATTTGTCTTCAAAAATATATATATTTTCATCTAACCAGAATAAAGTGGAACTTTCAGCACAAATCCATGCTAACAATTTTTTTTCTCGTCATAGGGACACCCACAAACACAGACCTTCATTGTGAAAAGTATGGTGTGATTTATTTAAGGCTTCATCACAAATGAATTACAGGTAGAGTTATTTGTTTTAATGACAGAAAATCTATTATTGCAACATCCACATATTCCCACAGTGACTCCCGTGCAGAAGCAAGAGGCGAGCCGCGTCGAGTCAGGAGTTAATGTGACGCAGGACGCGGCGCAGCGACTGTCCATCTCGTGCAGTGCACATGGCAGGAAGGGGAACGGGCTCTGTCTTGTGCTCTGCTGTGTTGAAGTGACACTTCTTGAGATGGTTCGACATGCTGGGGAGATCATTGAAACCCCATGATGACACCGGGCTGAAGGCAGTGCTGAATCTCCACACCTGCATAAATAAATAAAAAAGGATTACTGAATGAAGAGGTCAATGCATACTAATCATTTTGTGAAGCTGCATTCCCTTCTTTTGTTACAGCATCCAAAATCTTATTCTATCTTACTGCTTACATTGATTTACAAAAATGTAAAATGTTATCCTAAACAAACATTATATATGTTAGGGGCACCCTCCAGAAAAATCTATCTATTTCAAACAGATTTGAAGTAATTATTCTTTAGTCTATGTTGGCTATGTATAATATTGTAGCATTTACTGTAGAGCTCCATCAGCTATTTGAAATGTTTCCTTTTGTAAAAGCACTTTTCTCAGATTTCAGATACAGATTAAAGGAAATATTAAAAATAACTGACATACAGTAACTTTATAATACAGGTTTTCTACTCACTCTATTTTTGATTTGCCATGATACAGTGCCAGGGTTACCAGGGCAACGTCTTCGCTCCCACTGCAGCTCCACTATGCCTCTTATCTGGAGGAGGCTGGCACACACCTCCCTCATAGTCCGTGACACCAGAGACAGCTGGCACAGGCTGAAACTGTCCAGGAACCCAGCTATATGCCACAATATCTCAATGGGAAGCCCACTAAGTTGGTCCGACTGGAAATCAACAGGAAGTTGAGCCCCTGGGCAAGGCTGAACCCCAAAGGACCTGAGGTGCCTGTCATGAACCACTTTGGCCCCCTGGGTGGATGGGTAAAACCTTCGCTGAGAGAATGTGCAGCCATAGTATGCCAGCGGGCAGCGGTGTTCCATCCAACCATTGAGACCAGCGTGAATGTCACCATGGACATTTATGAAATGGGAAGAAAACTGGTCCCTGCGCAATGACTGACCACAGACGAAAGGGAACATATGCTGGTAGCGAGGGTTAGGAGGGAGGTAGCGGTTATGTGGAACTGCCTCGACCTCCAGAGCCTCCAAGACAAGGCAGAGGCGGAGAGTGCGGAAAGGGCTGGGGTAGGAAAGCTGGGGGGCCGCATGGTCACAGGCAGATGCAGAAGCTATGTCCCCGACTCTAGTGTTGGTAACCAAGATGGCTGCAGGGAAAGTGAAAGTCTGTGTGCCAAAGTCAACACGGTAGCCATCAACATAGACTTTGTCAGAGATCCTTCTACACTCTCTGGACTCCTCTAAACAAAAGAACAGCGCTGCTGTGATCAGATCGATTTCTCCCAGACCCATGGGGTCTTCATCCTGCTCCAAATCTGAGGTATCTACTGCCTTGTCCTCCATTTTCGGTCGCAATCTATACAGTGACCTGTCTTTGAAGTAACCTTTCCGTCCATTAGGTAATGAACATTGGCCTTGGCCCCTAAAAAAATTGTAGTTGTGAAATTTACGATCATGCCCATGGTTTTCTAAAAGAGCTAGCCCCCTGTCTTCAAGCAACACATGACCAGCGCTCGGTGCCACTCCCTGTCTGACATGCACCGGAGATGCCATCTGAGGGGTGACGGGCTCCTCAGAAACCCCAGCGTTCATGTCATCTTGAACCTCAACAGGAAAGGCCTCCATTGCTCCCGACAGTGGTCCATTTGCAGGTTTTAAAATCTTTGGATCTGTTCCTTTGAGAGCCCCATTTCCTATCAAACAGCTAGAACAGACACTTTGCACCTCCATGTCTTTTTTATTTAAACCATCAGCGGCTACTGGTGTTTTGATTTCTAGTTCCTTCTTAGGGTCTCCATTGTCGCTCAATGTACTCATCGGAGTAGCAGCTCCACTGTTCACACACTCTGTGCTGCTGTCAACAGAGTTGGCATTGCTAACAAAGTCCAAAGCAGCAGCTAAGCTTCTTGCTGTCTCCACTGTGGCCTCGTAGAGTTTACCGAAGTGCTCCTCATTCAAGCCATTAATTCCACTGGCAATTCTCTCCTTTGCCAAAACTGACGGGGGAGGTTGTGGCTGGTGTGAGGATGATGAGTGTGAAGCTGTATCAATAACGGTGGAGGCCTCAGGGGCGGATGTAGGCGAAGATGAGCCCGTTTCCCTGTTTTCCTTACTAACAGGGAGAAACGGCTCTCCTTCTGCAGTGGGTGACATGGCAATCACTTTGAGGGACTCGAGTAGTGTACGCTGGTCCTGAAGAGCAAGTGCCATGTCTAGCTGCTCCACCTCCTCCACTCCACGGCTCAGGCTTTCATAGGAAGTGTAGTCCAGGCAGCTAACGGGCCATCTGTTCCACTCCATAGTGCAGCACACCACTCCAGCTGGACACACATCGAGGTGAGCATACATTTGGTTACGCACCAGGTTGGCGGGGCAGCCATAGTCTCTGTTTAGGCAGGGGACCCTCATCAGTGGGCACATAAGGTGGTGCTCATCAACTTTGCAGGAGTGAAATACAGCCCCACACACTAAAGGACAGGTCATAATATCACAAGAAATGTCTGGTTGAGTTCTGAAGTTGCATCTCTGATTGAAGCAGGACATACAGTGAACATGATCTTCCTCCATCTTCAGACTCAAGGGGTGGAAGATTCTGAGTGTGAGAAAATCCACTGTCCTGCCAAATAAGCAAAAAGAGCAAATATTGTCAGTATATAAGAGATGGGATAAGACAAAAAAACAGAGAGCACGGTTTCAATTTGTTGTGTCAGATCTTCTGTTGCATGATGACTTTGTGATAGTAGTGTTTTAAAACTTTTGTTGCACACATATAAGGTTTGGTGTAGTACCAGGGATTTTAGCCCACTTGTAAATGGCTGCTATATTTACTTCAGACCACCAGATGTCAGTCACAGTGCTTGCTGAGATCTGAGCCCAGAGCTTACAATATTCATTTGGAACAAATAGGAAGAAACATAAAAAAGAAATCTTAAGGTTTTGTCCAATCAAAACATTTATATCTGATATCTGATTGTGTACAGAGTGCTTGTGGGATTTCCTATCATTAGTATAAAAGGGAAACATAGTGTGAAAATAATGAATGATAAAGATAAGTATTACAGTGCAATTAATGCTGAATATCTCGAACAGACATAAAGGACGTTTATTGACCATTTATTTCATTACATCTAACATGGTTGCAATTGTATTTTGATAATTGTGCAGAAAGACTACTGAAAATGTAAACTTCTGCAACTGAGATGCACATCTAAGATGCTACTGCTGAAATAACACAGAAACTGTATTCTGTTTCCATAACCACTTTATCAACGATATATTAAGGGAATTTATATTCTGTCACTTTTACGAATCAGTCATCGGTCAGTTTACGAATGCAGCTTGCATGGACATTGCCAAAATACATCATCTAACGTTAAGTAGTCACTGAGCCATAAAAAGCATACATTTTTGTCATAACTAAATCCTGAATTGTTGCGAAATGTAGCATGCAACGATTCTGTTTAGTTGTAAAGGTTAAATCAGGTTAACTTAACTTAACAAGTAGCAAAAACAGAGCGCATATACAGATGGCAACCGAGGTAGCTTCCTACCAGGAAGACACAGTAAGTCGATTGTAACTAGCTTCACAGTTAGACCTTTAAGTTTACTTACCACAATCAGCACTGTACTAAAGGAACCGACGATGACAAGATAAGCTTTATAAACAGTTAACAATAGTTTTGTATGCCACCGTACCTGTTGTCAACATTTATTTCGCTGTTAAACCAACTTGTTTTGAAAACAATGGCAAGCTAGCTATCCTAGCCGGCTAATGTTGGCTAACAACAGCTCGGAAGTTCACAACAAGCTAACAGCGAGCTAATGTTAGCATGCGAATAGTTCCTCACCTTATCGTTGCGTTGGTAGAAAAATGTATGCTGAGATGTGTATTGTTGTTATATATAAATACTACTAGCTGCTGCTGTAGTTGTCTCTTTTCAAAAAATGCTAATAACAGCTAACTACAATCCTTGTCATCCAGCCCCTTTTTTTTCTGTTCAAAACTTTATTGACCAAGATGTTGAACCATTTACAGTATCATTAAAAGGCCTGATGGCTCATATCGACGATATCGACATTATAAAAGGTCGACAAAAAAGGTAAGAGAGAAAAAAGAACAGAATTGTATTGTATAGATATACACCGAACAGCTTTGTAATTAAAAAAAATACAAAAATGTTAAATCAGATTTGTATTATGAAGGTATGAGTTGTCAATAAAACGGTTTGCATGTGTCAATAAATTAAACCTATCCACCAATAAAATCTAATAATTCAGCTAAATGTTACACTGAAATGATCCTCTGCTTCCTATAACAATTGTATCTTCACCAATTAAAATGCTTTTAATTAAAATGAGTTATACAAATCTGAATTACATTTATTTGAGCTGTTCATTTCGACTTGGTCTACTTAATCCTGTTTAAAAAATATTCAACAAACACTGGATTAAATGTTTAATGATATACTTATTTATATAAATAAAACTCAAAAGTTGTATTAAATAAACTTCATTATTAAACGTCTTTCTTTCTTTATTGAAAAACAACCAACATGCAGTAACCAGTAACAACCAGAAGAGAGCAGTGTCCTCTTATTGTTGCTAAACGGCCTCCTGGCTGGTAGTGGTTGGACTTCTGCAGTTAACTGAGGGACATGCCACTTTTGGAGGTCGGGGTCACCTACAAAGCAGCCCCCCTGAAGCTGGGAGGGCTGACTCATGGACACATCAGCAGGACAGTGCTTAGTAATACTGAATACACTTGTCATGAGGTGTTGAAACAAACCCATGCAGTCAGTGGGACCATCACCATTTACATGATTTAAAAATAAAATTAAGACTGAATTCACAAAGAGTTGTCATACAACTCTTTATACATTAAGCTAATAAGCAGTTGCCGACATACATTTTACAACAATTTTAGCTGTATTAGATTAAACCTGACTAAATGTGGATTTTGCATTATGACAGCATTTGCAGACTGTTTTTAATGTGATATGTGCATATTTGATTTCCCACAAGACAAAGAATTGTGTTATTGACATGATTGTTTTACTGGTTCATATATAGTATGTTTGCTTCATTTAATAAATGGCCTTTTTAAAGTTGCCAGGCAACTACAGTATAAAACAATCTGATACCTGAATCCTAATGTTAAGGCCAGCATTGAAAGTATGATAACAGACAACTAAAAGGTCTTTGACTGATCGATACTAGCCTGCACCAGGAATACGGCAAGCAATCCATAGACTAAAATAGACTTCTACAAAATGTTGTTCAAAAACATTCTCTCCTGAACAATACTAGCCAACATAATCAAAAATGATATTACAGCTTAAGTCAACGCGCAATTGCGGTCAACCCACGCAGACAGCAGTCCTAGAATAAACCGAGTACCGCTGTCGCCCTTTGCCCTGAAGTGTGGCTGCAGTATCCAAGTAGTCTCTGCTTCCCAAACATGTCACTTTTATTCAGGTTCAATATCAGATGAGGCCTCCTGAAGCCCCGAGCACCAGCAGTGGCAGTGTCATTGCGACTCTTTTATACGTTTATTTGTGATTTATACCGCCTGGCATGAGTCACGACAGGACCCTACCAAGTGAACTGCATGCCCCCCCGGAGTGAGTCGTGTCTTTGCCTGGACTCATCCAGTCTTCATCACTGATGGGCTGATTAGTTTCAGAACTTCAATTTACAACTGGTACAGTGGGGGTAAACTCCTGCACTTGGGCAAGCAATCAGTGATATAGCCCACTCAAAATATATACTTAAAGTCATTTATTTTTCAATTAAATAGGTGTTTGTCTCATGTCTAAGTCTGTTTAGGCCTGCTTAAATGCCATCAATGACCTCCATTCAAACGCTAGATGGCGCAATGCAAACTGTAACTGACTGCTGTCCATGGTGCCGAAAACATCCATTGTGGAAGTCAGGTAAACTCAAATAGTGAACATATCATATATTTATTACGAGAGACAGGGGTGCATGTCGCCATGTCTGCGTGTTGTAAGTGTTTGACAGTTTAAAACCGTATGAACACCCAATACATACACTCAAGAGCTCAGCTGTCATATAATTAATTGGTGGCCAACGCCTGAGAGAGAGACCCGATATCTCTGTCCTTCTCAAAATACCAGAATTATAGATACATTCAATTATTAATTTAAGCAGCTATTTATGATGGGACAGCATTAACGGGATACAATCATGCTGTATAGCAGTTATGCAGCTAACCACATTTTTATAATAGTGCTGCTGAAGAGATGACAGTATCTGTACCACGAACATTTCCAAACTTGCTTGTAAAATACCATGCAAGATGTAATCATATTACTAGTAATGGCAATAATTCAGTATCCAACTATCTTGCATAGCACTGCAGTTGCTCCACTGATGTAATGTATTATACCTGGCAGCATATATCCAGGTTTTTGCAGTCATTTTAGCTCTGATAAAACATTACCCGTCTTAATGCATGTCTTAATATGAATAAGAATTAGACATGTTCTAATGCAAGACGTGCAAGCATTGGAAGCAAATACTGAAAAGGCGACAGTTAACACGTTCGAGTTGAGAGAGAGAGAGAGACCGAGAGAGGGAGAGGGAGAGAGAGACAGAGGGATTCAAGTGATACAGCCGAGGACCACGCGCTACAGAAGACGGACGAAGGCATGTCTCCAGGATTCAGGTAAGTTTTGATGCAACAGACACAGAAAAAGCAGCTTAAACTATGTAAGATGTAAATAGAAGAATGGAAAAAGATAAACAGATTATACGTTCATCGAGGCATTTGGGAACATACTATTATCTTGAGCTTCTCCCTGCTTTATTATCATTCGTTTATTGTCATTATTATTGTAGTATTATCATCAATGAAGGCTACTTTAGATTGCACGGTAGAAACGAATAATGTAAGGTGCGTTTGAAAATAAAAACAACCTTGGCTGTCTTTTATTCATTCTCATGTAGAATTGAAATAGGTGGTGGCTATGAAAACATGTAGTTTCTTGGCTTTATTTATATATTTATTGTATTTATTAATAGACACTAGCTGAGTCAAATCGGGAGGGATGTCTGTGAGGATGACGAACCTGGGCAACAGTCCCAAAGACGTCCTTGTAATGTGTTTGGAAAGCACGCTGTCCACGGTGCTGAAATCTGTCTGCATGATTTTTCTCAATGGACAGCGAGCACAGCACCCTCAGCCTCTCCCGGTGCAAAGTGTAAAGAATCGATTGTTTGAGACATTTTAAAGTACCTCGCTGCTCCTTACAGAGCTAACCACCTGCACGGTTGGGCATTTCCCAGTGGACTGCATTCCTGTTCAGCCAATAATGCTCGCTGATCAGGTGGGTGTGAGTTAAATCCCTTGCTCAAAGGCACCTCGATGTGAGCTGATGGGAGAGGCATGACGACTGTTGTCAGCTGTAGGAATGTAAATCAGGGCGTAGATGGAAAGGAGCATGCGTGCTTAGTCAACTCTTCCCACATACCAGTGTAGCACATCTGGCCTGGTTTTCTCCAAGCTTACATTACACAGCAGTTTGTCTTCTCTCTCTGCAGGTTCGCGTGGATATGCCCCGGGTGTCGTGCTCACAAATCATGGTCTCTTGGATAAACGTGGATGTATTGTCAGACAGCAGATAGTATGCCTGCACAGTTGGCACGGATCACGCGATGTGGCACAATATGGCACGCGTAAAGATGGGTCTCCTCGCTCTTCTGTTTCTCCCCACGTTTTTCTTCCGCGCCTTCGTGGTCTCCCACAGCAGCATCTATGAGCGGGCGGCGGTCCCCCGTGCGGTTGTCCGCTCCGTGGCTCGTATGGATGGAGACGTGATCATCGGCGCGCTCTTTTCCGTCCACCACCAGCCGTCTGCGGAGAAAGTAGCTGAGCGGAAGTGCGGGGACGTCCGCGAGCAGTATGGCATCCAAAGGGTGGAGGCCATGTTCCACACGTTGGACCGGATCAACGCGGACCCACACCTCCTCCCAAACATCAGCCTGGGCTGCGAGATCCGCGACTCCTGCTGGCACTCCTCTGTGGCCCTGGAGCAGAGCATCGAGTTCATCCGTGACTCCCTCATCTCTATCCGGGATGACAAGGACGGGTCCAAATGGTGCATTGACGGCACCCCGTCCCACCAGCCTCCACCCACCAAGAAGCCCATCGCTGGAGTGATCGGACCCGGATCCAGCTCTGTGGCCATTCAGGTGCAGAACCTCCTGCAGCTCTTTAACATCCCGCAGATCGCATACTCTGCCACCAGCATCGATTTGAGCGACAAGACCCTGTTCAAGTACTTCCTGAGGGTCGTGCCCTCAGACACTCTGCAGGCCCGGGCCATGCTGGACATTGTCAAGCGATACAACTGGACCTATGTGTCTGCAGTGCACACTGAGGGTGAGACTCCTATCACTGACCTCTCTTACAGTCAAATCACTATATTGTTGTTGTTCTTGTAGAAATGTCACCTACCATCTCTTCAATGTGCTCAACTATTAGCATTTAGCGTTTTAGAGAGAAACCTACATTTGTTTTAATATTTCATGCTATCATTTGGAAAATATTCAGGATACTTATACATTCCCCCCCAACATACGTTTTACTTGAGAGATAATTACATGCACACTTTCTCCATGTCTCTGTCTCAGTCAGTCTTATCAGAGCAGGTAGTTGCAGCCACACAGACATGTGCCTCCCTGCGTATATCTTCATCATCTTCATCATTTTTATGTTGTCTGGAGATGAGGTTTGATGTGTGGACATTGCTTCAAGCATCTTCCCACGCATCTAATGCACCATCATGCAGCTTTGTTTGCATTTATTCTTTAACGTGTAAGTATAGTGTATGTTTAGTAAACAATGAATGGTCTCATCTTTTATCTTTCAATACAATCTTTCAAGGTATCCTCCAACTCTTACTCCTTGGATTTCTTTCACATGCTTTGGCATTGTGGAACCAAAGCTGGAGGTTTTTGACTGTTATTTGTACTTGCGGCAGTTTTAAAATCAAAGAACATGATGGAACCTTTTGAGCATTAACAATTTAGGTGTCCCTTTAGAAATGTTAAATTAATTTGATGGTTAAGTCAGGAGGGTGAGGCAGGGATGAAAATGACAGGAATGTTTCAAATTTTACCCGATTTATGGAAATTAAAATAAATGTCTTATCTCAACACGAACCCCTGCGATAATAGCTTTTCATACTATGATGGGCTAGGTTCACAACTGGTTGGGTAGACAGAGTAATTACTGTGAAGTGAATTATGTCCATAGCTTTTTTCCCAGCCAGTAGTTTGCACCCAAAGCACAACTGCAGGCTATATTGCAGGATCCCCCCTGGGGAGCTCACTGGGGGTGAAGAACATCTTTGGAAAATCCCAATATAGTCATCTGATGGCAAGGGGCTTTTTAACACAAGTTGCTGTCAGATAGATGAAGAGAGGTCGCTGTAGTACCTGACCACATAACTAGGTGGCGTCAGCTGTCTGACCTTCAACATGCACCTGGTGTCTCTAGGCTTGCCCTCTGGAGCCAGCAACATGATTTACTCAAATGTGAGGGATAAAAGTAAAATAATTTCCAAAAATGTTGCAAAAGAACAAATGTGTAAGCTATAGTTGAAATTGTGTTTTTGTTTTTTTAATTGCACACACTGTAAATACAAATCCTTACACTTTAGCTTCAATTTCCTAAGAGAAAACAGAGGAGACTTCACATTCGAATTTGTTTGATGCAGACCTTACTCTGACCTTTGAAGAGTCATATGTAAACCCACTTGTTTGTTTAGCTCCATCTCTGAAATAGTGGTCACGACTGGCTTAAGCTCATGAGTTTTCTCCTTCCACCACTGTAGACAAGTTACAAATGCAGCGCGTTCCCTTAGCAACAGCTAGGGCTGTGAAATTGTATAAATTGCCTTTCCTGATTATCATCAGTCTGGTGGGAATACAAAAAGCAGGTTTTTGGTAATCATTGTCAAATGGGCTGTCAACTAATGCACACACACCTACCTGTCTCACAGCCTAGATGGAAAAAGTAAAATAATTGGATACCATTATTCCCATTTACCAGTCACAAAATGAAATGAGGCAAAATATCCTCAAAGTACTATTGGAAAACCAACACAGGCGCCCGTTGTGGGCCATAGTAAATGCATTACTGTGACGCCTATTTCATCTATCGTTTGTACTGCTCCATAAAGAGCCATGCCACAAACAGATGGAGTATTCAGTCTACATCACCCATATTAAGGGACACGGCATGGATGCCCCAAGGAACCTGTACTCTCAATAAGGCAATTGCATTTCAAATGTTTTCAGAATTCTGTGGATAGAGGTACTTATTTACTTTTTGACAACACACACACCCACACCCACACCCACACCCACACACACACACACACACACACACACACACACACACACACACACACACACACACACACACACACACACACACACACACACACAGAGAGAGAGAGAGAGAGACACATGTTCAAGCATGCACAAGTGATTGGATTGTCTGTTTAATCCAGCTCTCATGCTAAAGAGCTGTGGGCTTTATCAACAATCCAGACCGTGACACAGTAGCACTGCAGTCCGCATGGAAATAGAAGATTTGTACTAAAACAGCTTTGCAGGGCTCTTGATTGTGATGCTGTGCAGTTAAAACAAGGATAGCCATCTTCACCCCTTTTGGCTTTGATTGCAATCAGGAGCCAGGAAACTCTCCGACACTCATTACGAGAGGATCTGAATTGAACGCATTAAAACAACTGCTGGGGGGGGAGAGGGGTGGTTGTTTTAATGTCACTGTTGGACATTAATTGTCCAACAGTGAAGTAATTAGAAAGTTGAAAGCATTTAGTTATGAAGGCATGTTATGGTTGGCACTAAAACATTTTTTTTCATGGCAACTTTGTAGTGCCATAACCAGTGTATTCACACCATATTCACAATGTGGATACAATGAAAATGCATTTTACAAGGAAGATCAAGATAAGGACAGAATGGTTTCCGTCTGAATTCGCCCTGTTTAGTAACGATCCATTTTCTTCCTCACCAATAGGAAACTATGGGGAGAGTGGCATGGAGGCCTTCAAGGAGCTGGCCTCTCTGGAAGGCTTGTGCATTGCCCACTCGGACAAGATCTACAGTAACGCGGGGGAGAAGCACTTTGATCGCCTTTTGAGGAAACTACGGGAACGTCTGCCCAAAGCTCGTGTGGTGGTGTGCTTCTGTGAGGGCATGACTGTCCGAGGTCTCCTGATGGCCATGAGGAGGCTGGGGGTGTCCGGGGAGTTCCTCCTCCTCGGCAGGTATGGATGTGTTGTTTTCTATCGTACCTTTTGATTCACAGTTGACAGCATCTCTGTGGATGGCAAGAAATCGGTTAACAGGCTGGAAGGCTGCGATATGCTGTGTTGTCTTCCTGATGTGCATGTCACCAAGGCAACAGAGAAGTATTAGATCACATTCCTATAGCACTGAATAGAAATGTTCTCCAGCGATGAATAATTGGTATTTCTGTCACAGACACAAAACTAGAGAGGGAAACAATGCGTCTCGTCTATTCTCTACATGTTGGGCGGTCTCTCTTTTGCTTTTTAAAGGCAATGCGAGGACATCAAGAATCAACCGAATTGTCAAACTCTTTTTTTGATGATGAAACCTCCTCTTTGGATATTCTCCAATATTTTTCTTTCCATTTTACCTCGTTCTTGATTTTCTTTTTGACAGTGTTGAGTGACAGTGGCTGTAGCTGCAATCTGAGTCATTGCAAAAGGGCAAACAGAGCCTTCTCACACACTTATACAGCGGCACATTACACCATTAAATAGTACTCGAGGGCCATTCACACTTGTTAGTAAAATTCAACAACTTTGATGCTCCTTTCAGTTCATTCATGCGATACCTCTCCCCCATCATTTCAGAGAGGGGCGAGGTTTTTTGGCATTGGTCTGTTGTAGGGCACTTGTCAGCTGCTTGTCACAAGAGGAGTACATTAATAAGACAGCTAAGGATGACTGAGACTTGTAGCCGAGCTAAGCAGTATTTGTTGGAGATTAGATAAGCACTGCATGAGTGCAGCTCAGGATTCCAGCCATCATCTTCAAACAGGAGAAATATCCGAGACAATATACTGAATAGTAGCTTCTGTCATTACTGTATGTTCCCTCAGATTTTGGCGCATAGTAGTCGATTGTTTTGTACCTCTACATTTCTTCATAAAAGCAAAAGGTAATTTAGTCATGAAGACTCATGGCCAATTTTGTTTGGGTGGGGCCCTTTTTGAAATGTACAATTTTCAGAATATATTGACCATGCCTAATCTTAAAATATTTTAAGATTTTAAGATTACAATATTAAGATGTATTTACCATTGATGTTTAAATAAGATTGAACTGTACATACTCACTGTAGCACTAAATGTGTAATAATTTGCAGCAAAAAACTGTTCCCCAACAAATGGCCTGTTTTTCACTCATTTCACCCGATTTTTACTATCTTTTTCTTACTAGGCTTCAGGCTGAGAGCCACAGGCAGTATAAAGATGTCACATTGAGATATGGTTTAACACTGTATTGGTTTGGGTCTTTTCATGGGATCTGACAGTAGGAAAACTGCAGACAACCTCAAAATTGCCTGGTTGAATAGCTACAGCATCTAATAGATGTCAATTAGTACACCTTGTTGCATTTACTTGTATGAACTTACACACATAGGATTATCCAGTCGAAGGAACACTCCTCTATTGGCAGGCGCTGAAGGATTTGTTTCTTTTCATTGCCATTATCCTTGAGGAAGCCTTTCCTATTTCCTGTAATAAATCCCAGTGGTAGAAACAAAGAGAAGAAAAGTGTGTCTCTTACCAGCCTCTGTTTATGTTGTATGTGTTATATTCAATGCATATTTAAGATCTTGGCAGGGGAAACCACTCTTTCTTTGCAGTTGGAGAACATGCCTTTTAAATTATCCATTATAATGACACTCTAGGGTTACATTCCTTTCCATATCTCTCCTTTAGCTTGTTTCCTCCATAGGAGACGGTAAAGTGGGTCTTTTTTTAGCTTTTGTGGAAGTCTCCATGGGCGTAAGAAATGCTTCTGGGTCAGGGAGAGAGGAACGAAAGATGAGAGGTAAAAGAAAGAGAGGGAAAGAGAGAAGGAGATAGACAGAGTGTGTAAAAATGACAGAGAGGAAGTCTGGGCCAACACAGATGCTAAGCCATGTGTGTGTTTCCCGGCATGTAGTGATCAACTGAATGAAGCTGTCAGATGCATATTATCTCATCAAAGGGGTTTTCTCTTCTTAATTCATGCTTTCACCTCAAAATAAGCCTCTTTGATGAAGTGTGCGTGTGTGTGTGTGTGTGTGTGTGTGTGTGTGTGTGTGTGTGTGTGTGTGTGTGTGTGAGAGAGTGTGTGTGTGTGTGTACACAGAGAGTTACAGAGAGTTGTAGGGATGTAAGATTCACAAAGACAAACAGAGAGTGAATGAAACAACACAGGCCACTCTGTTGTTCTTTCATTGAACATCTTCTTCTTTTCACGCTCTCTTTTATTACTGAAAATGTATTTTAAATAATCTAATATCCATCAAGGGACCAATTGACCATGTGTTTGTTTAAGGGGTCACTTATAGTGATGAACCAGTAGCCAACACATGGCTATAATCCTGCCAGAGGAAGCATAATGAGACAGGCCCCATCATAGGTCCAAGTATCTCCTTAATCAGACTGGCACTGTTGGAGTCCTGCCTTTTAAAGCTTTGTTTTCTATGTATATATTCTATTACAGCATCCCCATCAGGCCAATCAGATTAATGATTAAAATGTCAAATCATCCAAACAAAAGGCATCACCCCTCATCACAGTTAACATACAGAGTTAACAATACAACATTGAGGATATTGTTGTTTTTATCATTGCACTGCCTCAGGGTGGTCAGTATAATTTGTAAGCCAGCAGGTTTCATCAACATCAGTGAGACGGTGAGACAGTTATTGGTTTATACGTCTCCTTGACCTTTTACATCTCACCATTTTATAGCACTCTGCACAAACAAACTAAACCGCTTAAGAAATGGCATACAAGACATAACAAATATTTGGGAAAATCCAAGAGCAGGCAATGTTGTGGATGTCATATGTGGAGATGATCATAAAACTCCACAGAGGCACAATACAGTCTGCGTAAACTGCAAATAGACATGCAGGGTTCTGGACGTGAGGGCTTTTGTTTCAGCTGCTCGGCTAACCTGCTCTTCAGACGAGGGCCAGGTGTGGCAGTGTGCTCGACCCACTTTATCCCCGACCTGCAGACTCTACTCTGCATCACTTCAACACTTTACATCCACTCTGCTCGGCTATTGTCAGTCAACAGGGCTCTTGTCTTTCTCTCTCTGTGATGTCCATCATGATTCAGCTGCCTCCAATAATCTACAACATGTACACACGGTATATGCGCACAAGAGACAACATTTATCCCCGGCATACACTCTGGCACACAAATAGAGAGACCCGACATAGATGATACACTTCATTCCAATCAAGAAGACATGATGTCCGTAGTTTTGTTTTGTTAAAGGACATTACATTAAGTAGATTGTACTAGATGAGTCACATATCCTGTTTAGGCATAATAAAGCGAGAAGCACAGAAAATCCATTTATAAAGCCTCATTAAAACTGAATCGTTTTTGCACTTGCACTGGAAGTGATTAGGAGAGTCTATCAGTTCTACAATAGGTTGGATGATGATAGATAGGAGTAGATTTGAGATTATTAGCCACCATGAGAGAAGTAGAACATGTATGTAATGAAAGACAAAGGCAAACACAGAGGAGATGAGAAGGATAAGCATGGCTGGCTGTAGATTGTGTTATGTTATCATCCCTGATCTTGGACCCTTGTCTTTCAGGGGGAAAAGGTACAGTAGACGTAGTGTGACACCTCAAAGGAGCAGTCTGGTATGAAAAGATAGTTCAGCAAAGCATGTTACTTTGACACACGCTTTGTTGACATTTCCTTTAAAGCTGCACCACTCAATAGTTGAGATAAATATTACTAAACGTAATGTGAAAGGTGCCACTTGTAGTTACAAACTCATTTAAAGCCACATTGTGACGTATTGTCTTGTGTACTTTGGAGGACTTGTTGCATAAAACACATTTCATAAAAGCCTCATACCCAGGCTAATGGAGATGTCATCTGATAAAGGAGCCTGTGGGAGTTGATGTTTTTTCATAAAGCGTTTTTTTTAATTGTATAAAGTGTTGCTCTACCTTTTTAAACTATCAAAGACATAATTCAGCAAATGGCAGAGGCATGACAAACAGACCTTGCCGAAATGAGTGAGCACAACATGACTCCAAATCATTTTCTCAAAGCCTCTCTGAAGTTGGTTCAGCTTTAACCGAACACGTTTAGGACAGAAATAATTCTCACTGTAGGGAGGAATCATTTGAATGTCCTCAAAGAGCAAGCAGCAGCTACAGGTGAATATAATACATAATATGAACAGAATATAGGAAACTGAAATAAAGTCTCTATTCCAGGTTATCCTTAAAACAGCGTTATCGTCTTGAGAGTACAGCCACAAGACTTGTAGAGTGGCGTTTATTCCCATCAAGCTTAATGGGGCGTATTCATACTGTAAAGCTTCCTGGTACATAGAGTACTCCAAGTGACACAATTCTGACATTTTCTAAGAGTGTACACTCACAGTCAAGACTAAATTCCATATAATCATTTTTCACAAAGCACCTTAGCCATTAGAGAGCTCCTGAGGTGAACCACTATTATGAGTAGGGAGGAGGACTTTTAAGAGGCTTAAGAGCTTCTTAGGCAGAGGAGAAAAAATATATATCCTCCCATGCCTGCATCTTGGCTTGAGCTGTAACATTTGCATCTTAAAAAGGTTTTACGCTGTTCTCAGAGCTAACATTTGCTGATTCTGTTTGCTTCCATTGCAGTTTATCTGTTCGCTGTCTTACTGCAGATTAACACGCCAACCAAAGCTGCATTTTTTCTAGACTGGACAGAAATTGACGAAACCTGATTGATTCTTCCCCAATTAATATCAAACAGATTAAGTACTAACATGGTCAGCATGGTAAATAACCGGAGAGGAGAGAACAGAGTGTGCTACATAGAGTGCACATGATACTGTAAAATGGCCACAGACTCCTTGCCTGTTAATCAACCACAGAGAACAATGCATTGCTCCCAGGAGGGTGCTGCCTTATTATTACAGATCCACCAGCAGCATGTTCCTGTTAGGTAGCTGTGAACAGTGCCCGCAGCCAAAAAAAAAGGCTGTTTTTCCATTTATACATTTTTGTTTGTCGAGATCATTCATCTCGTCACCACAATCTTTGTTTTACTATAAGAATAAAAAATCCAGGCCCAAAAAAAGTACCCCTTTTTTGTTCTTTTGGAACCTCCTTAGAAAATAAATGTATTTGCAACTAATTGTAAAACCAATTACATAACACAAAGACACTTGATAGGAGTCAAATGTACCTTGCATCACACATCAGATAGACATTTGGCACAGTAATCACAATTGGACGTCGAGAGTGTACTCAATAAGACTAAGAAAAAGCTCTCTGCCTGCCAACAATTGAATGCGTACTCTGTCTGTTTTCGTAATGCTTTGTTGACATTTGCAGTGTCAAATACAGCTGATTCAGCTGCAGGTAAAACATTTATTTACTTTTTTTTTTATTTGTAAATTACGGCTCTAGCCTTTTGAAGATAGATGAAACACTCAAAACGCGCTGATTTCTTCCAAAAAGGCAGCAAAAGACGTTTTTGTTGCAGTCAAACACTCGAATAAGTGAAGTTGAAACACAGGCTTAATACATTTAATAAATAGACTCCTAAAAAAAGAATGGTTCATAAATTAGATTTTCTAATTTAAGAAGTGAATGTGATAAAGTATGTCTCTGAACTGACAGAAACGCACTGTATCTCTGAGAAATATCTAACATGGTGTGTCTTTCATTAAACTCCCCTGCAGTTAAACTGAGCATTACAGTAAATCTCAGAATCCTAACTGAATCTCCACCTACTCAGTAATATGAACACATTTCCATTTAATGGGTTTTTTTGTATCAGCTTTGAGAGATAGAAACACATCTACAATGTATTTTGTTATCACTCCTTCTCTTCCTGTTCCCCAGCACCCAGCCTAGTTTCTGAGAGGCAGCATTTGAACCCACCTACCCATTTGCCCGGCTGCTCGCTCTCTTGCAATTAGCGGCATTCATTTTCTCTCTCCTTCTAATGCTACTTGAATGGTGTTATTACTAAACATCATTTGCATAAGCTGCTTTTCCACATGTAACGCTCATTTCTGCCCCTGTTTTACACACACAGTTTTGGTCCGGGTCCCATTTTGAATGCTTGCCGCTTGTTTTTCTTTTATATTCCTGACAAAATGGACACTGAGACAGGAATGTGGATGTTCTGCCTCTGTAATGGCTTTGCACAAGTCATTAGCAGGGCATGACTGTGTCTTTTGAGACTGTGCTGAGGTGCAAAGAAAGCTGTGACCCGATATTTTGTGTGTCACATGCATTTTGGCTGTCCTATTCGGTTTTCTGTAACAAGGAGACCCAGGTTTTGCTCTGAGCTTTAATAAATGGAACGTTTAGGGCGCCAGAGAGAGAGAAAGGGGAGTTGTGGCGCAACACAGTTAGCTTTCTTTTTCCTGTCATCTCTAAGGCTTTCATCTCCTACCCATCTCAGGAAGGAGAGCGCGGAGGATGTGGAATCCTGCCTATTGACTTCGAGTAATTTGGCAAATAGCGGGGCGTGAGCAGAAAGAGATTCTGTCTTATCTCTGGCAACAGCACTGGCCAAAAGCGCCAAATAAATCTGTATCTTTTTCATCAAGAATGAAAGATGTACAAGGGGTTAAAACCGATGTTTTGTTTCTTGTAATTTATCTTTTAGAAATGATTTGCTATCTGACCTGCAAAGATATACTCAGGTTTATGAAAACTGCTTCAAGGACTTATTTGAATGCAGAAAATGATTTCCATTTAGTAACTTGATGGATATTTAAAGTTTAAAGGGGACCTATCATGCAAAATGCACTTTTGTACGTCTTTTATACATGAATATGTGTCCCCGGTGTTCCAGGGAACTCACCAAGTGTCAGAAAACACAACCCTCTCTATTTTCCTCCATACCCAAATCTCTAAAAAAGGGGCTGCAACGGATCTGATCAAAACTGATCCAGATTTGAACACTGTCCTGACGTCAGGACGGTGGCGCTACGGCTATTGGGCCAACTCTCCACCTATCAGGGGAATGTGGAGTTGGGCCACAGCCGGCCATTGCCGCTCGAAAGCGCTGGAGACGCTGTAGTACATATGCCAGGCCTGTAAGTGGCGCTGTAGTCTGCCACAAAAGCAGCGAAGAAGACTTCCCGTGCATGGTTACCATGGTTACCCTTCTGTTTATTCTCCGCTGTGGCTTTTTTTCTCCCTCCCCAAAGCGTTTGCTCCTCCTGCTGCTTTAATTCAATGCAATCCCTCCCCGTCGAGGCAAGCACTGTAATTCTCTCCGGTTAGTCCACCAGCAGATGACAAACACCCACCTCTCCGCCTCTTCCAAGGAACGAGGGGACCGTGCGGCAGAGTTTCAGTTAGGTTTTCTTTCGCCAGTCAAGATGTCCGTTAAAGTTTAAATCTTCCGGACAAAATTAGAAAAGTGCCGGTCAAAGGTCTTCTTTGTTATTTATTGAGCTTTAAAACAAATGAATAACGACTCTATATAATAATATAATAAAACACGGAGGACGGAGATCTATTTTTCTCCCCCTCTTCTGACTTGATCAGAGCGGCTCCCCTCTCCTGCAGGGGGGCGTGGTCAGCTGCAGCTCACAGAATCAGCCCCGTAGACAGCAAACAGCACATAGAGCGAAATGAGGCATGGCTAAAATGCATGATCTGTTTGGTATTTTGAAAACAGAAACGTATAAATATACCTTATATAGGTATGGCCCTACAATATATCATTTAAATATAGCATGATAGGTGTCCTTTAAGTTTAATTAATTTAAAATTCAAGACAGATTTAAAAATAGACGGATGATGGCATTCGTGCTTTAGATACTGCATGACTGTTTGGAGCCTGGAAGCACAGGCAGGTTTTTCTAATCATCTCCAGTTTTCCTCTTCCCCTTTCCAGGATTATCTTGAGATGTGCGTGGCATGATCCCCGACAATGTGCTCCACTCTCTTGCTAGGCTCACTCCCCAGAAACATATTCCTTGCGTTAGGCTTTCAGTGAGAACACAATAGTGACTGAATCATTACTTATGAATGTAAGGACTCGGAGAGAAAGTGATGCTGGGGTGAGCTGCGACTGAAACAAAAAAGCAGAAGAGAAATGTTGAGCGCCAAGCCTCCATCTTAACGTAATTCTCTCTGTGTGACATTATTCTGTCCTTTCGCACTAAAGCAATCTTTATGCAAGTTTAGTGAGAGTTTAGTGGGGCAGGAATCATGTGCAATATCATTTTTATTACCAGGGCAAGATTTACTGTACCACCAGAATAAAAGGCTTCGTGTGCTGCTTGCTCTCGTCACCATGGAGATATTGTTTGGGCTCATGATGGAGTCAGTGTGATCGTCTCACTGCAGATCTGTCATTCAGTCTGTCAGCATGGCTACAAACACAATGGTCCCTACTTGGGAAATATGGCTGACATCTGAAAAAATACTCCCGGAAACAACAGCAACAAAGATGGTAATTATGAGAAAAGGACACATTGTCTACACTCATGCAAAAGGGGCAGGGCTGCTTGCGTTACTCACACACATGTGAAAGTATATTCTAGTGGAAACATGATTGCATCTGTTTGGGTTTCACTAAGCAAGGAAACACAATGAGCAGCATCTGAATATTTATAACACGCCTCTGATGTTAATTGAAAGCAGCCACACATTGTCAAGGACATCTCTTTCCTTCCAATTGATGCCTAGTGTTCCCTAGTGCGAGGAGATGGGTGAACGACATTGGAGTGATCAGAAATAGCACACTGGCTTTGCATCTGGACATAGCTGTCACATCCTGATTTGCAGAAGCTGAAATGCTTTCTTCTTTGGACAGCTAATATTGGGCCTTGTGAATATGACATGCATACATAAAGAGAATAGTGAATAAAGCAGCAACACATTTAAACCATACAGCAACTGATTATTGCAGAAGAAGTTTTTTAATATTATTGCTTATTTCAGTTTTGCTATTATAAATCTTAACAACCTAAGGTTTGAGGCAGATTTAGTAATTTAGTAATAGTATGCACATAAACCCCCAGGTGGGTTCAGCATACAAAGGAAATGGCACATCGCAACCTGAATTTTGCAAGCTCACAAATAATTGAATGACGCATATATTAGACCTTTAAGGTCCAAGTCAAGCAAATGTAACCTGGCATGTCATCCCTGACTTAATCTCATGTGCAACTTCAACATTCACACATTTGCATTTATTTAAAAAAAGATTATTGCGAAGATGTACAAATTAAATGACATAAAGTATGTTATCTACAGTCTCTTGTTTAGGCTAGTTGTCAATTTGAAACAACATGCTATATTTTTTATAATATAGTTACATCTCGCAGTTGTAGATGGAGCTGCCATTTTGTGGTCCACGTTGTTCGCATGTGTGTACACTTGACACAATGCAGGACAAAATGTGACATTGTTACATGTTTTACATCCTTTTTCCCTCTTCTGAGGGAGATTCAAAACATGGATCACGAGTAGTTATATTATTTGCAATAAAGAGCAACCAAAATGCCAAAAAGGACTATGGCTAGATGTAGAAGAACGTAGGAGTCTTTGAGCAGCAGTGTTCCAACTAACCTTATGTAATGGTTTGGAAATAAATGTACCAACTAATAATAAGATCTTGAAATCTAACAGTCCCTGCTACGGCTGGAATTGGATGCAGAGCTTGTGGAGGGTTTTATTGGTGAATTAATGTCCCCTGGTAGTGAGAAGCAAAAAGGATTTTCTCCCAGCAGTGTTCCCTGTCAATACAGAGGAGACTGATCCCCCAACTCAAACTGGGGCATGATGAATTAGTCAAAAGCAACTTGGATGGGCTTTTAAAGGCTCCCCGGCTCACCCAGGGTCCTCTGTGTCACCTCAAGAGAGCCCTGCTGCTGCCGCCATCTAGCTCACCAGCCACCAGCACTCCTACTTTAACTCCACAGAGTCTCAGAAATAGAGAAATGTAGGAGAATGGGAGAGTAGGGAGGAAGGGATAAAGGCAGAGAGAGTTTTTGGAGCTGGAGCTTTAGAGTTGAGCTGAGGAGAGAAACCCCTTTATGAATATTCCTTCCTTTGCCAGAGCGGTTTCGAATTAATTAAGAATGCTGTGGGATCATCATAGAGATAAATGTAGAACACAAAACAAAAAATACCCCTAAGAGCTCCTGTTGTTTGAAATTAAAGAGAGCAGTGGTGGAAAACAGCTAAAACATTTAGTTAAGTACTTTTTTTTGTTAAGTTTAATTTACTTGAGTATTTAATGGTATTCTCTTTTAATATCTGCTCTTCTCTACTAGGTTTCTGAAGGAAATACTGTATGGTTACTTCACTTTATCTGGCAGCTGTCTTCAAATGTTCATCTTGCAACATATGATAAATTGTTACGCACTGTTTAAGCAAGGTTAGCTTATGAAGTGATTGATATAACATGTGTGTCAGTAGACATATCAATAACGTTGCACCTTTTACGGAGAAAATGAGCTCCAGGAGTACATGCTGCCATTGAAAACTATTCAAAACCCAGGATTTGATCTTTGAACCCTATGAAGTATGAAGGCTGTTAGATTTATTGAGTTGAGGCTGGTGGAAGCCCATAGTCACTTCTAGTTCGCACAAAAAACCTCTCTCAAAATCCATCTTGTTACAGCCATCTTCAAGAGAAACAACATGTATACATATCAATATTTCAAAAGATTTACATCAAATTTTCATTTTCAAATAGCCCAAGTTGCCCAAGAGATACATTTTCAATGTATCTCACTGAAAATGAGATACATTGAAAATAATCAAAAAGTAAAACAGTAATGGTAGTAAATGAAGTTTGTGTTTTAAATACTAATCCCAACATGATTTTAATTGTAATATTCATGTCATTCTAGTAATTAGACGGTTGACATTTCAAGATTCAAGATTCAAGATATTTATTGTCATATGCACAGTAAACAGACAGTTACACCGTACAATGGAAATCTTACTTTGCTAGTCCACCCTACGCAAGTAAAATACAGGAATATAAAAAATAAATAAATATGACCTGAGCTCGTCCAACAATCCAACATATATAATAAAATACAAAAATACAAAATTAAAAGTAGTGCAACAAGTCTATTGTGTCTATTGTGCATTCGAGTGGTTTTTCACAACAGATTAAAAGTTTTTCCATTACCTAACCTACCGAAACTTTTGTTTGAACAATCGCATACAGCAATTAGGAAACTCTTGACTTCCCTATCATCCTGTTCCTCTTTTTAAAGTAACTCTTCCTGTTCATCCTCCAGGGGAAACAGCGCATGTGATTAAATCTCTGCCCTGCCAATTAATTCATGGCTTCATAAATATACAAATGTGCTATCAAACTGGAACTAGATCATCCGGGAGCGTCGGGGGAGCTCTCAGTCTACTCACTGTTGTATACTACTCTATAAATGATCCAGCTGTTGGCATGCTGTGCGCCTCTAAACAATGCCACACATCATCACGTCTCAGTAAATCATCAGAATGCATTCAGCACATTATTAGGCATTTGGCGTCAAAGGAATAGCCTCCTGCTGACTTTACTTGCAGAGACAATTTATTTCTTTTATTTCTTTTGAGGATAAAAATGACATTCAAATGAGTTTAAACTGTCAGGATTGTTTTGTTGGTTTTACTAACTATGTCACATACATATTTCTACTTTAGCTGTAATTACCTTAATTAAGTCTCATAAGTAACATGCACAATGGTCTTTTATGATGGCTGAAAAAGTATCTTTCCTTATAATATCTTATGTTTTTTGGTGCCGGATCAGAATTACACTCAAATGAATAGAGTTTGTAACGGTGTTATGGGTCATTTTGAGAGGTTTTGTTATTAAAAAAAACCCGATTACAATGACAAATGACCTATTTTGCGTTTGAGGTATGAGGATTGTTTCTTAAATACAAGATCTCAAAGGCTTAGTGTTTGCATTTGTGATTATTCTTATCATTGCTAATAGCTATAATTCAGTATTTTGTCCTGTGTCACAAACTTCATCCTTCTTAAATTAAAAGTTAAAACAATTTAAAGTAATTATTTAAAAACTGTAACTGTATTTAAGGTATTCTCTGTTTGATGTTTCAACCCACAACCTTTTCTGTCTTCAGTAAATCTGATAAAGTAAAGCTGATAGGTTAGTTGAACAGCATTGACTCCTTAATCTTCTTTAACAGGTGTTTAATTCCCGTATGTCAGACTCAGGTTATGTAATATTGAGCCTTCCAGTATGTAGCCGTGAACACTGAGGTGACATTAAATCAGATTTTGTCCCACTAAGCGTCTCTCTGATGGCCGAGCGTTTTTGATGAGCTGTTTGGAGTTCTGCCAGAAGCCGCAATCCTGAGAGAGGAGAGCGAGAAGAGAGAACGTCATTTTACTTCATCATAAACTCTACTGCGAGAAACAGTCAAGCATGTCTTCAGTGCCTCGTGCATTATTCATGTGGAGTGTTGAGCAGCACTTCCCCCTCTTCTCTCTCTTTATCTAAAAACCCAATCTGTTTTCCACTGTTCTGTTAGAACAAACATGTTCCACACTGAATTGTATTGAACAGCTACCCTGTCAGGTAAAGTACATTTATGATAAACACATGGAAGACATATGCACACATCGATACAGGGGCGCGTGTTTGTGAATCCATCTGCACTCTACATGTTGTGAAGAGAGCAGGAGGGACAGAGACAGTATTCACTTGGAGCGAATTAAGAAAATGTGACTGGCACCAATGACATTCACGTGTTTCTGACTCTAAACTCAATTAGGAGAGAGACTCAGTTGATTTGTTCCTTTTAAATATACAGCAAATGTTTTAGGAACAGGCTGATATTCTTACACAAAGAATAGGACATTATTTCACGATCCCATATTGCGCTTTTTCTTCTTCTCACCATTATCACACACTGTTCTCATCTTTAACAGTAATTGTTGCACACAGTATACATGTATAATTCAATGGATTCTGGCCTTAGACTATACACACCTTTGCAAACTTAACACATTTCAGTCAGACAACTCACATGTTAATCATTGGTGCTCCAGTTGACTGCCTGAACTAGCTCGCAAGCTTCCCCCCATTAATGGATTCATACATCTTCTGCATAATCCCTTCAAATGTGGACATTTATATAAAATCTGTTATGTTTCCAATGCATTTGTTCTAAGACACAAGGATGTATTATCTTGCTTCCCACATGTCAACACATATTAAGCTGGCTCTGATAGTTGGAACTGTGAAGGACGAACAATTTCAAGCCAAATTCAGAGCGACATCACTATAAAAAGAAGAATGGATTTGCTTACCGTTTTTTCACTTGTAATAGTGAAATTAAATGGAGCGTTGTATTGGATATGGCTCTCATGTTTAAGTTTCTGGGTTTCCTTCAAAAACTTAAACTTGAAAGCCAAATTGATTTCTGCCTCTAAAGGCAAAGCCTGATACAGGTTGTTCATCGGTGCCCCAGCAAATTGTTTATTTGCTCTTCGAGTAATAACAGTGCCTTGCTACTTTTGGAAATAACTTTAGCTTTTTAAAGACTTGCTTCTTCAGTAGGAACAAATGGGACATGGTTGGGATGTGAGAAAGTATAAAAAGCCAGATTAATAGAAAGTAATTAATATAATTAATAGAAAAAACGCCAGCCTTGTCCACTTAATGTCTACTGTACCTCCCAGCTGGAGACATTTGAACAATTTCTGCATGACTTGGGCTCTAATTCCAGGATTGTTTTTAATACTAATATCCAATATGTGTAGAAATCAAAATGTTTTTTTTAGCTTGAGAAGATATATACAGTATACCAGCTGTATCACTTTGGTTTCAAAGTTTCCTCCTTCCAGGTGTTTGGCCGAATGTCTCCTTTTTTCTTGACTGATGGTAACTGTGGACATAAAGGTCAGAGACTGTCTCCTGCACACACACACACACACACACACACACACACACACACACACACACACACACACACACACACACACACACACACACACACACACACACACACACACACACACACACACACACACACACACACACACACACACACACACACACACACACACACACACACACACACACACACACACACACACACACACACACACACACACACACACACACACACACACACACACACACACGTCCTTATCCATCACCCAGAACATCCCATGTGTGCGAGGTAATTGGCTCGATGGTGAGTCATAGGTAATTGGTGGGTAGGAGTCAATAGCTCAGGTATTTCAAGGCAGTAGCCCGGAACCACTTTGGAGATGGAGAAACACAGAATAAAATACAGCTGAAAACCCCACATAGATTTAAAGAAAGAGCTGAGCTTAAAGTGGTGCTGTGTATCTCGAATTAGTTTTTCAGGGTCCCTCTCTCTGACACTGGCTAGCTGTGTGTCAAAATTGGCTTGGTAGGTTTCAAATTCTCGCACAAAGGGTCACACAAGTAAGCTGAAGGGATTTTGTAAAGCCTACAATTACTCTTGAGGCACTAATGGTGAGATTTCCATCCTCTTAAATTGAGGATTGCTGGGTTGGACTTCAGATAAGCCTGCAAACAGTGCTGCCAAGTTAATTTAACATCCTACAAGAATAGATGCTGTAGTCTAGCTACCTGTTGTTGAAGATCAATATTTATATTAAAGCAACAACCTAGAGTTTGGGTTTGTGCACAGATGTTTTTATGTCATTAGGTCTGCTGCTGTTATAAAAGCGTTGACATGAGTCTCCCTGTGAACAAAGACACACCAACATGCGACTCACAGCTGCTCTCCTTCAGTAATTCCTTTTACATTGATGTTACTGCTGCTTTAATCGCTGCTCTGTGTATTCAAATCGTTTTTTGCGTGGTTCTGTTTTTATGCTTTACTTCCTCCGTACTCCAAACACTCTTTTAGATGTGGAAATGACAATGAATCAACTGATTATTAAGGTTTGTGGTCACTCACATTGTTTGCTCTCTTTCCCTATCAGCTAAGCATCAGATCACTATTCAAATGTACAATGCAAGCACTGTACATAAGTTTAATAGCCAAACAGCTGACTATTTGTGAGTTAAGCTTTCAAAAATGTTTCACAAGGAACTACGGTCTGTCTGCTAAAAGCAAAACATTCATTCAGTAACAGCTGTAATCCAGAGTTCAGTTTGAAGACAAAACCTGTACTGCCATGTCCCGCTAAGAAAAAGACAATAAATCATGTTGGAATGGAGAATCTATCATTCAAAGTCAAGTTTGACACCTGGTTTGTTTATGTGTATCAGTAATGCAAAAGGTGTTTTGGGCACGTCAGTCTGAATCAGCAGTTGTTGTGTGTGTATATTTAGTCTTTATTGTCCCCAAGGTGTAATTCATTTTCACATGCATTGTACACGTCAGAGAGAAATACACACAAGAGCACAACAAGAACATACGATGACAGACAACACACTGAGGTCTAGTGCTCTGTACCTTCACATGGAGAGCAGCGGGGTTAGACGGTGATTGAGTGTGTGTGATTTCCTCTTCCACTGATGTTGTGATGCATGCAGTGGCATTATTGTTCAACTCTGCGAAGTTGGGTGTGGGGAGACCGATTATCCTGTGAGTTGGGCCCTGTTTGTAATACGATACGATACGATAATATTTTATTGGTCAGATCAAGTCTGAAATTTGACTAGCATCACAGCAGCTCCATGTGTAACATCAACATAGATAAATATCAAGACACAATACATGAACAACAAACAAACATTTAACATAACAGCACAATCACTGAGAGAAAACATTTTCAAAGACCCTTTAGCGTACATTTGATCTGGGATTTAGCTCTGTATTTACTGTGAGGATTGACTGATGCACAAAGGAGTGTTTCAGTCTGACTTTATTGAATCGCGGGACCCTGTATCTCAAATTAGATGGTAGCATATTCGCTGTTAATGGTTGTTAAAGAAGCAGATGGAGCATTACAGTGGGATGGGCAGAATAATGCTTTGATGCAACACCAGGGGGAGAGGGGAGGCAACATCTTTGAATATAACAAATGACTGATAGTCTGAACAGTCCAATACAAGACTCATACTATAACATGTACAGTATAGACTACCACCACTGTCAAGTAATGCTTCTCACTTTAAATGATGTCAAATCTCTTTCATAACATTTAAGTGGTCCCCCTGCGGTCATTGTGTTAAAGACTCTTCCTCTCTTGCTCCTGCAGTGATGGATGGGCAGACCGTTACGAGGTGGTGGAGGGTTTTGAGCAGGAAGCAGAGGGAGGAATCACCATGAAGCTGCAGTCAGAGGTGGTCAAGACCTTCGATGATTACTACCTGAAGCTGCGTCTGGACACCAACACCAGGAACCCCTGGTTCTCTGAGTTCTGGCAGTACCGCTTCCAGTGCCGCCTCGCGGGCCACCCACAGGAGAACAAGAACTACAAGAAAGTGTGCTCTGGTAGGTGACAACAAAAAAAAAAACAATATGCTTTACTCTTTTATCTTGCTGTCACAGAGGGTAATAATGAAATGTATCTTTCTCTCTGTTTTCCTTCCCGAATATTCTCTCCCTTTGCTCCCAAAAGGTGATCATGGTAATTTGAGTTTTCGGCTTGCTAATACCATTTAAATAACAAATGAACAAATTACAAATCCAATTAAGAATTTGAAAAAATATTCAATTGAATTATCCATACAAACTAAAATTAACTCAGCATGCTTTTAATTAACTGATAAATCAAATTCATGTGTGGTTTTTGATGACTGTTAGTATCTCAGAGCAGTACAGTCATAGTTGCTTTTTTACTTTCTTTGTACATACACGTCTTTTATTCCAAAGACCTTCAAGGTGGTAAGTGCATTTTTCTTGCCACTACTATGGTGATGGTTGTATCAGAATTGCACCTGCACTCTGTAAGCGTTTGACTCATCCAAGAGAGGAAGAGTTTGACTGATGCTTTCTTTAACACAACACTCTCTTTAATGTGTTGAAACTGCAATTTTGTAAGATTGTGACCGTGAGATGTCTTGATCTTGACAGAGTCAGGCTCTCGGCCAGAACGAAGATTGCATTAGTCAAACTCTGATGTGGAGCACTGGGCTTGTTTATAGTGTATGAGGAATAAAAAGAAAATGGCCCTACACTTTGAAAATTGCACAAAGGAATGGCTCACCCAGCACACACAGTTCACTCGACAGTCAGAAGCACATGAAATAATATAAATAGATCTCACCGTCTGCTGTATGTGCATGTTGATGTGAACAATATAGACAACAAATACCAATATTTCAAAGGGGGCAAATAGACATTTAAATTCAGTCTCAACATTTTGAACAAATATCTGCATACAAGGATGTAGATAGTTAACATTTCATATTTGTATTTATACCCTCCAAATCTTGTTGCTGTTGACTGAAGGGACAGGGGTCTTAATGAGGGCAGATGGTGAAGTGCAATTTGTCATTTTCAGGCTTTTGGACATTATATTATATAAGGCTTTGCAATATATTCTCCGTGTCTGGTTTGGCTAATTCTAATCATGCATTGTTGAAACACAATGTTTCTACTGTGTACGTTTGAATGCAGCAAAAAACAAGGACAAACAAGAACAGCTTCGTTAATGGTCACAATTTATCCATCCTTTTCATGCCCTCTTGTTTTTCCTCTCTAACAGGCAATGAGAGTCTACATGAGAACTATGTTCAGGATAGTAAAATGGGATTTGTCATCAATGCCATCTATGCCATGGCTCATGGCCTCCATGATATGCACTTGGAGTTGTGCCCAGGGCAGCCAGGGCTGTGTGAGGCGATGGACCCTATCGACGGCAGCAAGCTGCTGGACTACCTGCTGAAGATATCCTTCAAAGGAGTCTCAGGGGAGGACATTTATTTCGATCAAAATGGAGACACCCCAGGAAGGTAAGAGAACGAAGAGGTGGTAAGAATATACAAAATGGCAGGAAAATGAAAAAGAGATTTCCTATCATTGACGTGGTTGTAATCTATGATTTTACGGTCTGCTACTAATTAGCAGGCATGTACATGCACACAAGTGTGCACCAATCTTGAGCACAGAAGGATGTAATTAGTTTGGACTGGAACAGATTCAGCGGATTGTCCGCTCTAGCAACCACTTTCATCTCTGCTCAGTCCAACAGACAGCATTTGACAGTCAGAAAACATGGCCGTGTCAATACTCCGTCAGCTAGAGGTCAGGTGGAGCACATCCTGGTTAAATGTAAAGAGGAAGCCACAGTGCTCTGCCACGAGCTGTTTAGGGTACACTAACAGGAAGCTATTTTAGTGACTTTGCATAAAAGGTTTGCTAAGCTGCAATATTTGTATTATTAAATTACATGTCACTCTGTCATTCTCCCCTCCCGCTATATCTCCCTCCTCCTCCTTCTTTCTCTGTGATCTTTAACTCTTCTATGTTCTGTCCCTCTTCTAGTCTTTTTTTATCTATTGTAACTCTTGTCCTTGCTCATTATATCCATCCGTCCCTCTGTCTATCCAGGTATGACATCATGAATCTACAGGGTGTGGGTGAGGAACACTATGACTACCTAAAGGTGGGCTCCTGGCACGAGGGCATCATAAGCATAGATGACGACAAGCTGTGGATGAACCACAGTGACATCGTGCGCTCAGTCTGCAGCGAGCCCTGCTCCAAAGGACAGATCAAGGTAGGGATTCAAACCCTCCAGCGTTAGATAAACTCAACCAGTGTTCATTCAGCCAGAAAAAACCTGACGTCTAATAAATCAATAGTCAATAACAGTGGGGATCTGACTCTAGAGGTCTAAAACTATCAACAAGTGTTAATTCAACACCAATGTATATAATTAAATACCAGCAGGTCCAATTTAGCGATTCTAAGTAGCTAATTTAACTATGGATTCATTATGCCAGGTAAAACATACAATGACTTTCACAAAGGACTTTTTCCAAGAAAGCCAACACAAATGGGATGCTCAAATTCTCTCTTCGAGTTGTTTTTGAGTAAAAATGTGATGTTGAGGTAGTAAAATCAATATTCTGTGTTTATGTGGCATACTGGACTGTTAAAAATATGAGGCATAAGGTATACCTTTGGACATAGCCAGGCAAGCTGCTGTCCTGGTTCCAGTATTTATCTTCTCCTGTAACTCTCGGCCAGAAAACAACTTAATGTATTTCCCAAAATGTCAAATTGTCCTTTAAGAAGTCATCAAAGAATTTTAAAAAAAATTGTCGGTGTTGTCGTCACTCTGAACTTCTAATGGTGATAGAGATGAAGGGTCCTTCTGTTGGAACCATGTACGTAGATAATGTGATGGCAATACACCCAAGTAGGTCAGTTTCAGGTATTTCTGTTGGACCAAAGCGGGAGACTGGCTGACCGACCGACATTGCCATCCCTCGGTCCACACAGCTTCATGGCTAAAAATACTCTCAGAGAGTGCAATCAATTAAGACAGAGATGGCATTTCCCCTGTGCTCTCCAAAAACTTTTTTTTACTGGTAACTGTGTCACTGCTTGGATGTGATGCACCACTCCTGCTATGAATCTCGTAGCTTCACATTTGTCCTCTTTGGTCATCATACAACATATCCCTCAGCCGGCAAGTCATTTTCTTTGGATGTTACTCTGTCCTACATGTTGACATCCTTGTTCATCTTCTATGAAATATTATCTTAAATGCATTAAAAGGAAAAAGGAATTTACGATCCCTTTTTTTTTTCCGGTCTGAATAAACATGTTTGAAAACGTAAAATAGTCAAATAATCTTGTGTTTTTCAGGATCTCTTATGATATTTCAAGTCTTATCTGTCAAAACTAAGTCACACAACATTTAGGTTTGAACAAGGTGACGCATCATTTCCTGTGCATTTTACCCTACCTGGCTGAGGAGAAGGCCAGTTGGGACAGTAAATAATGAAAACTGTTATTGTGCTCAGAATGCAGAAATGTGCTTGTTTTCAGTCTAGCTGTACAGTAAGTCGCCCTGAGGGAGGGTGCAGCCTCTCTGCTGGCTGCTCTTGCTCCCCCTCTCTGCTTTGTTTTCTGCCCCACTTTCACCCTGCTTTACATATCACAGTGCTGGTAACAGCTTATCTGGGAGCAGAATGTAAAAGCAGCTGGCCTTGTTTTATAAACAGTATGTCTGGGGCTCAAGAGAAAGAAACTTACCTCGTCTTTGATATCCCCTTCATTACTTATTTAGGCTGCTTTGGGTGTGATGTGCTTCTGGTTTGATGAGTGTACCTAAGATGTCTGTGACCCCTCACCATTGACCTCTCTGCTTACAGGTGATCAGGAAGGGAGAGGTGAGCTGCTGTTGGATCTGCACCACATGCAAGGACAACGAGTACGTCCAGGATGAGTTCACCTGCAAGGCGTGTGAGCTGGGGTGGTGGCCCGACGATTACCTGGAAGGTAAGTTGGAAAAAAACCCAATTAAAAACACTGAGCCAATCAACCTTTTGTATGACAAATACTTTCATTTAGTTTTCCAGCAAAATACATTACATAAATGTATACCCACCCCAAAGAGATACAAAATACATAAATGTTCAATTTTTGGTAATAAATAATAGTTCAAAAATGAAAGTTTGTGAAAAGGTTTTAACAGTGAGTTTAAAGCTGGTAAACAAGTAGCTATTTACTATCCATACAGTACATGCAGTATCTTGCGTGCTAATTTGACAAGGTTACATGTAGTTCCTTTACAAAAATGTAGGAATTTCTCCCATATGTTATAGAAGATATCAGGGCTTCCTTCCATGGTTATTTAATAGTGTTTTTCTGTCTACTTTTGATTTTATAAACATTCTTCGTTGATTTCACGCTAACCTACATCTGCCTGCTCACTTAGTCAGGTCATTCATATATTATAACACCAACATCACTAAAACAGCTCAAAGCCTCTAACTATTTTGGGCTCTCAAAAATCCTCCTCCCCCATAAGCCTATTCACACTTCACACCCTGACACCTCCGTTCACTGGTACTTTTCATCATCCAGGTCCTATGACCTTGCTCTCTTGGCATCCACAACCCACATCCTTCTCCCCCCCCCTGCTCCTTGCCTTGTTGTGACCCAGTGATTGTTTTGACAGCGATTTATAGAGTTGAGAGCAGCTCTCAGATCCCAGGTGTAAAATCCTATTACGGCCATGAGGGGCTTGGGGATATATTTCAGCAGTCTGTCGAGGAAGAGATTTCTCCCTTCACTCTCATTACATGTAACCTATCTGGAGAATACTAATAGAGAGAGTTGGTATTCTATTCATAGAGCGAGGTTGTACTGTCCACTCATTTGCTCATTTAGGGCAGGATTTTTTTTCTTAAATACCTTCACAAAATTCTATATGACGCTGGCTTTTCTCTGAAGTCCATGTGACTCTACAGAGAGACCTTGTTCAGCACAAGAGTGAGCTTTGTTTTTAAATTATTTAAAGGTCTCCCCAGCTTAGATATGTAATGACAGCATAGGTTTTTCGAGGAATGAGGGATTTGAAGATAGTGTAAGAAGAGATCCAGATATGAGCATTTCATATTTGCCACCTTTGTCTATGGACGCAGTGTGGCTGGTGCCTGCCAGGTGGGTGGTCCAAAGAAAACAGTTTAGTGTGCTTCAGTGCTCTTCAGACTCTTCTCCTTTGAAAGTGGGCCTCAGTGTGTGTTTGCAGTAGTGCTTTTACCTCAGTGTAAAAACTGCTTTAAACTTTCATATTCACAGGCGTACCTTTCACATTTTGTGTTGAGTTTCCTGAGGCTAAAAGTAAGGTTGTTTGAAAATGTCTGTTTCTTATGATTTGACATATTGGGAATTAACAAGCAGACCAGAAGTGGGTTTCAGTGTGAATAGCCTTGCTTTTGCTGGCAGTGACTGGAATGCTTTTAGCAGCAGCATGTCATTTATGATACAGGGGAAGTCAAGGATGTCAGTTTTCTCCCATTAAGCCCTGCACACTTCCGTCAACGTGCTCATCATGACAGAGTTGAGACAAATAATCACATAACATACACATTAGGCATCAAATAAAAATGAGAGATTTTTGACAGAACTGGAGATTCTTAATTCCTGAACAATCTTAGGGCTGATCTTTCTCTACACATCTGACTACCTTGTGCCTCCAAATCTGTGTTGCTCTCCTCTCTTCCCCCTCTCTACTGTCTGCTCATTGGTCCTTTTCAGCTATTGTAATGTAACTTTCATTCAAACAAAGAACTGCGACAGAACTAACAAAAGATTAACCTGATATCTCCTTTGCTTTTGTTCCAGGCTGTCAGCCGCTGCCTCTGAAGTATCTGGACTGGTCGGATGTGGAATCTATCGTGGCCGTGGCTTTCTCCTGTGTGGGAATCCTAATCACCTCCTTTGTCACGTTCGTGTTCATCCAGTACCGTGACACGCCTGTGGTTAAATCCTCGAGCAGAGAACTGTGTTATATAATCTTGGCAGGCATCTTCATGGGCTACATCTGTCCTTTCACCCTAATCGCCCATCCTACTCTGGTCTCCTGCTACTTGCAGCGGCTCCTGGTGGGCCTCTCATCTGCCATGTGCTACTCTGCCCTGGTGACCAAAACGAACCGCATCGCCCGCATCCTGGCAGGCAGCAAGAAGAAGATCTGCACCAAGAAGCCCCGCTTCATGGGCGCCTGGGCCCAGGTGGTCATCGCCTTTATGCTGGTCAGCGTGCAGCTAACTCTGGAGATCACACTCATCGTTCTGGAGCCTCCTCTGCCCGTCAAGTCCTACCCCAGCATTCGTGAGGTCTACCTCATCTGTAATACTAGCACTGTAGGCATGGTGGCGCCACTGGGCTACAACGGCCTGCTGATCATGAGCTGCACCTACTATGCCTTCAAGACGCGGAACGTCCCGGCCAATTTTAATGAGGCGAAATATATTGCCTTCACAATGTACACTACCTGCATCATCTGGTTGGCCTTTGTGCCAATCTATTTTGGCTCAAACTACAAGATCATAACCACATCCTTCTCTGTCAGCCTCAGTGTCACAGTGGCTCTGGGGTGCATGTTCACGCCTAAGATGTATATTATGCTTGCCAAACCAGAGAGGAACGTCCGAAGCGCCTTCACAACATCTGATGTGGTGCGAATGCACGTTGGAGATGGGAAGTCAGCTCAATGTGGGACCAACAGCTTCCTCAATATCTTCCGCCGGAAAAAGGCTGTCTCTGGCAATGCCAAGTGAGTGCCTTTTTAAGATGATTATATTTGGTAAGAAGCACAATTATAAGATGCCTAAACACTCAAATTGTACTGTGGTTTGTCCAAAGCTGATCTGTTGGTATTTTGTCGAAATACATCATTAAAAGTAACATGAAGGTGCTTATTTGATTTTTTTACAACAATATTTGAGTGTTTATGCTTGATTTAATTTGTCCAATTTTAACTTTCCAGATCAGACCTAAACTGATGCATTGATTAAGAAACAGTAAGCATTGAACACTGATTTATAAGGCACATCCCCCTCCCACTGAGGAACATAAAATAATACCACTGAAGTTCAGCTACATTTAACAGACAACTGTGTCAGCGTTAATTCAAGTATATATTTCCGACATTTAAATTATATATAAGACTTGCATATAACTTTTTTGAGATTCACAGCAGTGACACTGGACAGGTGTCTAAAGTAAGGAGTTGGGCAGAGTATGAGAGTGATCCCAATATGTTTACGTGTTGTCTCTCACCCTTGCTATGCAGCCTCTCTAATCATCTAACCCTTAAACCTTCTGAACTGAGCAGCACACTGTCTGCAAAGTGTCGAGGCTGGCACATTGTTGGCATGGTGGTCTTTGAACTTCTTTCCTGGAGAGCTGCACTGTCCACTAAGACATTTTATCATTATAAACAACCATTGGAGACATTTGAAAGAAAATCTGTGAGATTACCTCAAAGTTTTAGATTAAAAAAAGTGGAATGTTGTCTAGAAACCTTCTGTTTATTGCATTTTAACAATTGCATTTGATTATGCTTGATTTTCACGAGTAATATAAAATAAGCTATATGTTAAATATATGGAATATCATTTGTTGTGACTCAGCATCAGTTTTTGTTGTTGTTTTTGTTCAACAACAAAGCCTATGCTGCTGGTTCAAGTGTCTGGTGAATTAAAGGAATCACTTGCCTCTGTGATCCTGTCACTTCTAAGCTGGATATGGGGAAAATGTTTTTGACACTGAAGCCCTCCAAGAATAAGTTCTGCCACCCTGCCGCTTTGGTTTATCCTGAATTAACCTCACATTTAACTTTTCTCAGCATGAACGCCCCTCCCTACCTCTCCAACTAATCACATTAGAGCCAGTCCTAGCTCTGTCTGCACTAAAACTCTGTGTCAGTTCAGGCATCAACTAAAGTACAAATGCATGTGTCCCATTTAAACTATAGAAGCTTATAGTTAAGACAGAAGGAAAGGAGTTAGGTGGCTCTTTATTCTGTACCTCAATGTTTAAAGCTATTTGCAGATCATAATGCTGTCTGCAGCACATTATGACTCACAGTGTTTGGTGACACAGTGGATAAATGTAACGCTCCTTAGAGCTCATGAGTGAACCCCTTATCAAAGCTGTTAATGTCAAAGTCACGTGGTTAAAAAGTATTTTAACATGCATCAGAAATGTTGAAATGCTGCTGCTCTTGTTGTGTTATGTTGCTGCTATGCTGATGTTGTTTATCTGCAACCACCTCTTGGTTTCCTGTGTTAGTAACTTGGGTCTTTATCTCGTTCATAGTTCTAATGGCAAGTCTGTGTCATGGTCTGAATCAGGTCCAAGACACCCTCCAAGGGGGGGGAATGTGTGGCACAGACTGTCTGTGCATGTGAGGAAACAGGAAGCAGGCTTGAATCAGACGGCGGTCATCAGGCCCCTAACTAACACGCCCGACCCCCACAGTTGTGAGCCCTCCACCTGCAACCGTGGCACAGAACCCCGACCCCATCAAGAACCGCGCGGCGCTAAGCCTCTGTACAACCTGGAGGAGGAGGACGACGAGGATTCGCAGCGTCCCCTCTGGACTCCCTCTTGCTCTGGTCAGATGCAAGGGCTGGAGTCTAATTTAGATAAGCCTGCATCTTTTCTGCCCTCTCATTTAAAGGGCTGCACTACGGAGCGCTTGCAGGGGGCTGTGGTGGACACACACAGCTCCTATGCCCCTGCACTGAATGACAACACCGCCAAGGAGGCACACCCTGCCAACGAGCCTTTGAGCTTGACCCCCTTTCAGCCTCCTTTGGTCCCACGAGTGGGGGTGTTTGATGAGGAGGGGTCCGAGGACGAGTCACTGGACCTCTTACACAGCTACATTTATGATGCCAAGGAGGAGGAGGGGGAGGAAGGGGATAGCGTGGATTTAACTCAGAACAAGCCATATCTGGAGGATTCCCTTGCTCTGTCCCCCCCCTCCCCCTTCAGAGACTCTGTGTGTTCGGGGGAGTATGTCAGCGACTCCCCCATCATGGAGTCGATGTTCGGGAGCCCTCCGAGCTCAGTCTACACCTCAAACATGCTCCATGACTACGCACACAGCTCCTCAACACTGTGAGTGCGAAACAGGCGCTGACACAGTTGTGCATCACACAGACATTGCAATTGTCACATACTGGTTGACACACACAAACAGAAACATACTGTACAACCTAATTGTATTATAATTTCACGTTTGTAACCCTTTTTCCCTGCCATTTGCTTGCTTCTATTTATTACTCTGTTTTTAAAAGTAAGGGGTTAATCAAGTGATAAGTAGACAAACACCAGGAACCATCCATGAGTGCTTACATTTCTGAAGGGCTGCCGGTGCACAAAGCCTTTCTGGAAAATGTTAAACTGGGAAGAGTGCCAAAAGTAGACAGCTCTCATGCCAAATTGTGATGAATTAAGAGACACTTAGAGACATAATAAAGGATGTAGTTGTGCTTCTCATAATGGCAGTGCAGTTAAATGGTCTATGGGGAACAAATGGAAAGAGAAACATTCTGTGTGTATATATGTACACTGTTAGATACAACCAGAGACCAATTTAGCTCTAAGCAGTGCAGTAGCTCAAGTGCATTTCATGCCGGTTTTGATTAGCTCTGCTGCACATGTACAGGTCTCTTTATGTGTGTAGCAGTAGCAGCTGCATTGAAAAACTTCTCGCCTTTTTTTTTCATTAATTGATTTCACCTCAGCTTTCTCTCACCCAAACTCATCGCAATTTAAATATTACTGAGATTAATTAACAAGAAACGTGCAGTAATTTGGTTGAATATTACTTTTATGTGTTGCGAGTTGTGCACAAATATTATCACTGAACTGAGATTCTGCTGAACACTTGCGCTGTATGATATGTGGTATGGGTATAATGTTCCAATCAGAGTTGTTATCAACCTACATTCCTGCTTTCAGTTTTTACGATGTAGCTGATACAGGTTAGCGCGATTGTAGATGATGGCGATGTTGTGTATTCAGTTTACACTCAATCATAACCCTGAGAACCAGTTTTACGAGCATGGGACGTGATAAAGAACAACTTTTGCTTTCAATGCCGTGTTGATATTTCTCATGTTTTCTGAGTTGGCTGTGTCATTGTAATGAAAAACACAGTACTTGTACAAGTTCTCAAAGTTTGTAATACTGTTAAGCCATCTCTTGTTTTTCACACAGGTGGTATGTTTGTAATACTGATAAATGTTTCTATATTTAGAATGTCAACAGAAAAAAAAGAGTTTATACATTTTGAAACTGTCCTCAAATATTTATCACAGAGCAGTGTGTTTGGTTTTTGGGTAACTTTTAAGCTAATTTGAGTCGACTGTATCCTCTTGATAATATTCAGTTGTTAAAGTAACCAATGATTAGTTGCTTCTTGTAATGAGATTATACATGCTTCAATTTTGCTTAAATCTTGCATTATAAACTTTTGAGGTTAAGTTTCTTAGTTCTTTATCTATACAGTAAGAATACAAATTATTTCAAAGTTCAAGACTATACAGTGCATAGTGCAATTGTATTGTATTTCCAAATGTTTTTAGTCTATTATAGTGTAAGTTGTTATATGATTTTAATGATTTTTCAATGTAAAATATACGAGGGTGCCACCTGTTTAACACTGTCAAATCTAGAGTGAAATAGGCCTTTATGTTTTGGGCAAGCTGAACAATGCTGTAAAATAAAAACAATTTATATTAAGAAGACTGATTACTGCATACAATAGATTTCAAAAACGGGGTTGTCATTCGGTTCGCCTGCAAAAAGACTTGCCGAGCTCAATATTAGTTTACATCGATGGAAAATACGGTTTGTGTGAAATCCATGATCCGCAAGTGGTTATCAAGGTATGTCAAGCTAAATTCAAAGGTTTTTAGGTCAAACTCTACTAAAAAACGTGTTTTATTAATTGTTACTTCACATAGATGTTTTAAAATTAAATGTTTATCTTAAGACATAGTTTGACATTTGGTAGATAACATAATTTTGATACCCAAACTTTTTTTGAGGCAATTGTTGCTCAATATTCCACCTAAAAATGTCTGATGTGATGCTGGAGCTTTCAAGAAAACAATGGACTTTTTTTCATTATGTGTCCATCCAGCAGTAAAATCTTTGAAGTAAAAATATTTGCATACATTTATCGATAGCTTTATATTTTACTTTTTTTTAATGAACTAGTTAATTTGACCCTTTTCTTCAAATTAAACAAATTAAATATGTTTAAGGCACATATTTAAAAACAAAGAAATGTAATATACTCCAAAAATGTATCCACCCACCCACTATTCTGAATGCAGCAAATAATGCATACTTGTTTCTTTGTTTTTAAAGTACAAAGGAAGTCCCACAGTGGCTTTGGTTCATGGTTACTTTATTTCAATTATACATTGACATTACACAGTTGGGGAGCTTGAGTTTGAATGCGGGGACAACACATCACTCTGTACACATGAGAAGGTTTCTGTCTGCAGCAGCACGAGGACGCCTGAGCGTATGTCAAGTTTCTTACATTTCCGGGTCCTATGACTTATCAGGTGGTTACTGAGCAGGAGGAGGAGAAGGATAATTGAAAGGGGAGAGACAAACGTAATTTCTGTTGCATCTGGCCCTGAGCCCTCTGACCAGCCCAGTCCTACAGCAGCTCTCACAGGAAGCATACATGAGCGACAAAGCAGAAGCTGCCAGAGTTTAGAGAAAAGTTGTCGGTGTCTGTGTCAGCATGGCCGGGGGCTCGGTATTTGAGTGTAAGGAGTACTTGTTCAAAGTGCTGGTCATCGGGGAATTAGGCGTCGGGAAAACGAGCATCATCAAACGCTACGTGCACCAGCTCTTCTCGCAGCACTACAGGGCGACGATCGGGGTCGACTTTGCTCTTAAAGTGATCAACTGGGACAACAAAACGCTGGTCAGGTTACAGCTGTGGGACATCGCAGGTAAGGAGACGCTAATTCACTACAGTCATGTGACACTTGGTGCTTTAAACCGAATCAGATGCTTTCACTATCAATGGATGCCAAGCTCAACTTCTCTGTGTGGCACAGGGGGAAGTTTCACTTTCACAGATTGCAAGATATGACGAAATTCAACATTTAAGTTTTAATATTCAAACAGAAATATAGACATAATGTACAGAAGTAAGTACCACAAGCTCAGTTAGGCAGGAGGAATTTCCAACAGAAAAGACCGGTTGATCATGTCTGCTCGTCCCCTTTATGATATAATTCAGAGGAATGTAGGTCACGTTGTCATTACCGACAGAGCGCCACCCCCCTCCCTGAACTCACCATCATATTCTTGTTATATTTTCTCTAGGGATTAATTTGTTTAAAGGTTTGCTAATTTGACTTAACTGTTCCTCATCGTTATTCAATGCTGTTGTTCATGTTGCAATGTCACTGTAATGTTACCCAAAAGTCCTTCTGCCATGTGATCCTTTTTTTTCATGGGAGGATTTCAATAAACTTGGGTAAACTCCCTATGAGCTTCTAAACTTAGCACACACAGCAACCTGTGAATTCCAGCAGCTTGAGTAAGCAAGCCAGACAAATCAGAGCAGTGTAAATAAAGTTTCACACTTGCAGGCTGTTTCAAACTCTCACTGTGTGTTCATCTTCAGGCACCAAAATATCACATTGCAAACAGAAAGTGTCTGAGAATGGCTTGCTGGAAAGGACAGGTCAGAGAGGAAGTGAGAAGTAGACAAACCAGCACACACAATAACTCTCTTTTACACTTCCATGTTGATCAATGCAGGCTTTTTCCACATTTAAATCGGCAGAATGAGAGATGTAATGTGTGGTGATGGGAGGGTGAAGGGTCTCTCTGACATCCTATTAGCCTCTTTTCTTTCATGTTATTCCTAGAGTATCCTCCTAGCCTAAAATAAAACTCACATTAGTGCTTGGGAAATAGTCAGATATACTGTAAATCATAAGGTCAATTTATGGTAGGTATTTTTTCGTTTGGTTTAATGAGATCACATGGCTTCAGGGCCTGTGTGTGCTGTTGATGGTAAAGAGTCCAAGGGTTGTCTCTTTTTTTTTATTATGTAGCTGCTGTAATTCTAAATGGCAAATATGTTCTTTAAAAGTGACAGTTAAGAAATGCCATTTGTATTATCTGTTCGGTACAGTCCTAGACTAAACAGTAATGATCTCACATGTGCAGAAGGAAAGTAGGAGTAGTTAATCTTTCTCTGAGAAGGTGGCATTCGAGGAGAGGACTGTGCACTGTCTGTGTGTGCATTATGTGCTCAGTTAAAGAATGAATTGTAAGGACTATGAAATGTCGGAAAATACTGATAAGTGGTCATCACGATATTTAAACTGCTTGTTTGGTCTGAACCAGAGTCCAAAAATATTTAGTTTACTATCATAAAAGACGCAGAAAACAAGCAATCGCAGTTGACAACAAAATAAATGTCAGATTTACTTATTGGTCGTTCATAAAGCCTTGCAACTGTAATTCAGTGAATACTTAACTAGCTCAGGTTTTGTTTTCAGCTGCAGGCTTGTAGTGGACATAACCTTTGTTTTGACAGGATGACAAAATGACTACTTATGATGACATCGGCTGTCATTAAGATTGGACTTTGTGCTCACACTTATTTGTCTATTTGCTATTTCCTGAAGTTGAATTGCAACCGAAGGATTTAAAGTACAATGAATCCTTCACTGTACCTTCTGACTCTCAGTCATGGGTTTCCAGAGATGATGCACACGACAGAGCTTGAGATGGGTAAACTATAAACTATTCAAGATGGTTGAAAATCACCATGTGCAAGTGATTTAGCACCACATGCAACACAGAGAATAGGGATTGTTTCCTAGTACATGCTGTTCATAGGCATGGCACAGTTATAGCTTGTAATCTGGCTTTGCTGTAAAATCTTTAACTACTGAGTTGCTTGTCAAGATTTCTGTATTTTGAAGAGTCAGCTGCTCAATGTCACATCCACTGTGTACATACATTACATTGCATTTTGTACATACATACAGTATGTGAGCTCTGATTTAAGGAAATGTAAACATATTTTCAATTCTATTTTTAATGTCCATTTAATATTTTTTTCATGTTGTGCAAATACAAATAAAATAGCCCTTTTTAGATTTACTCAATTCATACTTCCCAACGCCACCGTGGCCTTTCTTCTCCCTCAATCTAACAAACCTCATGTGCTGAGATAGATCAGGACAGATGGTAAGAAGACTGCTGTTTTTATTTTTATTCCATCGCTAACAGCAGTGACGGAAAGGGGGTGGACAGTTGGTTTGTGTGTGTGGCGGGGGGGGGTCATTGCAGACTGATTGGCAGAGTGGGCTCTCCCCCAGAAGTACGTTTGAGGTAAAATGACACAGATAGTCAATTACAATTATCGCACCTCAACAAGGTCTGGCCAGCAGACTCCGAGGATGAAATAAGTATCAAATCGTTGGTGTGAAAGAGCTCGAGGTATATTTTCCAAGTCATTAAGACCAGTCATTAAGCCATTTAATCGTGCAGAAAAGGAGGAGGAATTATCTTCTGGGCAACGCTGAGGGCAACTTCAGAGTAGGGTTGTCTTTTAGCAACCCTACTAATGATTACAGTCTGGGAGGAATGACAGTAATCAGAGGCTTGTACGTGATGTGGACAACATGGAAGTCAGTGTAAAGCTAGCAGAGCTCCCACCCCCTTTTCACCCGGAATTGCTACTCTCTCCTTGATTTGTCAAAGACTGTGGACAGGATGATTACCAATAGTCAAAGTGTTAAAATAGCCTGCACCTCGTAGGACTGAACCTAAGAGCCGGAGGATGCATGTTACTACAGTATGATGTATGCAGGGGTTTCCATCACAGTGCTAACCCACTGTACTGTCAGGAACATGGGATTTTACATTGACCCCTCCAACTACTCTCTTTTCCCCTCAAACATTTCATTTTCCACCAGGATTATGTTTTATAAATGTTTGTCCTAACCTTTTGTCTTTGGATTTTGTGTGTGTAAGGTTAAGGAAAGAGCTGTATGTAACAATTACATTTATCATCAATAAATCTGTAGATTATTTCCTCTAAAAAATAATTTTGTCTTTATTAATATATCTTTGAAGATGAGATGTAGGTAGTAACGATTGTAATTACTTAAACCAAATTGATCTTTGAAAAAGTGACTAATTAGTTTTGATTGTTGATCGTCTAACAGAATAAACAACTCAACCACTAAGTAACACTTTATTGCTGCAGAGCAATTAATCCCCATTTAGCAATCGCAACTTTAAATACCGAATGTGACCTTGAGGCCTTTTTAAGCACACCGTGTAGAAAAAATGCACCAATGTTGAATGAGCAATGAATGCTCCACACCAACAATGTGCAATAAGGAGCTCCTTAGTGTAAAAAGTAACAGTCTTTGCTGAACATTTCCTTGGTCACTCCACTTTACACTTGAGAATATCTCTGATATCTCTGGTAAGTTGATCATTTACACAACTCTGTCATTATCTGGTATTTTTTTTATAGTTTTCGTAGTAATTATGTAGAATATATAGTTTTGTTTTTCACTTTTCTGTATCCTACAGTTTAATATAACCAGAAATAATGAAAAACATGAAACAATTCCTGGCCTGTTCTTGATTCTTACACAGATTGAAAAAGGATTTTGATGCAGTAGTAGTTTAAATGGATCACATGTAATAAATCTACAACAAATGTTAGTATTTTCAGCTAAATTCCTGCAACGTTGTGCCAAGGCTTTATATTAATCGGCCCCCATTAACCCTTCAGTTAAAGGTAGAGGAAAACAATAGTCACACGACTTGTAGGTTGAGGATTTCCCCTGAATTCAGACTTTGTTTGGTGCTTGAGGCCTTGGTAAGCTGGAGTAAGTCACCTCTCACATGCTGCTCTGTGGAATTTGAACGTGCCAGTCATGTGATGTTCACGGTCTGTCCTGAGAAGCTCGTGCTGAAGACTACCTTTAATGACTGGACCCTGTGTAGTTTGGGTAATGTAGTTGCTGGGAGGGCGTGTGGTGAAGTTTTACAGCCAGTTGCCTCCCATCAACAGACGGAGACTGCTGCTGTTGCTACTGCCGTGTCTGGCTTGGACAGTTTCTATGGTAACCCACCCACAGGATAGCAATATGTGCGACCGTAGAGGGAAGTGGGGTTGCTAGGGCTATGGATAATGATGAGACTTTTATTTCTATGTCTCCCACACAAACAGATATGATACAGTGGCTGAAACTGAGGCATTAACGGCAGATTTCTGAAGATATCCCAGGTCCATACCCAGAATACCAAACTGTACCTTTGGCCATGCACCAGTGTTCATTAGTGTGGTAGACGCAACTGAAATGACCTCGCTTCAACCCTTTGGGATTTCTCAATAGTTTGCCGTTTCTCCTGGATAGATTCAGACATACATTTCTTTCGTTTGCAGGCATGTTGAGCGTTTGAGGCAGCAGCACAAGTCTTTGTTCTTCTCTCTGGCAGTCTCATGCGCCTCTGTGGCATTCAGAGAGTAAATACTCAATTGTTCACACAGCTCTTTTGATTCTTGTGTTTTCTGCTGTTAGGGTGAGCAGCAAATGTCAGCCATTAATACTTTCAGTATAATGTTATCTATCCTTTTATTTAAATGTTATTGCTTCGTTGAATATCAGTGTTTGGTGGTCTGGTTCCAGCTTCTTAAATTTGAGGATTTCATGATTATCTGTGTCATTCTTGATAGGAAACAGAATTTATTTTCTTTCTTTTAAATGGTTTTACATGGTTGGTAGGATAAAACAAGACATCTGAAGAAACCATTTTTTAAGTCTGTGGGAAATGATGGGGATTTTTTGTTGGAATTAAGTATTTGATTAGTAGATAAAATAATCAGAAATACAAATAAACAGTAGTTGCAGCATTCGTAATATACAGTATCCTTCTTTTTTTTAAACAAATCTAAAGGAATGACCAAAACCGACATTGAAGGGAACTGGCTGTGTATCAAAACCCTGATAAAGCTTAATCTTCTGTGCCGTAGACCTCCATTCTTGACCAAAATCATGTGCACTGTAGTTTATTTTAAGTAAAGTTCAGATTTGCCGTGCTTTGGAAGAAGCTATCAGGAATGATGTAGAATTTTCTTATTTGGTTGTTTTTCTAAAACAGGACTGGCTTCAGTCAATGGAGCTGAATGATTATCAAAAGTTAAAGTTCAGGCATCTTGGGATTTGCTGTCATTTAATGTATACCACAGCCACATATCAATACCCCACATAACTCATTACACCATGCAACAGTCAGGTGTATATCTGTGCCAATCACATTGGTGGTATTGATTGATATAATCACCCCATATGAGTCTATTCCATCCAGGCGGTTCTCTCCAAGGAGAAGTAAGGTTAAGCCCCCAACCTCCTGTGCCTGCACATCGACCCAGGAAAAGGACTGGCCATGTCAGAAAATCAAGTGAAGTGTTGAATGTGGACAATGACATGCTGTCCATGGCCTCTTCAGCGAACAGTTGGTGCTTTACTCCTGGTATAAATGAATGAGCATACTTATTCTCATCATTCACTTACTACTTTGCAAAAAAAAGAGTGTGCTGTGCGACGTAAGATTACTTTTTAGCCATTGTTCCTCCATTTTTTCAGCTTAACACAAAAGCCCTTTTTTGGATGTTATGAAATAATAATGGGTCTGATCACTGGCTTTGTTCATTGGTGAAAGGAGTTCATTTAATTGAATAAAACATAGTTTATTGCATTCTTTGCCTCTGTGCTAAAAATTGTTCAGTTACTCCGTTTTGGCTTAACGTTGGGCTCAGTCAGACCTTGCAAAAATAATTAAAACAAGATGAGACAGCAGCCTGGTAAATTATTAAGCAATTTTTTCCTTTCTATATTGTGGATGTATGAGCTACAAAAGGCCTGGAAATAAAAGACTTATTCCAGTCCATCAGCTCTTTATCCCACTGTGTCGTGTCTCTGGTGAATTCACCTGGGGTTATATCAGCTAAAATTAGACTCTCAATTATGAGCAATTACCGTCAGGCCTGTGGGACCCACAGTGTATTCACTCTCTTGCTCACACCCGCATTGCGCCACACAACTCCAGTTCCTCGTGTCATTGGGTAAGTACCCACAGTAAAGTGAAAGTATGCTGAGAGAAGCTTTGCTTGCAGTTCCTCAATCTTAGGTTCATTTTCTATTTTGTAACTTGGCTCTGGTGGAGGCTGACGTCCTAATACACAGTACAATTACACTTGCCTTCTAGGCTTTCCTAAATTGGAGCAGTGTAGCAAAAAGATGTGCTAAATCAGTCAAATGTTACCTAAAGTCATTGGAAGCCTGATGTGTTTGCTGAGACTAAATCTAAGTGAAATGAGCAGGTGCTTAAAAGACACAATACGTGAGCCAATGTAAAGAAGCAATAGCCCTCTATTAAACCTAAACAAATTATTGTAGCCTGATTTCAAGTAAAAAAAAACAACTAAATCTGAGTTTTGTGTGTTCACATCAGATAACCGAAAGAGACATATATTTATAGTTGTACTTAAAATCAGCATTTTGTGCAGGTCATATGTTATGATGAATCACCATCATAAACAGAACTGATATGGGCACGCAAAAGCTCAAAAATAGGAACCATATATTGAAGCTTACGCAAGCTCTCGTGTGTGTATGAGACATTTTATTTTATCTAAAGAAAAAACACTGCTGTCATCAAAAAAGAGAAAAACAACCATAATCCCCCAACTTTTAATATATAACTGCTTTTGCTTTATGTGGTCTGAAACATAATGTAATTGTTATTTAAACTATGAGCTCCCAGCATAAAAACAACCTTCTATCTAATCATATTTTCCATTTGTATTTGCGATCCAGGCAGTTTACGTCACCGATTTTGTTTTGATCAGATAGGCTTCAAAGTGTGACAGCATAGTATTAAAATAAATACCGTTCACCTGTTGAACCGCTGACCATAGATTCACTTCCTCCAATGAGATGCTGTGCTGCACGCATCAGTGCACACTTGTGCTAAGGTGAAGTGATGTGGTCCGAGTAAAAGTTATGTTAGAGAGCTCGGCTTGGACTTGTTTTCGCCACTTCAAGAGTCTGTTTCCTCTTAAGGGTTAAGATAAAGTACTATTGCTTACTTAAGTATGGAACATCTTGTTGATGTTTGTATTTGTTATGAGTAACATTATTAAAATCTACAGTGGATATAGGGCTGTGCGATTATGGCAAAAATCATAATCACGATTATTTTGGTCAATAATTGATATCACGATTATTAAATACGATTATTCATTGACTTTGAAAACATCCATTTATTGAACTTTAAAACAAATACAAATAATAATTTGAACAGTATCTTTTTAACTGTTGATTACCCTGAACGTATAATTCAACTGAAAAACCAATACAAAAATAAATAAAATAAATGATACATTTATATTCACATTTAAATAAATAATATCAAAAATAATAAATACCAATAAACAAGATCAACAAATATTTTGGAGCGCACTCCAACAAGCTACTAAACATATGTAAATATGATAAATACAAATAAATTAGACTAAAATAAATTAGATCAAATATGTTGCAGTGCACTGTCACAACCTAGCAAAGCAAAATAATTGTTTTTTTCGATTATGTTGTTTTCGTAATTGTGGCAGGCCAAAATCGTAATTGCGATTAAAATACGATTAATTGCACAGCCCTAAGTGGATATATTTGTTCAGTGGATATATCTGTAGCTGTTTTCTATGATGTTGTGGGATTCACAAAGAGTTAAATGCACAAAGAGGCAGTGTGACAGACATATTGGTAGTTTTTAAAAGAAGTAAAAAACACTCTGGTCCGGTTGTGTTTAAGAAGAGTCTCTCTCAGATTAATAGTGACACCAAATACAAATATGCTTTGCCTCTTGTGAACTATTTTCTTAGATTTTTTGGAATATGAGTACAGAGAAAGGGTTTATCATTACAGCAGATTACTTCTTCCATTCTCTGTGTCGATTAGGCCCTCATCTCTATCAATGGACAAAATGGAGAAAGAAATGAGACTGAATTACTTGCATGACAATCTCAGGGCTAGACATCCTGGTTTCATCCTTTAAATACTGTGATGGTATTTGCTTTTGAGGGCTTCATTACATCCACATGTTTTGAATCATTACACAAATCCAAAAACCTATTACTCGTATTGCTTTCAGCGGCTTTGTAAAAATGCAAATGTTTCACTGTATTCTCTTTCTGTCCTCCAGGTCAGGAGCGATTTGGGAACATGACGCGAGTGTACTACAAAGAGGCTGTGGGGGCATTCGTGGTGTTCGATGTGACAAGGGGCTCCACGTTTGAGGCGGTGTCTAAGTGGAAGCACGACCTGGACAGCAAGGTGAAGCTGGCTAATGGCAGCCCCATCCCCTCAGTTCTGCTCGCCAATAAATGCGACCAGAAGAACGACAGCTCCAACAACACAACCCTAATGGACAATTTCTGCAAAGAGACCGGCTTCCTGGGCTGGTTTGAAACCTCAGCAAAGGTGAGAGATCAATACATTAGACGCAGAAGCCATTACTTACACATTTGCATAAAACAGGTCTATGTGCTCTTAGATGTATTTCTATTTATATCTGTTTAACAGGCTTTTTTCATGAACATGCTCTCTGATTTTTCTCTACGTTTTATTTGTGGTTACTCTACAATTCAGCAGCATGGAATTACAGGGATTAATACTGGCAAAAATATCTTTCACACTGGGGATACACATTTCCTTTTAAAGCTTCCTGGGTCATGGTCCAAACATGACTAGTAATGTCTTAAAATCTTATTTCACGCATGAACGTGACTCGAGTTTGCGGAAAATCGGATTTGATGAGAGCTTTGAAATACACAGCCAAGTCAAACTAAGATGAGACTGGATATTTCTGGTCAAGACACTTTGCCATTTTACTGAATGGCTTATTCACTTCTAAGGCAATCGTGAAATAGTTACATGTAGTGATTTGTTTTTTGTTAAGACTTGGGGCATTCTCTCAACAGGTTTTAACAATTGTAAATGTTTTGATCCAAATGTCAGTGTTGTATAATGGCAAATGGTATACGTTTTTGTTCTGCTGCCAGTCATGCGCAACGTCTACAGACATTTATCTTTCCAACCAGGGAAAAGATTTGTTGGACAGCTGGTATCGCATGACGTTGATTGATGTTGCAGCCCAGAGCTTTGAGTGATAGGACCCCTGACAGATAATGTTAGGTTGTGTTTCTCTTCAACTTCGGTCATGATATTACAGTTTTAATGTTATTGTGTTTACATTATATTTTTGTAACTCTGTCTTTTTGTGACTAGTATTTTGGTCAAGAGAGATCATTTTGAGTAGAGTAAGAGTAGTAGTGTTAAGGCCCTGCATGCAACATTTACCTAAGAAAAGTAAACGACTATTTGCAACAAAATCATCAGGGAGAATATTTGCATTGTAGGATTATAATTTGTGTAAAGCAGTTCTTTAATATACTGTTGGGTAGTTTCATTTGTAAAAAAGCATCATGTTTTTAATCTGGTTTTGTATATAAAAAGTACATATGTAAAGTAAGTAGTAACTTCACCTTTTAAACAAATGATATAGAGTGCAAGGTACAATATTTCCATTCCATGACGTAGGGAAAAGTACCAAAAACAGTGCACAATACTTGAGTAAATCTACTGACCTACCTTCCACAGCTGTAAGTCTTGTTTTTTTCTGAGGTGCAAACTCTATGCTATAATACAAGACTCCTCAGCAGGTAACTGAGTGAGAGCACGAGGCTGACATGAACAAAAGGCTGCCAGCACTCTGGGTGTGCCGTGTCATGTTCATTTATAAATGACGTCCTATGAAAGATGCAGTTGTTTCTGACAAGGGCTAAAATCACAGCCAGCCAATTGATCATTTTCTTAACTACGAGAGTCCTGGGAAAGCCCTCTCCCATGTTTTGCATTTACATTTGTGTCATTTTTTGATTCTGCTTTGGGAGACGTGGAATGGTAAAGAGGAATGCTTTGATCAGTTTTGGAAGCCCGGGTAAACTTAGTTAACTCATTCCAGATAATCTTAGGCTGTGCAGCCATGTCACGTGCTGTGTCATGTGAAGTGTGTTGGTGTGTGTGATCAGTGCAAAGCTTTTCTGTGAGTGCAATGAAGTGTTGTTCTTTTGTATGCCTGTCACGTTGGCTATAAGCCAGACATACAACAAACTCTGTTTTATTTTTTTTTTTCTCAATGAGTACCAAACTTTGTTTCAGTTTAAGAAGCAAAACACAGTTTTCTTGAGCTGAAAAGTCTTCACCAGTTTTTAAAACGTTGTCAAATGCGGAGAGGCTGTTAATTTCCTGTGGTCCTAATCAGCCTTTTATGTAATCAACAACTTAGTCCCTCTAATTGTGAGGTGCCTCTTGTTCTGATTGGAGCACGCCCTCTACTCATTGAACAATCATAAAAACATTACTTAAACGTTAACTAGACACAATCATGTGATTGTGCGCACTTCCAATTAATTAAACACTACAACAGATTTTAACAGTACATTTGGACAAATAATATACCACATTTTTCCTTGTCAGATATGTTATTTTGTACAACAATGCCGATAGGTATGTAAATGTAGCCCTGTAAATATGATGTATGATGTCCTTTATTGTTTTTTGTTGTTTCATGTTGTAACCTACTTGCTGCAGGTCTCCCTTGAAAAAGAGATCGATGATCTCAATGGGACCACCTGGTTAAATAAAGGTTTGAAATTAAATGAAATGAACAAAAAGGAATTAGATTTTCATAGCAAACGTAATCTCTAAAAAAAAAAACTCTGTTCGCCTTTACCCAAGATGACCAGGCCTCTTTGTAAAAAATGTTGTTGCTACAGAGCCTGGAGAAAGGCCATTAATATTCATTAACTCTTCAACCCATGGGATGACAGCTTTTCGCCACAGTGTGAAGGACACAAGTAAATGGCTGTTTGTAACTCGTCCCTGTCAGCCTCAGATCTCTGGTAATAGTCCCTGTCTCCAAACTGTTGCTTTAACAGGCTGTTTCATGGAGAGGGGTTGAGTTGACTTCCAAAACAAATATTTAAAGATGCAAGCAAAGACATGCATCAGGGTCTGATTGTTACTCTGCAGATGTACTTTTGTACAACGACTCTGATATTCTGTTTTGACCTTTTTCTAGGACAACATCAACGTGGACGACGCAGCACGTTTCCTGGTTGAGAATATCTTGGCTAACGACAAAGGTTTGCCATACGAGGAGAGCAATGGAGACCGGATCAAACTGGACCAGGAGACTGTGGCTGCTGAGAGCAAGTCCGGCTGCTGCTGACACTAAATCCATTCATATTAGCCATCCGCCTCCTTTGGCAGGGTCTGACCCGGCACCCGGCCTGTGGCTCTCAGCCCTCTACTGCAGCCTCTCTGAGGAATATCAATTCTTGGGTCTCCAAAGCTCCAGGATCTTCTCCTCTCTGCACTGATGCCCGTTTGCCCTGCACATCCATAGTTGTTCTCACTAGGCCAGAATAGAAGCCCAATTTTATCTTAATGTTGTCACTGTCTCTGTCTCTGTAGGGCTGTTTCCTTCTTTGTTGACACTTCTAAACCACCCCTTCTTTATTATTGTGTTCATCTCACTGCACATTTCCCTGATGGTTTATTCCACCACCAACTTTAAATCCTACCCAGCCCTCCACACTTGGACCCTGCTACTCCTCCAGTTGCCCTGTTAGCCCCTGAAGCCCTGGAATATACCATGCTTGAAAGGGGCTCAAACTAAGCAAAACTCACAAAAAACTAACTAGAAAACCACCTGTAGCCTCTCGATTTCTGTCCGTTTCCTTGTCATTCAATATTTTTCTGTGAGACAAGTCCCTTTTGAGCTCGCAGCACGCTCATGTTTATGTTTCCAGCTGTTCTACTACTGTTTGAAAAAGAAAGCAGACAAAATTCACGGTTAAGCATTATCAAAGAGTTATTGTATCTCATTTAATTAATTGTTGGCTTGATTTAATAATTTCTGTTAAAAAAAACTGCAATGTTAATTAGAGCAGAACACTTTGTTTACTCAAACTTTTACAAAGACAATACAGTATAATAATCTAATTGTGGTACTATATGAGACATGGTCTTTTCACCAGCATAAACATTTAGATTTACAGCATGTTTTTTTCTTTTTATTGTTGGGTCATACATTGCCATGCAACTGTCAAGCGAAATATCAGAAAAACAGAATGTAATGGAGGACTTCACTTTCTGGTACATTAAAGTGTTCAGATTAAAAACCTGAAAGACTTTTTAAACACTGTGTTGAGATAAAGTGTGTATGTAAAAATACTTTAAATATACAAGACCAAAATAGAATAAACATTTTAAAATATTGTTGTTGTCTACCGGTGATTAGTCTGTTCACATATATTTCTGTAATATATTTAAATGAGTTCATCTACTGTATTATTTTATTTTTGTATCATATAATATTCTGTGAATGAAAATGAATAAATAAGTTGCACCATGTGTGGCTTAGTGTGGTGTGGCAGATATATAAACCATGCTCGAGTAGAAGTTCTGCAACTCTTCAGAGTGAGATGGCAACATCATTTGATCTTTGAAAGCAGGCCTAAGTGTTGGTTACCTAATGAAAAGCACAGATTAATAGCAAATGGTAAAGTCAATGGCTAGAATAAGACTCACAAGTCTAGATGTTATATCATCCAGCACTGTACTGTACTGTAAGCATTAATGGCCACAATTTATAGAGTTGTGCATGTGAAAAACAAGGTCACAACATGTGTATGCGTACAACATGGTTTTAAGTTACCCTTGAAGACACACAGTGCAACAGATGAAGTTGTATTTGTGAAATGTATGTATGTATGTATGACTCAGACTCTGCGCATGTCTGTGTGTGTCAGAGAGGGAGACAGGACCATGTGATTTCACTTAAGAAACAGTGTGTGATAGTCATCAGACAATGTCCTCACCACTATGACTTGTACTCTCTCATCCACACACACAACTGTTTGTGAAGCAGGAATGCAGTGGAGGTGTACCAGTATTGTGGTGTATTACATTACAGGAACTCTCATTAAATGCCAATACTTCAATCTGCATGAAATTAATAAAATATTTCAGAGAAAAAGTTAAAACCTTGACATAATACAGATGTATTGGTTTTAATCTATGAATGTATATGTTACTGTGTAGGAGGTGCTACAATTGTGTGGTTTTACACTATGATCTGTTAATTTAAGGCAAATCAATGCTATTCAATGCCATGGTATACATGAAGATGCAACCTTTGTGACGCTTTTAATGTTACACTTTCATCAAGATGGTTCGAGGAAGGTAGGCTACTGAGTCAAGTTACAGTAACTGAGGCGATATTCTGGATGGTTTCAGTTTCAATCTATTGTTTTATTGTGTCAGTTTATACAAAGGACAATATGGCCAGCTTTTTAATTGATTAGGTTTCTTTGCTGCTTTGTAAATAGATTAGTTGTTAAGGAAAATCTGACTATCCCTCACTATAGTAACAAGTGATGCCACAGCTGCAGTCCCCGCCCACCTTAAGGCTCCGTTGCTGAGCAACGAGAAACTTTGAAGAGCAGAGACATAACCAAACAAATGTACCCCCGGCAAGCTACCTGACTTTTTGGTTCTTTGTACATTTGCTTGCAGGTTTATTTTACCAGGGGCAATGTCTAAGGCAACACTCAAGAAAAAGGAGACCTCCAGTAAAGTCTCTTTATCCGAACGACCGACTGAGTGAGTTCGGATAATGTTAGCAATCGGGCGTTAATTAAGACCAGCTGTTGTTAGCATTAACGTGAGCGTTAGCAGCATATCAGCAAACAACTAAGCTAACGTTAGCATTCAGTATGTACTAATCGAGACACCATACTTTATTAACTGTGGCTGAATTAATGGTTTTATGAATGGTTCACAAATATGTACTATCTATCTGTTTCCGCAGAGGTGGGAGAAGTACTTCCTGTGCTTAAGTAAAAGTACCAGAGTGTAGGAATACTCGTTTCAAGTAAAAGTCCTGAATTCCAAATGTTACTCAAATAAAAATACAAAAGTATTAGCTTTAAATTCAGAATAATAAATAGTATATGTTTTGATTATAATTATTGATGCATTGATTAGAGTGTTATCAAAGCTGGGAAAGGTGCACCAAATGTTACTTACTTTATTTACTGCAGGGTAGCTTGTGAATGTTACTGAAGGTGTAACAAAAGTCTTATTTACTGTAAGTGTTGATTTTATTTCACATCATTAATCCAAATCTGCAAAGTAACTAAATCTATTAAATACATGTAGTGTAAAAGTACATGATTTACTTCTGAATTGAATTGTGGTAGAAGTACAAAGAAGCTAACAATTGAAATACTCAACAAAAGTACCTAAATTACCTAAAATGGTCCCTAAGTTCAGTACTTGAGTATATGTAGTTCGTTACTTTGAGCCAATGTGTTTCTGTACGTCAAAACCTCAAGTAATCACTTTAGAAAAGATGTCACTACATCGCATATGGCATGACAAAAACAGGGTTATACTGGACTGAATGTCTGGTACAGTACTGGCACATTTTTTTGCTAAATATTGCCAAAAAAAATAAAATAAGCTTACACATTTAATGAATAGTTTATATGTCATTATTTCAGAGCATCGTCCGTAGGAGCAACTTCCTATGAGAGCCTTGGAGGTGTTTGGAGATGCAGGTTTCCCATTTGGCCCGAGTGGAATGACTCAGAAGTCAACCTGGAGAAATGGGACTCAAGTAAAGGAGCTGATGGAAACTCGAACAAGAGTCCCAATGCTGTAAATCTGGAGTATACAATTGTTGTTTTGTATATTGATATATTGGTGTACTGTTCAGTGTACTATCAAAAAAGTGTTTTATTTCACTATACAACTAAATGTATCTTTATTCTTTGTTTTTGTTGTGTTTCCGTATCAAATTAACTTTTTTTGCTTTTTCTTTAGCATTTTTTTGAAGATCCTGAGGGAAAAATATCCCTGCCTCCATCTGTGAAAGTGCACTCCTGGAAACGTCCTACAGAGTTTATTGTCAAGGTAACATCATGTGTAGTACCAAAATGACAGGTATTCTATTGCACTGTATAATGATAAACATACGCTTAGAAGGTCTGTTTTAGTATATCGGATCTAGTGGTTAAAATAGGAAACAATAATAAACAGGAGAAAGCACATTGGTCATGAAGGTATACAGTACACATATAAATTAGAAAAATGATTTAATGTCAACTCGCATGAAAAAACAATTTCACTTCTTTCATATTACTTAATGGTTTCAATTTAGCTAGGGCTTCAATTTTCTGATATCACTGGAAATTAAATGTACAGTATATGTATAAAAAAAATAACCAGTTTTAAAGTCACTTGTCATTTATGTCCCCCTTTTTGTAGATAACAATGACAAATAGACTACATATACTTGCAGAAAGTATTCGTTTTCTAATTAAACATGTCAGGGGAATTACTCTAAGTAGCTGTTTGTTGCAGCCATTAGCTGTATTGGCAAAGTGTATTTCTTTGCCACATAATGTGAAATGCAATGTAATGTAATGTAATGTAGTTAAGGATATCTTCTCTGTAGTCACCTCCAATATAGTTTTAATTTAATCACTCCGATTTTCTGTTCCCCCTCTCTCAGTGCAGTATTAAGCTATTTTTGCAAACTCCCTGCTTTTACATTTAGTCCTTGCCAGGTAAAAAGCTGCCTTTCCACTCAAGATGCCGAAAGCATTTAATTAATTTCATACAAGAGGAACACGGGATAAACACAAAAGCAATCAGCTATGCAGACGCAGGCGAGGCTCTACTGTGAAACTCTCTTCATTAGTCTATAGCGGTCCTTATTTACAGAGCTGTGTTATTGACGGAAATATTTTCAAGTTTGGTTCCCTCTTAGAGTTGCTGTGACGTCTCGAGAGAACACAACCTTAATTGACCTTCAGCTGATCTCTCTCCCCACCATCTGACCCATTTAATCAGTTTTAATTAGTAACATGGTAGAATATATTAACTTCATATTGAAATATTCATTGCAGACACAGTCTTGGGAGTATCATGGTGAGGTTAGACCAGTTGAGGACCTTTTGAGGAGGAGAGAAGTGTTAAGTGGGTTACATATTCATGTCAATTATAAACAGATGACGCAAGATGGCCAATGTGTGCATTTATAATGACTAGTTATGATGTGTAGAAATACAACCACACACTGTAAAATATTCTGAGTGCATAAAGCTTTTCTGTCAGTCATCTGGCTGTGAAAGTTTTCTTTATTTAATTGTTATATTATATATTGCAATCTTCTATTTTAGGGTATCACAGTTGTTGAGAATCCAATGACCTTTGAACTGATCTCCCCAAATGATCATCTGATTTGCAGTGAGGTTTGTTTTCAATTGTTATTTCTTCTTTTCTATAAAGCATTGCACTGACTTTTCACTAACCAGTATTGATCAGCACTTGAATAGTGTAATTCAGATGTCAGACAGGGTGACGTTTGAATGACAGAGTGAATTACACTTGGGTAATGCAATGCCCTATTGATTTTGTGAATGATATTGAAAGAGATTTAAAGGTTGATAGTCGGTTAACTCATGATAATGTTTCTCTTCCTTCTCTACTCTACTCTTAGCTGATGAGGTGGATCATCAGTGAGATATATATAGTTTGGACGCTGCATAACAATTCAGATACAAAACAAGATATTTGGAGACCTTGGGATCCCATCTACTCGCTGTGTAAGGTGGGCAGAGGTCATGTGCCACTCTACAACAACTATGGAAAATACCTGGTCAGACTCTACTGGATGGTGAGCCTGACACACACACATACACACAAACATCCACCTACTCTTAGTCTATTTAAAAAGTAGTTTTTAAGAAAACTACATTTCTGACATGCAGGTGAAGTCATTGCTTCTCAATGCCTCTTTGTTATTAACATTTTAGAGGCACACTTGAGGCAATGGATGACTTAAGATTGCATTGTATTGTTTAGCAGGCCCCATGAAAGAGGAATGGGGATTGACTAAGGGTTGGAGCGGGGGGGAGGGATGAGAAAGCCTTATCCACTCAGAGCTCAGATCAATCAGTCTCACTACTGTGCCATAAGTGGACGGGCTTCATATTGCCTGACGAGTAGATAAGGTTGACAGGAGTCAGCTTGCTTCATAGAAGTCATGTTCAAAATTGAGTATCCACGCCAAGTAAGATCATGAGAGCAGGCACAACCATGGTAGGGCTTTATGTCATTCAAATAGATTTTATTTAAGTGTTAAGATATTTCTGGTGTTTCCCTTTTGATCAAAGACCATCATTGCATTGGGATACATCTTGATATTGTTGGTCTGGTTGTTTCAGTATGTGTGTTGCTTGCCACAGATCTGTAAGTAGTGGACACTAAATCATTGTGTCATTTCAGAAAGGAAACTTCTTCCAGCACAACAATTTGGGTCAACGAGGAAGTGAAAAAAGAGAGAGAGCTAAAATTGATGGTGTTCTGTAGCACTGTGACTCTTGCCTTGACAAACAAGCATGACACGGTTGTAGGCAGCAGTCCCCGTGCCAACCATAGCACGCTAACAGATGGTTGTTGAGATGGCATTAAGCACCCAGCCCCCATTCATCCTTCCTGCTTCCTCCCATGTTATTGCTCATAGGCTACTCTCTTATCTACTGCTCATATGATTCCTTATTGTTCCAATTCACACCAGTCTTCTTTTCTCCTTCACGCCGCTGTGAATACCCATTCCATTCCCATTTTCTCAGCCCGTTTTTGTTCAGTCCCTCAGCTCCGTCTCTCCTTTCCGCCTCTTCTTCCTCTCTCCTCTTACTTGCCCTTTCACGCTGTATTTTACCCCGTCTCCGAACACATCCAGCTCTTCCTCGGGGCGATGGTTTGACAAGAAAGTAGAAGAACAAGCAAGAAAGAAAGTCTGCTCGCCCACTCTGTATACAGTTATGCTAGGGCACACTGATTTGTAAGGAGAGGCACAGCTGTGATCAGTCAGTCAGATTATGACCTGCTTTTTCTTACAAGCAGTGTGAAACTCCCCCAGACGGCCAGTAAACAGACCACACCACAGGCAGCATGTAATAATCCTTGACACCAAACAGGTTGCAAGGTAGCTGATGCTAGGAGAGGTGTGGAAATGTCCTCGGATCAGATTTTGAGGTCACGTGTTACCCATTGCGCTTTGAGGAAAAATGTGATCTGAGTGACACCTGTGGCACATTTAGAAATGGAGGAGAAATCCAAGAAATTACCTCGGCAGTGAATATGTCCAGGGCTAGTATCAGTCTAGGGCTGGCCAATCACATCAGTTCCTCTTATTTCCTTTAAATGCAGTTGTTTTCCTAACCACAATGTACTGACTGTTTAAACGAGTTAGGCAATCTTTCCCTAGCATGAACCATTTTTTCAGTCAGAAAGATTTAGGGTCAAGGAATTCACTGTAAATTGTTATTAAGTTAATTTGAACAATTAATATAAAACACTTCAGTACAGATTAATTGAAACCTGTTAATGTACATGAGCATTAGATCAGTGGTTGATGATGCTGCCTGTGTTGTCATGAAGGTATCAGCAGAATCAAAGTGAGATTTGTAAGGTTATGAAAGCTGCCTAACACACTGATACACATTTTATTGGATGTTACTAGTCAGCTGATGATCAGCAAGATGAGGCATTAATGAGCATATGATTTAACAGCTGATAACTAATCAGCCGATGTCAGTGCCATTTCAGTATAGGCCTGAAGGCATTGCTCCATTCTGGTCTCAGAAGCTCTCATTTCCAAATGTGAACATACAGCAGCTCAAATATCAGTGCAAAAAGCACCATTCGATCAGCTTTACAAATATACTGTGAGATGATGCCTCTTTTAAGATGATTATTTTGTGTGTAATTATGGAGTTTTATGTTCTGGAACACAGCTGCAGTATCTAATTGTGCCACTCTAAGGAACTTAAAAAATATAAAATGTTGAATTATTTAGTTCATTTGCTTTGATTACACGTCCTCACTCACTGTTTGTTCTTTCCTTGTTTTCAGGGTTGTTGGAGGAAGATAACAGTAGATGATTCAATGCCATTTGATGAAGAAAACAACTTGCTTCTCCCAGCCTCCACCTGTCAGTCAGAGCTGTGGCCAATGTTGTTGGCTAAGGCTCTCATTAAGGTGGCCAACACAAAGTGAGTTACCGTACATTCCAGCAGAAACTACATAAGCGTCTCAGTACTGCCGCAAGGAGTTGAGAAACATTTCTAATAGTCTTAAAGTAAGAGGGCTGAGGAACAGACTCCAGCTTATTCCAAGTTTATTCAAACTATGCACCCTAACTCAAATTAGACCACCTTAAAAATGCACTATGCATATTTACCCATTATACTATTTACACTTTACACTAAGCCTGCCTAAGTAAAGCAGTGTTAAGGATGGTACCATTACCCAATTTCATTAGAGTAATTTGCAATGAACAAAATAAAGGTAGGATATTGAACTTACTGTGATTTTTTTTAAATTATTATTTTTAACATTTTGACCCTGCCAGATCAAATCAGATTAAAAAAGTATTCATGATCACAGTGTAAAAGATACCTAATGTTTCATGCTGAACTATTGGGGACATTTTTTAAAAGCTGACGTGTTAACACCTGATGAAGTAAACTAAACTACTTAAAGCTCGTACACTTGCACTAGAACCCCTTAAAGTGTGTTTTGCTGAGTTGCCACCAAACCTTCATGTGACCTACTCTCTGCCTTGGGGCTGTCTTGAGTTCGGTGACAGACAGGCGTTATGTGTGTCTGTGATGGGGCAGCATGGCGTGTGTAAAGGTGGCTGTTCCAGTGTTCACAAAAGGTCGAGACATAAATGTTTTATCCAAGACAGGAAACAAAGGAGTCTTTTTCCTTGCAAATTATTTATGAACCATAGTGAAAGTTCTTCGTACTGAAATAGTCCCAAACTTTGCCCAGGTGTCTGCTGGGGCTCATATGAAAGGATGTAGTCTTTTTTTAAACAAAAAGATTAGTTTTAAGGCTCCATCACCTTTGTGTCGAGCAGCTTTTTAAGATTTGTACTGCTTATGTGCTTTGGCATTACTCATCTAGTTGTATTGATTTCACTTTCTCTTGTATCATGACTGTGGACTGGACAGGTTGGCCACAGGATCCCAAGAGGGCCAATTAGAGCTGCTGCAGGCATCTGTTTCAACTGAGAATAGTGTGCGAAGGACACACACTCACACACACACCAGAAAATTGGTTAAAGCGACTTCAATTATAATTGCGTTACACATACGACACATTTCAAAATGAAGAATATAAGATCAGCCTGTCCCTTTGACAGTCAGTCAAACAGACGGCAGAAAAAGTCCAGGCTGGTTATGATAACACCAAACACTTTTTACTTGTTGACCTATATGAGCTTTGAATGGTGCCTTAAATGGTCAAATTGTGTTAATCAATTATTTTGTAACTAGAGTCAATTTGAACATCCTATTGTTTTGGCATTCTTTGTTATGGATTATTGTCACAAACATCTTGTTTAAAATGTTACCTTGTTTTCTTCTCTGGTGTCAGTACTAAACATGATGCTAAAATCAAGACGTAAAACAAGAGGAAGTGCTAATAATTTTTGTTTCATTGTCATTAGTTAACGCAATTTAGTGGGAAACATGTTTGTGATTTCACATTGAAACCATAACATCACAGGTTTCATTTTAGAACTGTTTCAATGCCACTATAGGAAGTCTCTAGTTTGTCTTTTTCTTACAGTTTTTTGTGTATTTGATTCCCAGTGTAACGTCAGAGGCCAGCAGGGAGATGGGTGAGTTCAGCTTTATCCAAACCCTCACTGGCTGGATCCCAGAAATCCGTCCTTTAAGGTAAGGTCCTGATTGGTCTGATCCACTCTTGTACCTCTGTCTTCTGCATCACTTCCTAAATCCATAGATAAGTGACTTACATAATTGTGCCTATGTTAATGCCGTTGATAATCTTTCTTTGCTGCTATCCCACCCAAAGTGGGACTATCTAATATCTGATAGTTTATAACATCAAAGGCTGTGGCAATCACACAGTTTGACAAGCAGTGAATTCTTCCTGTCAAATATACCATTTTATAGAATCTACTGTAGCAAAGAAAGAAAAATGTGCATCTGTCTACAATGGTATGGAAAGTCACACTTTGGGAGAAACTATTGAGAAACAAGCAGATTTATAATGAAGGAGAGGAGTGGAGAATCCCGGCTTGTCAGTGATGGAACTTCAGTAGGGCAACAGTGTTTAGGAGTGGAGCTGGGTGGTGTTATTCTCTGTAGCTCAGCAGGTTAGCTGCTGTTAGTGTGTGTCTGGGGAATCCATCAACACGTTCAGGGGCTGTACATGTTTGTGTTACGAATTGATTCGTGACACGTGGGTCTGCAGTCCCATGTGCACGTACAGTACACACACATTCTCCCACACCCCCACACATCACACACATACTGTACATACATACAATTCTATTTACAACATCTGCTACCATTTCAATTGACAAAAATGCAATTATACCTATATTGTGGCCACAACATTCTAATTTCTGTTCTGTAAAATATTAATGGTCGTGTTGAGTGTTTTGCTTGTGTACTACTAGCATGATATAGTGGCAGCTGTTTGGCATAAGAAGAATTGTGATTTTCATTATTCTGGTTAATGCTAACAATTAGCACAGAGGAGAAGTTTTTGTAACCCAGAAAACTGTACTCGTTTTTTGGTCAAAATGATGCCCTGGTGCATCATTTTCAACCACTGGACTGTCTCTACCTTCCACAACTGCTGAGCTAACAAGATGGAGGAACTATTTTACCAACAATATGTCTATGCCCTCTTATGGAGATACATTCAGTATTCAAAAAGAAGTGCAGGCTGCAGTTCAAGCAAAGAGTAGATGTCCTCCTCACATTAGAATGACAGGATCAGGCTGAAAATCCATAAAGTAAACCTTTAAGCTAACAACACAGTGATGTTCTTCAAAGAAAATAACATGACCTCATACTATACCTTTGAGTTGCTTATCACACATAACAATAGTGCTCACTTATTCTGGTACACTAACTTGCTTTACCATACTTTCAGCAAGTGTACTGAGATGACCCACACATCTGGCATTGTAAGGAGGCTAGGAACCTGTTTCAATGTCATTCTTCACTGGTTTCTAACACGCATATGTTAGATTGTGTCAGTGAGGTTGTGTTTCATTTAGGTCTCTGTTTTGATTTGCATTTGAAGGTCTTCATGCTTTAAAATAGTTTTAAAAGCATTATGTAAAGCATTTTGCATTGCCTTTGTGGATGAAATGTGCTATACAAATAAACTTGCCTTGCCTGCAGAAGCTAAATGTATTCTAAATAATGATGTAAGAACTGCAGCCCATTGTATTGCAAATAGGGGGATGTATACAGTAACAGGAACAGAAACTGCAGTAGTCTCAGTGCTAAGACAGTGTGAAGAAATGGTAGACTTCATCTGTTAAGGCAGAAGTCATTGTGTTGAGAGCTGACTGCTTGCTCAAAACATTTTGTATTGGAAGCAAAATAAATTACAGTCAAATCCATCTTAAAAATGCAGGTGTTTTCAACCAAATACTATAATACTGTCGTCTATTTCCTAATCCTATTTTCTTTTACCTCCTTTCAGGTCCGTAAACCTGGGAAAAACCTGGGATTTCTTACAAGAAACCCTTCCGATATTTACATTACCGGATGAGAGTTTGCCGGGGACGAAGCTTCAGACTGCAGATTCAGCTGCAGGGAAAGATTCTAGCTTTAATGACAGCAAGAATGATCCCGCAGAGCAGGAGAAAAGTAAAGGACTGAACTGTGCCACAGTCACACACACACACAAAAGCACACAAACACAGAAAGGCATGCAATTATGCAAACATGCATACCCGGAAACATACATCTCTATTACACACTCTGCTTCCACAATAATTGAGTGAGTCAATTAAATCAATCATCCATTAGATTGAGAGCATTCGAATGCACATAATACTTACAGCTTATTACTCCATCAGTGGGCTGTTTGACAAATGATATCGATGGTCTACTACTATATGTGCTGCGCTATACTGTATGCAGTATTTGTATATATCTACAGTTTGTAAATGCACTGTGTGTGTAAATCTCTATTTTCCTCCCTCTGTATCCATAATTCAACTGCTATGGAGCGTGACAATGAATATTTCATTGTCCTACAGAAACTCAATCCTATCAATGATACCATTCTATTATTCCAGAAATACGTCATATATCTTTGCAACATTCATATTTGTTTAATGTTTTGCTGTGAGACTTGAAATACACTCCCGGCTGAAGGTCGCTCACACACATATTACAAAACACCTTCAATTCTGAGCCAGTGCTCTGCGACCTCTTTCCTGTTGTTTCAAGCATCACTTCCTGTTTTCTAAAGCTCATGTATTATGGAGCGCAGGGAGGGTTAATATGTGTATGGTGGACTATAAATAAACCAGCAGAGGGTGCAGTGGCAGGGTGAATTATTTGGTGTTCCCGCAGGGCAGAAGAGCCTCCCAAGTTAAATGTGGGTATGTGATGAAGGCAGGATTGAAACATGTCCTCAGAAAACAGTGTGTGGCTTGAAGATGTTTCAGGTCATTAACTTAGAGGGATAGAGTTTAGGCAAGGCAAGGCAAGTTTATTTATATAGCACCTTTCAACACAAAATGAAAGACATTAAGAAGTAGTGCAGTGTAAACGCATTCTAAAAAGTTTAAGCTTTATTTAGGTTGTACAATTAATTTAAAGAATCATATGTACTGAAAAACAAAATATTTAAAGTATTTAAATCAACATGATTGGGCCACAGCAGGAAGTCCTTTTCCACTCTTCCCTCTCTTGCCCTCGTATTTACCCACCTGCCCTGTTTGCCTGCAATCTGTTCCTCTGTCTCTCCTTTCATTCTGCTGATGTACAGGAATACAAGTGTTACTAACACAATGACACGTATTCCCAACATGCATTACTTCAAAAACATTTCTCCTCTAGAAAAAGGTGCTCCTCATATACATGCATGCAAAGACCAAAACACGTTCTCTCTCTGTCTCACTGTTTTTGTGCCCACTGTTGTATTCCATTGAAGTACATACATTGAAATGCATAAATCACTATGCAGCATAAGAAGCACTTCTCTGTTCAATACTTAATGCGCAGCCTTTATATCAGTCCAGCCGTGCTCTCTTCTCTACGGTCCTTCAAATTGATTTTCCATGTCTCATGGCTCATGTGCTCCTCATACCACATACTCTAAGATGCCCCATAGAAGCAGGGCCATCCATAGATAACCTACATACTCTCTTGTTGCCTTATTTATACCTGTGGAGGCCAATAGTGCTTTCAGATCTCCAGGGCTACACATTACATTACACTTTCTATCATCTTTATTAGGTTTACTTTTAGATGGCACTTAGTTTCGTTATCGTTGCATTTAATCCGAGTCAATCCATAATTTAAATTGTAGTAAATTGCACTGCGAACTGATACATTGCAAGGTGTAAAATGTCAGTCACAGAGTGTATATATATTTTGTATCCATGTTGGACTGTCTGTGTTTACTTGTGTTTCTGTGAGTTTGCATGTGGGGTTTACTTATGTCAGTTTCTTTGTGACTTCCTCAGGTACCCCTGAGGTAGTGGTGTGTGCCAGCTACTACCCTTTACAGCCACATCATAATTCCTTTGGGTTTGGACAAATGGTATGTCTTTTCTCTATCCCTGCTCTCCGCTGCTATGCATACACCTGATCATTTCATACAGATTTCTTTACTTCAGTCACACTGAAACGAGACACATTTGCGTGAAGAAATTGCTATCTTGCACACATAGACATAAATAAATATAAAGACAATTTTAAATGGCCACATTTGATCCAAGCAACTCCCACATATTAATAATTGAACACTACATTTGAGAGATTAAGATACATTTAAGTACTTTTAAAACTATCCAAGTCACTTCTGCACGTGTGCGCGAGGAGGTGCAGCAGTATGGAACATGGCTGTCCATTGCATGCATTATAAAGGCTTATTACACAGCATTGAGTTTGCAAATTCCGGAAGCTTAAGGTGTTTCAGGGCTAAAATCACGAGTTATTCCTTATTGCTAAATCCGATTGCAAAGTATCATTTGATTAGATCATCCACTGCAGGCATAATGCACGGCAAGCAGGGGCGTCGGTGGTGTGTGAGGTTGATCTAACGCTCTCTCGCTGTAATATCATTTTTTGGCATTGGCCCTATTACGCCATCATACCTCTCTTATGTAGCACAGTAATGTGAAAAATGTTCTGAAGCCCTAAAGTAAAAGTGGGCGGTGGAGATGAAACATAACAGGGCTTGTGACCGGGGGGCATGGTGTGTTCTATTTGGATGCTTCCCCTCAACAGGCTTCACTTGTTTTATTATTTATACCCATGCTAAGGCTAATTGGTGGACAGGATTTCCTTTGTGAGAGGTGTTGCATCACCTCCACTCTCTGATCTTGGGTCAAAATCCCCTTTTAACAGTTTGACGTGATTAACATGTAGAGTTGGTTACTGGTGATAGTAATTATTAATATTACCGAGTTTCACATGTTGATGGGTTGTTACTGCATGTGTATTTATATCTGTGCTTTTGTCTATGTGCGGACACACAGGCTAATTCCTCAGAGTGCCTTCGTCAGTACGGTCTCTCCTCGCTGTGCAGCCACATCGTCTTGTTGACCAGAACCCGGGCTTGCCAGCTTGAGGCACCACCCAAACCTCCACCTGTACCACAATGGAAACTCATCCGTCCGCCGAAGGAGATCAATGTCACGGATGAACCACGGAGTAAGAGAGAGACAGAGAAAGAGGCAGGAAATGAAGAAATGTTAACATTAAGTTTGGAAAAAGGTTGGAAGGGGGAAAACAGGAGGAGGATGCAGAGGAGGATATCTAACACATAGAAAAGTACAAATTGTGTGATAGAGTGTAGGTGAATGTCATAAATAAAAATGACTAGAAAGGAGAGCGAGTGCTAATGCAGGATATGTAGAACCTGCAGTACAGAGGGCATTCAGCACCACATGTTGAAATGAGAAAAGAAGGAGGATAGCTACAATATTTCTGTAATGAAAATAGCTGCTGGCTCGGGCATATCTGACATCAACTGATCTGAGTGGAGCAAAAATGTAGTCAGGAGTGTGAAAAAGCATGCTGGCATGATGTGAGAGTTCTTTTTTTCTTTTCTCTTTTTACAGAGCTTTCTTTGTCCAAACCAGAGCAGTTCATTGAGGTGGCCAGCCCTTTTCTCTCCTACAGTGTCAAGAGCAGCGCTGGCCCGATCCTGGAGCTGTGCGTACACTTTAATCATCTAAAACTTAGAAATTAAACTAGATGAGTCTTTTCTTTCTTCATGTACTTCTGCTCGTTTAACTGAATTGTATTACTTGTCCTCAGCTAACCCTTTTCTGAGCTCAATGCAGAGGAAGGAAAGCAACAAAACTGCCAATACCTGGGGAAGAAATACATATTATCATGATCATATTAGTTTTATTTATGATCTACTACTGTACCTCTGCTTCAGTTCTCCCTGCAGGAATGACATACAGTTAGCATTTGAAAAAATCTAATGATATGCGCAGTTTATTTTATTAAACATTTTTGCATTAACAATTGCACATTAGGATTGCTTTGTTCCCAGTTTACTATTACTAAACTCACTGAAAGAGATTTAAAAAAGTATTAATCACCGAACACAGCAGTTACGGTATAATACTGTTATGGTTTCATTTGATGCATATAAAGGGACATGCATGACTCATTTGTAAATGATATGGTGTATAATACTTCTAAATGTGTTACCATGAGATGTGTGTATGTCATGATCATGAAATGACCCATGTCCACATAGAGCATGACTATATCTTTGTGTAACAGAGAGGCCAGGAGGAGCGCTCAGGGGAAACAATCCCATGGATCCCCTCTGGTCTCCATCGCTGAGAGAGAGGAGACTGATTGCAGAGGAGGCCTTGAGCCTGACGCAGCTGAACGCACCACAATCAAACCAAACAGCACAACAGGCAAAATAGAGGTACATACAATTACTGGTTACTAGGGTTGATTTTTATAATCAGCCTGGGTGTGATTTGCACGTTACAGAGAATCTTCTTTTTGAGGTCACCCTTAGCCATTTATTGAAATAGTTATTGGGATCTGTGAAACCCAGTGTGATGCTATTAGTAGTAGCAGATGTCTGAATTTTGTTGCCAAATGTTTTTTCCCTCCTTTATTATTATTTTCTTGTTTCATGTTTGCCTCTCTCTCCCCTCCGTCTACTCTGTAAGTATGCAGTTGAAGGCTCATCTGAGTAGCTCTGTGTGTCAGTGACAACAAGGCTGCCATCCCCCAGTCTCAAAGTCACTTCTGTTGTCTCCCAGCCAGGCCACCACTGACCAGGGGCACATCGACTAAACACAGAACCAGTGAGAGAAGGGAGGGGGGGTTCAGAGCAGCAGCAGGGAGACAAACACAGACATAGACAAGGATAAAAAGCCAGATAAGAGGAAGAAGGAAGACAACTCTACAGACAAATTGGGACTGAAAAATGGAAAGAAGAAGACAGATGGACAGGGAGAGATGAAAGTGGAGCAGGAAACAGAGGGAGATGGGAAAAGACAATCTCTGGTGTGGTGGTGGCGGGGAACGGGGCGCGTGGGTTTCATACAGGAAGAGGTCGTGTACTGCGTTGATGAAAAAAGCAGTGCAATTAGATGGTGAGCCATCAGTGTCTGTGTCTCCTGGGGGGTTCATTATTACACTTCATTCCTAGCATACAGAGAAAAAATAGAGTTCATATTAATCGCCCTCTTGTGTAACTGTGACCAGTTATAGAGCGGTTAGGCTAGGGCAGTATGGACACACTAATTTGATTTGTCGTTTGATGTGTGTGTGCACATGCACTCATGTGTATTGGTCTGTGGATGTGTCATATGTGTGCCACATTTTTGCTTGGTGTGTTCCCGCTCTTCACAAGCACGTGGTGGCACTCGTGCTGACGGCACTGTACATTAAGTGAGATGGGGTGTTGCTGTTTAGACCCCTTCCTGTGTTTGTCTCTACTCTGGCCAAGAGTATCAATCTCTGGGCTTAACACCTAGAATATAAGAAGGCAGTGTCACATGATGTCCCTAATACCCTCATTAGCCTACTTACTCAACATTACTGTGGGTAAAAGAATTAGACCTTGGTGAAACGGTGCTGTTTTAAACTGAAATGCTTGGAATGTGGTTAATCGCTAAAGCCCCTCCGCGGTTTAAGTTGTCTTGTGCCAGATAAATACATTTCAATACTTCTTTAGCTACACTACGTCTGGGCTCTGAGATCAATGGAAATCCTTCTGCCTGCGAGCTGTGAATAGCCCAAAATATATCTTTTACTTGATTTTATTTGATATTATTCATGTAGGAAATGGGCTACACCTCAGGTGTAGATAACCTTTTGGAGAGCCAATACTTAGCTCTAGTCTGGCAGTCCAAACTAAAACCCCATAAAGTGTGGGATTATAGAAATGAGCCTTGTTCCCCCAATCGACCAAAACTGTGATCTAATCACAATAAATATAGCTTTATCGCTTTATGGCAACATATTAAAATCCGACGAGCATTGTGTGTAACATCTATCAGTCTCATTGTCCCCTTACTGTACTCAGGTAAGGGATCTAATACATATCATGCTGTGGGTGGACAGCTCATCCCATGCCTTGGAGCTTGACTCAAAGTGGTACACACTCCTATATCAACTCATCTTTATTTGTTTTTATTGGCAGTGAAAATGTTGCTAGTGGTTGAGGGAAGGTCAAGTGTGCCTCCCTATCACCATGCCTCTTTCCGTCTGTCTGGGTCTCTGGGTACTTATTCAAATAAGTTGTGACTCACACACAGAGACACACACTCACTGTGACTCATCAGAAAGTCTTGGCGGGGGTTGCTGCAAAGTTACACGACACAAAGACATCATTCCTATTCAGAGTAAACTACTGGACATTCACCAGGGATGTTCCTCAAGGGAACTTTGTTTAAGACAAGAACTTCAAATATAGGGGCCTCGAGGAAAGTTTGTTTAGTCGATACAGGTGTAGCACTTCTTGCACTTGAATTTATCTTGTGTTTTTAAAGCAGCAGTGAAGCCTTTTTCCTGGCAACATCATCTCTCGCATGGCGCAGACAGAACAATGTAGTATCTGAAGGATTTGACAATGACTTATTAGCTATTTTTCTTTATTGTGTTGGGCAGACAAGCATGAAATCACAGCTGTTGAGTAATCCCCATCCAAGAGAAGTAACATGCTCAACAACATAATAACTCTTCATCCGACAGTGGAATTATATTGGAGCTGGTTTTTCCTGGTGGTGTTTTTAGCAGGAGAGATGCAGTTCTTGTCACATTAAACCGGGTCTCGTGTCCTGTGGTGTACGGCGAGAGTGGCTCAACACCACAGCTGGCATGGAATCACTAGAGGGCGGATGCGTTTCTCTGGCAGTGTTACTCCATCAGCAACTCCCTGTTCATCCCTCTCTCTCTCTCTCTCTCTCTCTCTCTCTCTCTCTCTCTCTCTCTCTCTCTCTCTCTCTCTCTCTCTCTCTCTCTCTCTCTCTCTCTCTCTCTCTCTCTCTCTCTCTCTCTCTCTCTGTCCCTTTAGGTTACTGCAGAGGACAGGCAGAAGGACAACGATGACATATCCAATGGTAAAAACGGTTTATTTGCACTGCTGGTCCCAACATTCATGTTGAAAGTAATCCACACTGTATCAGTACACAAGATCACATTCCCAAGGTCAAATATTATGATGCCAGATTGGGTAGATGGTCATTGATATTGTTTTATTCTTTATGATGAATGGAGGCAATATCTTCGAGTTGCATTAAACAGCATCTTTGTAGAGTAGTCCAATTCATGAGATTGGACATTTTTCATATCTCGCCTTCTCTCCCTCCATCTTTCTATCCATGCTTCCATCAGTTGACCAAGTCACTTTGAAGAAGATGGGACTGTGAAATTATGCCTTATGACAACTAGCCAATTCCCTGCCTTCTCTCTGCCCCCGTTTAGTTGCTTAGTAACACCTGCAGTTTGAGCTAGCATACCACATAGCTCAGCAGCAGAGACACTGACCCCTGACGCCTCAGCTTTCTGATCAGACATTTCGCTTCAAGAAGAGCCTGGGGGCAGAGCAACGGTGTCTGTGTGTGCGGGTGTGTGTGTTTTATGGGTGGAGTGTGTGTGACTGTGTGCACGTCTATGACTTTGCTCTGCATGCATTGAGATTGTGTGAGTCAGTGAGTGGGAGTATGGATGTGCATGTGTGCTTAAACTATGCCATTATGTGGGAGTTTGGCCAATTCGACTCACTGTGTTTAAGATAATGATTTGAGTCTCGGAATACTTGATATGAGTCACAAGAGGAAAGGCATTTTGCTTCTTGCAGCATTTTTATAAAGGAGATTTCACAGGCAATTCAGTGTCTATCTGGTAAGCGTGGCATGAGACACAACAGTAAAACTGAGATTTTACTCAGCCTTATGAGGACATGTTTTTTTATTTATTTACATACTGCAGGAGTTATACTGAATAAATGTATAAATATAAATACATTTAAAAAATACATTTGCTACCTTACAACAGATGTCTAACTAAACAAAATGTTTTTATCATTAACACTCACAATCACAAATTAACCTCCCCTCCAGATCGACCCAAAACTGCATTGGAGGATCGTTTAACTGCGGACCCCACGACTCCCGTCAATCCCATCCTGCAGGAGACCTGGGTGGACCTGGATGACTTTGCCAAATGCTTTCAGTGAGACACAGAGACAAATATTTACTGCAAACAGACTGTACCAATAGAGAAACAAATGAACACGTTGGTTGAGGTGCCTAAGAAATACGTGATAATGTTTCTAATTGCTTTTTATTTACTAAGCTCATAAATAACTGGCATTCATTTATACATTTCTTCCAGGACCCTCTTGGTTTTCCATACACCACAATGCTTCCCACATCGGATCCACAAATCTAATTTTAAGGTATAGTTTACATCATCACAAAACAATCTAGTGACTACTTTGTGCATCTTTACAATTTACTGCTGGTTCTTGCTGTCAGTTTTGTACTTGTCGTTATGAATATAGCTGTTTGTTTTCACAGAGCACCGTCCTGCCCAAAACTGCAACAGGCACCAACTGTACTGGGTCAGCTACTAACATCACTGGATCCATTCCTTTGATATCTGCTGTAGCAAGCCCTGAAGTACACACATGCAAACACACACACACACACACACACACACACACACACACACACACACACACACACACACACACACACACACACACACACACACACACACACATGTACCAATTGCACATAAGCACACATTTTGCCATCTACCATACGATTCAACCAATTCGGGGTTCATAGTACCCACACATGTTTGCTTAGTTCTCATGGAGATGGCTCTGTTGTCATGTGTGGAACTTTTGTCACATTCTTGGCATCTGGCTAGTTAGTAAACTTTGAATTAATAGTGTTTTTGTCAACCCAATATTTCCAATTCAGAACATGCAATTAAGGAATCTATTTAGTTCTTAAATAAGCATGCATTACATAAACACACCTGTGCAGTTGTATGAGTGAACATATGCAAGTGTGTGTGTGTGTGTGTCTTAAATGTCTGTGTGTGTTTATACGCCTGTGTGTATAGAGTACTGAGTCTGCTTGTCACTCTGAACACGTATGCATGCTCTCCCTCTTTTCTTGTTCCCTATCTGTCTTTTTTTCCCTCCCTCTTTTGTCTCCCGCTTTGTCTTTCTCACTGTCTCTCTCACAGCTGCTTTTTCTTACATGACTAAATTCACCGCCTTAGCCTCTTTCTTTTAGGTGCTACCTCAAATGCTTCTTTCACTCACTCATCTCTTCCTATTTACTTCACCCACCTCTTCTTCTCCCTTCCCCCTGTATCTTATTTAAGCCACTCTTCTATCAGTTTATCATCACCCCTCCCTATGGCTTTCTGCTCTTTCTGTCTTTTGCTTGTCTTTTTCCTTGACTGCCTTTGTCTGTTTCAGTGCATGTGGCGTACGTGCGCTTGCGTGCGTGTTTGCTTATGTGTGTGTGTGGGTATCTTCCCCTCCCCAGAGTCCAGAGGTAAAAGGCACACACTACCTGTGTGTGGACAGCGTGCAGCATCCCCAGATCCACATCAGCTTCTCTGCTCTGCTTCTCTGGGCGGATACAGCCGAGGAGAGTAAGGATTATGAACACGCACACACATTTTCTGCACGCAAAAAGATTTTCTGATGCAAGTAATGTAAGGCGCTTGACTAAATCAAGCAGTTATAATTCTATATCTAAGCATTTGCATAAGTCCTAAACTATCACTTAAGTGTGTGGGATATACAGTATAGGTTTATAATGTTCCTAAAAACAGTAAAAAAAACATGTATCTAATGAATGTATAACCTACTGTGTTCATGATAGTTCAATGTGCTTTGTCACTATGCACATTTTCTGTCTTTGCTCTCCAACACTTCATAGAAAAAGAAGCATCAGTATGTAGGTCTGCAGTTCTCACCGCCCAGACCTACTCCTGGAAAAGCCTGCAGTCTGAGCTGCCATTTCTCACTATCAAGACCACCACCTCAAAAGCAGCCGTGCTTAACTTACCCCCGGGGTAGGACAGCCTTAATGAATACTGAGAACTGTGTGTTGTATTGATCAAAATTAAAGGCTTAGATAAAGTGAATTTACAGTCACAAATCTATTTTATAGACTGCATGCTCAACCATTTTTACGAGGATCCCCACTACCTAATACCAAAGTACTCCCACAGGAGGTAATGGTTTAGTATGCCATTTCATACGTACAATATTTGATATGGGGGTACTTTGATTCTTCTCTCTGCTTGTGGAACATTTTGATAACCATGCAATGCTCATTAAATATTCTACTGTACATATAGGCAAATGTTTTACACTATGACCAGTCTAATCTATCAAACTTGATGGCTAATAACTCATATTTCCTTTTATATTTCACATACTTATCTTTACAAAATGGTATCCTTTCTCACAATTCTTCACATTTATTTTTTCCAACTTCAAGCTTCCAACCCATAACGACAAATTACCCTAAGCGCTCCTCTGCATTGCAATAATGATGCCAAGGTTAGAGCTTTAATTCTCATCATGGGAACCTGTAAGCATATTTTGAACAGCACCCTTGAGAGTTTTTGATTCGTTTTTTTAGGAAGCTTTTCACTCTTCTTGTGATCTTTTTCACACCGCTATGCAGAGATCTACTTAAAGCTATCATAAATTGAGCAGAGGATTTCTGCCTACTTTAGATGCTCTGAAAAGCGGTAAAAAGCATCTGTCCTACTCTCTATTAATGGGTGCTACTTGGCCTAGAAGCAGAGGGCCTAGTTTCTGGGGTCAGATGCAGGTACTGTATGCAGCAGTGCAATTACCACTGAGCCATTATCACACACCGCACTCAACTTATTATGCCCAAATGCCCCATGGCACACTCACTCCAAGAGAGAATAGCTGACATCCAGGCTTTTCTGTAGCAGTAATCTTTAAAAACATGTCCACTATTTTAGTTCTTGCATGTCACTTTTAGCCCATGTTAACTGTATGTGGTATACTATGCTTTCTTATTTCACATTTTTGAACATACATCACTGTCCTGTGTGTCCATTCATTTAAAAAGAGGTGTTTGTCCTCTTCTTTCGTACAACTCCCATTTTTCCCCTTTCCACTCCACTTCTCTCTTCTTCCTGTATTCTCTCCCCTACACCTCACCTTTTTTTACCCTTCCTCCCATCCGTTTCTCTTTCTCTCTTTATATTTTCTACGCTCCCCTTTGCTTCTACAGCACCAGCCCAGCTCTGCCTCAGTGCTCATCCATTTAGTTAGGATGTGATGGCTGAATTATGTAAAGCTTATGGGGCCATGGAAGTTGGGTTCCACTCTCTCATGGCTGACAAGGCCCTGTGAACTCAACTTGGCACTTGGCACATTGGACATTAGGCTACTGCACTTCCGACCGTTTGACCCATTCAGTATTACTTGAATAACATAGTACTACTCTTAAGTCTAGGAAGGGATTTTATTCACACTTATTTCACACATTTTGTCCATGATAGTACAGTTACAATTACCAAAAACGGTGTAGTCACTGAGTGGTTGGTGGAGGGTTTCTCTATGTACTGATTACTATAAGTTTCCTAATTTAAGTAGCATAACATTTTTGACATTTCTGTACTTACCAATTGAAAAGGGAGAACAAATTGTCAAGAGCCCAACCAGGAATTGCAAGGAGGTGCAAGACAAATCTGAGAGGTTGAGAGATTATTTATTAGAACAGTTATTGTGAAATGATCTAAGAAGGCAACATCCCCTCTTTGTAGCAAAGTATGCGGCCAGTGAAAAGGCTTCATGAAAAGACTTCACCTCTCTTTAAAGGGTCACTGGTGAAACAGATGAGTGCCCGCTGTTTTAGAGGAATTTATAGTGTGCAGAACACCAGGATTTATGTTGTTGTTTTGAAAATACTTAGAATGATTTCTCTCCCTTATAGGCGCCATGTGTTGTCCTTCCAGACAAAGGCAGCACTGGGTTACCACGTTCACCTGTACAGCAAGACACCTTTCATCTTTGGGGATGAAGAAACCATCATGTCAAACCTCACCAAGGTAACGAGGGCTTTAGTTATCAGTTGACAATCAGATGACTTTCAAAACACACAAGTATTTGTGGATTTGAAAGGTAATTGTACCTTGTTTTCTGAATAAGGAATATTCATTTATATTTGTTTTCTTTATCTGTGGATGCATTTTAACAGCTACATGACATTTATACTTGTTTGCTGCTTTCTCATACATCCTCTTAAACAGACGAATCGAGATGTGGATAGCTTTAAACATACATCATGCCACAAGATAGCATGAGGGGTGATATGCATATTTCTTTCATTTCCTTCTCATTCTCAAAGTAATTTCCTCACTCACTAAAGCTCTAACAGAGGGACGCTTTGACTGAGATATACAGTGTTTGCCCAACAAATGAACTAGACAGCACTCAGAGCATGAATACCTCTGCAGAGGCTGCACAATCCTCTATTAATCCTTGATTAATAATAATCTTTTTTTATATTTATATCTGGATATGTGTTTTCCTGTTCAAAACAGGAAAGTGCTCGTTTCATAGAGCAGGCCTCCTCCATCTTTAAGGCCCTCTCCAGAGTGGTGTCTTCCTTTAGCGATGAGCAGGATCAGCCAGCAGCCAGAAGAAACCTGGAAGAGACTCACTGTCCGCAGAACATCAACACCAGCCTGGCGAAAGGGGAACACCAAGAGGTAGCTTGTTAGCCTATGATGGCACACAGTTCCTGTGTACGTTGAGTGGATACCTCACCCTGCTTAACATAGTTTAGCTTGGTAATGCAACAGATATTATAGTTTAAAGACTGAAATTGCCATTTAAAAATGATCAGTCCTGGCCAGAAGCTAACAATGTGCTAAGCTAATACTCATGGTTACAAGGCTACATTTTTGTACAAGGCTGTTACTTTGTAAAAGTAGCATTTCATATTAAAATAGTAAGATATCAAATTGCTTTATAATTTTCCAAGCTTGAAAGTTCATACTTATCAATGTCTGTAGGTTTTGATTACTGGTAAAGACAGACACAGTGTATATACACACTTATCTATATGGCTATTGAAAAAGGTGAATGATGTGCAGACTAACCTCCCACCTACTTGAGCAACAAGGGGGCTTGTCTGAAAGATTCATAAATGAATATTAACTCCTTCAGCCAACTTCACAGCCAACTACTCATGAGGATGTAATTACAAAAATCTAAGCAGCCAGAAAATAAGCATCTTCACATGCAGACACACAATTGATAACACCCTCCTGCACTATCACTGTGTGTGTAGGTGTTTAACTTTGCAGTGTACAGCATGCTGTGTGAGGCTCTGGGCAGGAAGCTGACATCAGAAGAGCGCTTTGCTGTACTAGCTCTCACAGCTGACCCTTCACCTTTGGCAATGGACCCCAAAGAACACTCTGATACATGTAAGTGCCATTTGTTTGTTTCTGTGTATTGTACATCTGCATACGTAAGTATATACTCAAAACTACATTACACTGCTTTAAGTCAATTTAATTAGATATAATTACTATGGTTTCTACATTATTTCCTTCATTTGACCACATTCAACAAAAAGGCAGTCACAATTATTCAGGTTGGGTTTAAAGGACATTTGGTTCGAGAAATAATAAACACCTCAGAACCAGGTGAACACTCTCATTCACACAGAGAATGTAATAATTCAAGTAGCATGGTCAGCTTTGAATCCTATCTTTTAGTCATACAGAAGTCCAAAATACTCACCAAATATTGATTGGGTGGTCTTGAATTCAGCTTATTTCCTCAATTCTCTATGTTTGAAAAGCAAACACATCTACAGCATTTGCGACAGCTAAAGGAACCAAAAAAGGGAAAAATAAATCAAAACAAACAGAATACGTTTTTGTCGATTATTATTTATATCTGAGAACACACATGAAACATCATTCACAGTTTGATTTAGCCCAGTGGCTTATATCTGAGCAGAGACACAAATATGTATTGATGAGACTACCAATCTTACTAATACACCCTGACAGATGAGGGGTAGCCACAGAGGCGAAATACACACATATCTGGGAAATGTGCACATGCGTAAACACAACATTCCTACATCAATAACCATACCTCTCAATAGTGACAGCAAGTGAAAGATGGGGGAGTGAAGACTTGGAAAGACTGGACAGCTTGTTGGAAAGAATGCACATTTTAATAAGAGACAGAACTGAGTAGCTTTTATCAATAAATGTATTCAATAATGTTGCTTGGAATAATGTTTTTATACTTTTTCACTGCAAATGCAGCTCTTTTGCAGCCTATTTCCATTTTGTTACCTTCTTCCGTTTCATACTTTTTTATATGTTATTGTCTCTAAAATTGGTGGTAATTATCTCACTGTGAAGGTGCACTACTGTTTGCAGCTTTTCATTGCTCAGACATTCTGTAGCTTTTACCAAGACCTGAAGCTAACTGTGTCTTCTCCAGATGCAACACTTGACACTGTCACCCATTAAATAACTTGCAGCCATTGGAATATACACAGCCTCATGTACATATGCAGTATTTGCATAAAATAGGGTTGATCATTTGCGTTAATGTAATTTGTAAAAAAATGTATGGCTTGAACATTTGCTTCGATCATAGCAAACATAAAAACATCCACATCATTATAGAACCCATCTATACCAGCAACCTTACAAATAATGCTGGTGGTTACAGTATGTGGCATAGGCATGATCACACACACACACACACACACACACACACACACACACACACACACACACACACACACACACACACACACACACACACACACACACACACACACACACACACACACACACACACACACACACTGAATAGCTTGGCTTTTATGACATAGGCCTGTCATGGTTAAGCTCTCCCAAATTGTATGCATTTACTTCAGAGTGGCACTTACAGTAATGTCAAAACACCAATCATATTTTAAGAACAATGCCTGTCTAGCTTCAATTTTTCTTTTTTTTTTTTCTTATGATGCAGCACATTTGTTTATACCACATATGTTTGTACTTCTCACTTTTTTTCCCTCCCTCCTCTTTTCAACTGTTCCTTCATCTCTTACCTGCTGCCTAATATTCTCTCCGTCTGTCTGCCTGTCTGTGATTCTAAAGATGATAGGAGGTCTTCATCTCTCAATAGCCAGACACGGCCTGCTATAATGGCTGTATCAATTTGGAAAAGGGGGCATTTGAAAAGCAAGTGCTGAGCTGGAGGGAGGATGTGAGGACACCTAACTTGTGTCATGCAGCTGTCTCTTCAGAGCATTTCTCTCACTTATATGCACAGACAAACACTTACTGACACACACATCTTCATGAACACGGTACTGCATCTTTTATCTAATGTTCTCTTCTGTCAGAGTGGGTAACTGTCGGCTGAGATGAGTGTGACAGTTAATGTCAAGGTGTGAATAATCTCCTCCTACACCTCTCACTGAATGAGACAAAAACGCATTTTGACATTTCTGATTCATACCCTGAGCTAGGTCAGCTTCATTATTTTTGTTCACGTGTTAGACAGCAACATGGATTGTCTTAAATCTTTAATGGTGGCTACTTTTCTATGTGTGTGTGTGTAATGTGTTTGTGTGTGTGTTGATGTAATTCAGGCAGGAAGGAGAACCTCAGTGCATCTAAGATCCTTTCAGACATCTGGCCGAAGGTTGAATCAGATGCAGAAAAGCATGCTGCCCTCTTGCTACGGTAAATAAATGCGTAACCACAAGGACTCTGAATGACAATAAATAATGTGCATACAATGTATGAATTGCATACACAAAGACAAAGACCTCTTCCCTATTAGCCTAGCAGGTATTCATCACACAAATCTCATTATTTGAGAGAATACTATTATTATTATTATTTGAGAGAATACATGCGCTCCCACTGCAGTCCTGTGCCAATGTTGTGTTCGTTGTATGGCATGCCTTTAGCCCCCCTGTTGCACCGCATGCCCAGAATCTGCTCCCTCTCCTGGTTGTGGCGGCCCGTGGCGGCCAGGCAGGGAGCATTTTCCACATTGTGTTCCATCTTTTCCCAGTGGTACCATCTGCTGTTTATCCTCTCCTCGTTCCAATCGGCTAGCAGCGTCTGCCGAATGACCCGCTGCCTGGGGAAGTATGTGTGTGCATAGGCATTGAAAAGCTTGGTCAGCGTGTGTGCGTGTGCCTGTGCGTGTGTGAAGGGTGGAGTGGGGGTTGATGGTGTGCCTTTGAGCATGTGTTTTTCTTAACTGACATCCAGAGCCAAAGATCACGCTGAGAGGAGAAGTGCATTTACGTCAATGTATTTTTATTTTACTGGATTTCACTCATAATCAGATACAATAGAGTTATGTTTATTCAAATAAGTTTGTGTAAATATTTTCTACAAATAAACATTCCCATGATCTTTTCACGTGTTTATTTAACATTCAAAATGTAAAGATCATTGAAAATAAATGTACTGAAAGTGCTCTGCTCTTCTGTGTTTTCTGCGCAGGTATATCATTGACCGCTCTGAGAGTAAAGCAGAGCTCTACCCCTGTCAGCAGGATGAATGGACCAGAGTCTCCTTCGCTGATTACTCTGTCCCTCTCCAAGACACAGCCAATTCCTGGGTCTTGGTCTTTAGGTTAGAGAACATTGTAACTTAACGCTTGTTAGGCTTGTCACTGACAGACAGTGACCGAACTTGAAAAGCATCCAATTTTCAACAAATGCCAATATGTTGCCTTCACGCAATTAACTCAGATTTTATTCCTGAACGAACAATTAATTGGGAAATGTAGATATTTCTATGACATCCCATTTTAGAATATCAACAGAAACAATTGAAAAGGATCATTGGTCAGACCGTATTACCTGTTGTTTCTGCAGAGAGGTCTTCCTGGTTTCTAAAAAGATGCTGCTGGTACCAAAGATCTACTCCCCAATCCCCAACTGTCTGCTGCACATCATAAATAATGACACAGGAGAGGAACTGGACACGCTCTTCAGCAATGTAGCAGAACATGTCTATCAACCCAACAAGGTCTGTGGATGCTATACATACTTGCACTTCAAACCAAATTGACTTCAAATGTACTTTATATTTTCTTGTGTGTGGAATATTTGCATATTTTTCCAGTTTTTCCTATTACCAAGATACATTGATTCACTTTAGTTATGCTTCCTGCCTGACTTAATAAAAAAACTGGGGTCATATTTTCTGACTGTCTTGCCACCATTTCTGGCTGTCTGGTGATTTCATGTTGGCAGGATTTCTATTTTTTTAAGATGTGAAACACTGCCTAAAAGAGAAAACAGTAAACCAGTTGTGCTTTTCCCTTTTTACATCTGTCCAACACACACACACCTCTGAAAAAACAAATGTTTTGATTTCATGATTTCATCTCTGTAAATCTCTTGCAGCTTGGTTATACCTTTGTAGCAGAGGCTGTCACGCCTGAATGCCCCCCTGTTGGTGCAAAGTGGAGGATGCGCTTGATTGGCTCAAGGGAACTCCTGCCAAAACTGTCTCATGAGAATCCACTCAACACATTCTCGGTGAAGGAATTGAGGGATTATTACATTCCCAATGAGAAGAACCTCATATGTCGGTAAGATAATTAAAAACGATATATTTAATTATCATATTTATAATAGGAATTATATATTTAAACTTGTCAATTGAAATCCATTTTACTTGGATCAACAAAACAGTGCTGTTACTTATTTTTACGCACACTACAACATATGAATCATAAATATTAAAAATAATGGGTGAAAAAAAGGCCAACATTTTTTTTGTTGCACAAAACAACATTAAGGTTACCCTGAAAGACGGATGGTACCCACAATCATTTGAAACTTTGTTTAACAGTTACTTTGTGGAGGTGACAGCAGACGTTGTAGGGACTGTTCAGTTTCAGACTTCCAAGCCAGATGTATTGATCCGACTGTCCATCCTGGACCAGGAGAATGAGATGGCTAGCAACACTGGGAAGGGTCATGTGTTAATCCCTGTGTTCTGCTTCCTGGCTAACAAAGGTAAGGTTTAGTAATTTAAGTTATAAAATAAAATCATTCTGGATCATGACAGAACATTTGTCAAAGTGCCCTATCTTGGGTATTACAGAGTTACATGTACGGTAGTTTCCTAAATTAAGATCAGGTGCTGGATAACAAGAGTGATACAAGTGGTTTCAAATATTTTCAAAAAAAAGCGTCATGCAAAATGGAAGAATTTATATATTGGTTGAATTTGATGTCTTTCAAATGTACCTGTAGGGACAAAGTCATCAGGAATAATATAAGCTGTTGTAGCTAAATCACAACATGTGGGTCAATCATGGCATTAGAAAGAAGCCTGTTGAAAGGCAAAATGCTAAATCAGTTTATCAGTGTTAATGTATTGGAAACACATTAGATACACCTCCTGTGGTTTTCCAATACAGAGAGAGAAAGGAGTATGACATGCAACAAAGGTCTCTGTTCAGAATCAAACCACAGTCATTGAGGTCTTATCACTCGGCTACCAGACACTCCATTTAAATTGTTCAAAAAGTTGTTATTGCACCATTTAAAATAAATTCTACTGTATTGGGATGGATGGAAACATTGGTAAAATCCTTTAAAAGAGAAAATATGTTTTAGTTTTTAAAAACTGACCCTTTAAACTCATATTAAACTGGTCTTTTGTTTATGCTAGCCTGATACACAGTAAAGTGCAGGTTGACAGTAGAGACACAAGACCTCTACAAAACCCACTTTACTTTTCACTTGATGCTCCCGTCAGTAACAAAAGGACAGATTACTGGCTAATTTGTCTTCTCTCAGATAAGGGCTTAGTTTAATATCTCTCTTTCTGCTACAGACACCCTCCAGCAGAGAGATGAGGAGGACAAAACAGCTGGGAATTCAGACTCCTCGTCTGACCAGCCTCCCACAGAGACTATGGTATCACTGACAACTGCCTGCGTGGTATCTTCTGTTGCTCAAACACTTTACTAATCTCACTCGCACACAAGCTTGCATCTCACTTTCCCTCTCTGTCTTTCTCACCCACTTACTTGCTGCCTGTGTTGATATCAATTTTTCACTGCCAAATACACATAACGCCTGACTTGCAAGCATGCACACAAGCACACACATGAACTTAATCACACCCACGGACTCATCTTTTACTCAGTACAAATTTGCGAGAGGGGAGCAACGGAAACTGGAGGGGCGGTTTTGTTGTCTGTCTTATCAGTGCTTGTCAGTGAGCAGTGATCTACACATGATTTATGAGTCACTCGATTGTCTGAAGACCCCCTATCTACAGACCTGTTGTACTAGATTAATGATTGCCAAAGTATACAGTGAGTACTTTATGTGTGTACCATCAGGCACTGGCAGGCAAAACACACACAATGTCCATAAACATGAACTGAGGTTTATTTGTTTTGATGTAGTGACTGTCATTTCTATCAGCAGAACCAATCATTTTAACATGACTTCTGTTTAACCTCATAAAGAAAAACAATAGATTTTCAGACACTAAACTACAAAAATGATTCTTTCTTTTCAATAAACCTATTATGAAGTACATTTTTTCACATCTTGCACGTTATAAATACTTTAAAATACGAAGCTCCTTCAACGAAGAATACTTGTGATTTATATAGCACTTTCAAATGAACCCAACAGTGGAGTGACATCAATAGTAATGAGACGGATCATGTCAGATCCCATAGATTAGATCAGCAGCAGGCCATAATCAACAGCTATTGATCACAACTAAGACTTAGCGCAAAGGGTCAGTAATTAAAGCACCGCAGGATTTCACACCAGACATATTGATGCTCAGTAAAGGTACATTAATGCTGAAGGCTCCCGTAGTGAGATTTGTTTGTAAAAAGATGGCGGGAAAAGTGCTGTGGCCTTCATTTATCCATAGAAATGGTGTTTATAGGAATTCATAACATTCAAATCTCTTTATGCATTAGGTTCAATACAACCAAAACAACAACATCAGACAATGTAATGCATGCGCTTGTTAAAACATTTTAGTTCCCTATGATCTCTGCATCTCTCTATTAATCATCAGCAGTAGTGCAGATTACAGATGTATGTTCACAAAAAACAAAATGGCTTCCATCTTGTTTTGGCTGTGTGTTTATGATGTTGTATGCCACATGTCTGATGCTGTATATGGTTATTTTTGTAATGCTGTGTTTAATCTGTGATGTGAGGGTTTTACACTGATGTGCTTGTATGTATTTCACAGAGTCATAAGTATGTGGTGCAGGCAGAGGTGCTTCATAGCTGGGATTTGGACGAATCTCAGCTGGCTTTTGTCCATAAACTCAGAGACTTGGAGAATAATGAAATGAGAGGTAGACACTTAAGACAATTAACATCCAACATCAAACAGTCAGCTACACTGAGGCGCCCTAGGAAATTAAACAGAACATCCAAATAAGAGTCTAAATACACATTATGCAGAGTTCAGATATCCCAATAACAAATCGGTATTCATGCTTGTTTTTGCACAGCTTATTTTTGTGTTGAGTGTGAAACGTGGTAGATACTCATTAGGCAGTGTCAGGGGCCAAAGCAGACGCTGTTTGTTTTTGGCTTCTGCTAGCCAGGGGCCTGTTAATCACAGGCCTAATGAAAGCCAAATGAATACAGCTGCTTGTGCAGATCAGAGTGAGATTTCTCGTGCCCACTGCTCGTTGGCTGAGGCAATGATCCTGTCCTTTGCCACCAACTCTGCTTCTCTGCCTTTTAATCATGCGGCACAAAGTGGATCAGGGCTTTGAAATCTGCAGAAGCTTCCTAAAAATTCTGAGGGGATGAATTAATTGCCACATGGATGGATGTTGATGTGACAGAGGTGCTGCATGGGTGACAATTTGCATGATCGCCTGAAAAGAAAGGCCAGCATGCTTTCGTTAAATTATCATTCTCTTCTCTCGTGTTGAAGGCATTCCTAAACTAATAAGCCAAATATCAGATGTATTTGGAATACAAAGGAAGACAAACCTCTGTTTAGATACTCATTACAGTAATGGTCATGTGCGAGATGAACAGTAATGATGTGTTACTGAGATATTCCGTGTGTTCCATTTACATGTGCTTTCTGTTCATAGAGCATGTTAGTTTTTTTTTTTTTCAACATTCACATATGGGTTTGTCCATGTGTGTACGTGTAGTCCAATGTCCACACAAACCTCCTGTGGTTCTCCAATAAGCTTGTGGAAGTGGGTCAATGGGAAGTCAAATGAAGTTGGCTCTTGCCCCCTGGTGCCCTGGGAAATATCTCAGCAGGAGAGTGAATTAATTTCACCCAGTTTAACTCTGTCTCAGTGGTGAGACTGTGCCCTTGATCATGCTCCCCTACATGCTACATGGATACACACGCACTACATGCCACGCCAAGCTTTGAAACCGCTTTAACAAGCTGTTTAACAAGCTGCAGTCAAAATACTGTACTGCGCATGTTTAATGTATGCACATTTACTTCTAACTCCATCTCTGCTTTATACCCTAGTATATACCGTTAGAGCCGTCAGCAGTAGCTGTGTGTGCAGCTGTGGCAGTGGTTTTCAGTCCCTTGTCAACCTCATTGACATTTTATTTTATCCTCTACAACGGTTTCCTGTATCTAAACAACGGTGCTATATTTTTTGAAACATCATTGTACACTGATGAAGTAAGGCCAGCAGTAAATCAGTTATCAATAAATGTGTGAGCCTAAAATTACACACAGACAGAAATTAAGATCCAATCTGAACATCGCATTTCTACATGACCCTTAGTAACTCAAAAGCATACACCAAAGCGGTCGAGGCCGAGTGGCAGGGTGTCAGCTAAATGATGGATGATTACGCCTCTCTATTTCAGCGGAGTGAGACTCATAGCTAATGCCTCATCTAAACTGGGGATTGTGTTCACTTTAGCTAGTGCAACAGTGCCATCTAGCACACATGAGGCAGCACAACACATGCCCTGTTTGCTCACTCCCACTTCAGAGAGCTTTTTGTTGAGAAGCATGTGCATAGCTAAGGTTCAGTGTGAAGATGAATGTACACGAATGCTATGTGTTGTTAGCCGTTCACACTTTAATTAGATTGGTATAAACCTGTAAAAATGGTAAGCACAAAAACGTTAATTCTGCATAAATAATGGTATGAAAGGAAAACTCTTGAATGCTCTTAGGTATACACGACTACTGTATGCTTGTCAAATGTTTCAGAATACTCAAACAAGTGATTCCTAACAAAATCCCTTTTAACTGCAGAATATGTATTTATTAAACCGTAATACATTGACGTCATCAAGTTATAAACACCATGTGGCCAGTATGGATCACCTGAGTATTCACACTCTTGACGTTGTAGATAGTTATAGGAAAAGTGAATTTACCTATTCTCTGTTTGCTTAATTTAGAATACCAGCCTGAGGACCTGAACCAATCATCCACCAACACATCTGAAACACCCAAAGCCCAGCGCAAAGGAAAAGGTGACAAGGAGAAGGAGAAGGAAAAGGAAAAGGAAAAGGAAAAGGAAAAGGAGAAGGAGAAGGAGAAGGAGAAGGAGAAGGAGAAGGAGAAGGAGAAGGAGAAGGAGAAGGGGAAGGGGAAGGAGAAGGGGAAGGAGAAGGAGAAGCCAGCGACCAGCCCCAAATCTGTCTCCAGACAAGAAACGGTAATACTTCACCACTGCACATAAAGCAACGAACAACACTGTCAACGGCGATTGACTAATATGTACAGTTACAAATATATATCAAATAATATAAAGAGTAACTAAATATGATTATATATTTAATGTAAACGCAGAGGTGAGTTGATGGAGTTTAATCCTTTAACTGACTGTGTAGCTAAGGAGAAGTCTGAAAAGCTCTTCATCATATCTGCCAAATTGCATTTCCAAATGACTGTTACGTTTCATTAGCTTTTATTGGATTAAATATGCTTTTTGGATTGCAAGTGGAATTTATAATACAATGCTATCTATGAAAACCATTCATTTACCAACGTTCTTGCCAACTCAAATAGAGTAGCCCTCGAACTGAAGGCCCTGCACTGCTTTTGTTATCCTTGCATATTTTTTTCCACAGTGTATTTTCCAAAGTATCCGATGTTTAGACACACTGCAGTGGTAATGTAAAACTTGGTCAGGATTAGCAAAACTAGTAATATTAACCTTTTTAATAAGAGGGTTTGTAGAGGCACTTCTACTGAGTACGCACTTCACTCCTCTTCAAATATTCCCATCCACATATAATGAGCTCACTCCGGACATGTCTATTTAAATAGGCAGTTCAGTATTTACATATTTTCTTATCAGCCAACTTTGACATGCATCCAATCCCACAACTGCTAGAATGACCTGCGTGTCTTTACACTGAATAGGAGATGCTTATCACATAATACAATCTCATGGTGTGTAATCAGTAGAATTGTCTTGGTTGAGGAGATAGAAACACAGCGGCTTGATAAATCTCTGAGCTGCATAGCAAGTGCCTTTTATTCTCTCCTGCGCTACATGTCAAACCCTAAAGACTGACATTTTCATAATATTGACAGATACATCTCCATTGTGAATATTTTTCTTGGCATCGGGAGCACAACATTGGTGGAGGTAGAGAACATAATGATCCCTGCATAAATGAACTAAAATTGATCTATTATTAACAATGAAGACAAAACAGCTGAACAGTGCATGTAATGGTCGCCGGCTGTGTACCAGACTGTCTGAGTGGCTCATTGAAAGAGACATGATGTGCTGTGGTACGGTGACCTTCAACTAGGATGTTTGTGTGCTGGAGCGTGTGTGTCATGCTTTTGTCCGTGTGTGTACATATTTGTGCAGAGCCTTGACCTGACTAAGGCCAACTGGACTCTGCGTGTGGTCAGTGATACAGGCCAATCGGAGAGCATCAAGATGACCAAGGACACAGAGAGGAGGGACTGGATCAAAGCCACTAAAAAAGCCTGGGAGATGGCTGAGGCAGGCCGCTGTGCCAGGGTAACAAGCAGTTGTGATTCAATGTAGTTACTCATCAGTTTAATTCATTCCAATATTTGTGTTTCTAATGTTATCTGCTGACGAAATATTTAAGGTGTGATTTAGAAAATGGTGTAAATTACTATAATACTACTTCAACTACAGAATGTTTTGTTTTATTTTAGGCATTACAGTCTCGTCTCAAGTTTTGTAACCAACTCCAACAGCAAGCAGGTGATGAAACTTCTACAGATGACACAGAAAACGGAGAGCCAGGTACCATATTTTATACACACAAACTTGCATATATTTATATATTTAGGCACTTTCTGTTTCCTCCACTTGTCATATACAGTAAGTTAATGATGAGATCATTTCTAGTTCTTGGTTCTTTTAACAGCTGTGCACGAATTTGGTCCTGACATCTCTCTGAATCCATCTAATAAAAAGCTGACCAACGCCTCATGCTCCTGTCCGTCCACGGACTACACTCCTTTCATCAGGTACCCCCCCACCACACACAATATTTTCCATTTGTTTGAAATATCATTATTAATCTTAATAATATTATCCAACAGCATAAGTATAAAAGATAGAATGCTGATTAGAGCAGACTGTAGATGTCATGTTGTGTTAACATGGTTTATAGCCACACAACTATACATTTCAGAATTATCACCGCGGCTTGTTTTGACACCTCAATATTTAGTATTTCAGCCTGTACCAACACATTTAGTGTGCATAGAGGTCAGCCATGGATAATAATACATAAACAACTAACTGACTGACGGACTCATCATCTCACTGCATTATTCCAAAAGGCTATTTATTGTTTTCCTGTTGCAGTGTTGTTTGTATGCACTCCAGCTGCCTCATGCTGTTTACTCTGTTTTCTAGTCTGTAGGCCTGCATTAGCTGCGAGGCTTGGTAGAGGAGTGGACAAGGGTGTGTTTATATCTGTGTATTTTCAGTATGCATATTATGTTGGTGGACATACAAACTTCAGCATCCATACCAGCTTGGTTCATGCAGTGTCTGCAGGACATTGCTAGGGATTTCCTGTGACCTTTGCTCCTATTGGTGCAGTCAGTGTTACAAGACTGTGCGCTCTGGCTGGCCTGAAAGGGCAATCTATAGACTATCTACTGTGGCATTTATAGATATTAAGGATAGGCTAAATGGAGGGGTTCTTCATGAAAAACTATCTTAGAAATGACACCAGTTTTATGATATGTCAAAACACAAAGTCACACATTTAAAACAAAAAAACTGCATTTCTCAATTGAATATACTGTAACTGATTTCTCAAGGAATATAGTTGTTTATTTACTTGATGGCTGAGGTGAATGTTATAATGGTATGATTGGTCCATAAATAGTTTAGTACTGTATACAACACATCCTACTTGTAGCCGCAGAAATGAAGTGAACAGAGTGTTGCTTTGATGCTTATTGATTCTGAGATTTTCTTTCTTTTCTTTCCTTCTTGGATCCGCCTGCTTCATGGTTTAGTTTATCTCCAGTACATCATTTTAGCATGCAGTACTCCAGCTCCACAATCAGTAAGGTCACACAAAGCTTTAATTGCAGCAACATTGTTTGTTGTAGCACTCTACAATGGAAATATAATTATTAAGAAAGTCTCAAATCAATACAGTTTCTTAAGCACGTACGTTGAGAGTTTCCTGTTCGTCTATGGCTGAAATGTCAACCTTTGACTTTTGTCAGTATTCTGAAGCGAAGAGTCTCCCTCTACGGTTCCCGTCTGTCTCCCGTTGCTCTCCCTCACACCACCTCTCCTCTCCTCCCTCCATCCCTTCCTCCCTCTGTCCGTCCCTCTCCATGATAAATGAGATGATATTTGGGTCTGTTAATTAGATAGCTATTTCAGGACCCCAATGAGCTCCTTGCTCCAATGAGATGTGCCCCTCGCTCATCACCTCTCCACCCTCTCCTGCTGTGGGTGTGTGCATGTGTGTGCCTGCACGTGTGTTTCTGTGTCCAGCTGCTAACGGCTGCTGACAGCGTGGCCTGCAATCTGAGCTGAGAGAGATCCAGAGGAGTAGTCTATTAGCAGAGTCTGATTAGTCTGCAATACACCTCTTTCACACAAAGGTGCAGCGCAGGGCACATTTTTAATTCACCCTCATGCACACACACACACACACACACACACACACACACACACACACACACACACACACACACACACACACACACACACACACACACACACACACACACACACACACACACACACACACACACACACACACACACACACACACACACACATTCCATTTAAAGACACGCTGTGAACGAGGTTGAACCAGGCATGAAATGAAATGCACTCCATCATCACCTCCACTGGCCTCCCCTCTTCATTAAGGTCATCTATAGGAATTAGACAGCCGTATTTAGCACCTTTATTTGAATTCATCCCTCTGTGTGCCTCAGATGATTCCCGGCCATTTGTCTTTCTCAAACAAATGTTGACTGCTTCTCATTTCTTGTATAACTGTCCTCTATCCACAAACACAAATTCAAGTTATATAATCATATGAGAAATACTCAAATACGATAGTCGAGATCTGTAGACAGACTCCATAGTATTCAGATGTGTTTGTTCCTTTAATGTACTGTAGATGTTCTTATTGTACATTTGCTTAAGTTACACTTCATGAATGCATAAGGCTGGTAAAAAGCATTAACAAGCATTAATTTCTCACAAACATTTGTAACTGTAAATCACTTCGTCATGACCATCATCTGTTATCAACATAATTCATTCCAAATATTGGGAGAACATGTGAAGAGCCATGTGGAGCAGTCCCTCATTCATAGATATGCTATGATTAATAATGAAGAAGTACAACTACCACACATAATAAGCTTAATGCAATAACATGTCCTTTAGAGCAGTATGGTGCGCCCTCTACTGATCATATCAAAGAACTTCATTAGATTGACATTTAATTTGGGTTACAAAAAAATGATGACGATTAAATAAGGTATACAGGAATACCATAGTTGAATAATTGACTTGAACACATTTGAAATGATTATTTTGGCAAATCAATTAACTGGTCATTAACTGTGTGTCAATGCTTATTAATGTATTAATTGATGTTAATTATAGTAAATTATTGTTAAGTGTTACCACGTTTGGTATAGTTTGAGCTGGAGATATTTGTTTAATATCTATTCCTTAAATCACAATTTAGTAGAACATATTTTTCGGAACAACATTATATTTGTCAGAGAAATCCTTTAAGCACTCACAAAGCAAAACATAAACCATCAAATAATAACATGCTGGTGATATAATATAGTAAAGTAGATACATATACACATTGTATCAACTCCTTGTGTACATTATTTAGACGCCAAACGGATTTTCCTGTTCTGAAGGACTCCCAAATGGAGGAGATCCAGCAGAGGGAGCGCTTAGAAAAGATCCAGACTTACCGGTTGATCCGAGACAATGTGCTGGAGCACCAGAAACAGCAACAGCTCAACCGGAAGCAGCTGAGGACACACCACCCGGAGATATATGAGAACGTGCAGGTCAGTGAAGAACAGTGAGGGCACTGAGTGATGGTGCAGACAGTAAAAAAAATCATCATTTGTGAATATCAATGTAAGAGAGAGTGAGGAAGATATGTTATCAGCTTCCTCTCCCTCACATCATCCTGTAACATCTTTCTCTTTACCTCTCTTGTGGCAGCACTGTAAGATATTCCTCGATGCTTGCGAGGCATTAAGTAACCGTCAGATGGCAAACATTAAAATGAAACAAGCAGCGAAACAAGCTCTGGAGGAGCCTGCCCCGCAGGCAGCTTTAGAAAAAACAACCCCCGACTCTGCTGCCACCCAGCAGCCCAACAAACTTGCCAAGAGTGCTGGCAAAAAGAAATGATGGTCATTGGCATCACTCTCAGCTCTCCTCAACAGACACTTCTCAACAATACTGAAGAATCCAATCACAACATCGTAGCCTGCGCCTGATGATATAATACCTCACTCAAAGATTGTTCAAGCACCTGATTCAGAGCTGCAATTAACTCATGCTTATGACTTTAGACTCTTTTGAAATATGAAACTAAGAACTTTGAGAACATTTATTCTGTATGACAGCTAAACATATTCTCATAGCACATATTGATACCTTTTATCTTTCATTTAGAACTTGTATTAACACTGTTCACCTACAAAAGTGTTTTTTTATAGTTTTCGTTCATTTGTTATCATAATATGAGCAATGCTTTACATTCTAAATAAAGACAAAAAATGCATTTGGCTTTCTGCATTTTTTTTATAGCACTGAGAATGTCAAGCAATCTCACTTGCAATTCACTGCTTTGACTTTTTGCTGATTGTATTCTGCAAATCTTTTGTTTTCTTGAAGGTCACTGTATTGATTGTTTGAGTTGAGACATGATGGATACAGCCAACCTCCTGCTAGCTGAGTGCTGATTGATTGGTTAATTGATATGTTCCTGCTGATAGAAGCCCACAAGAGTCCATTCCAAGGCAAAGTGTTTTATATGGAAAATGCAACATAGGAAGGTGAGCATTGATTTCCATAATCCCCAAGGTTGAAGTGAATATATTTCAGATGGAGAGTCTTCTGATGTGCATAACTGTTGATCAATCAAGTGTTTCTTTGTCGATTGAATGTCATATAGTGAAGTAAATGCCCTTTATCTTAGCTTAGTATTTGAAAAAGTATCTAGTTGGTCTCCATCCCACAGAGTCAGCTGACCAGCTGAGGAATGGGAAGTTAAATTGGAAATGAAAGGGAAGAGGGTGCCATCTAGTGGCTGTCGACGTTAATAGATTTTCATTACTGCACTATGCTGTTTTCATGCTTGACAATAATGAATAGTTCAATTTCGTGCTGCTGTATGAAGGAAATTATTATACTGCGGTTTGTTCGTGTGTAAGAGTGTGTGTGTCTGTGTGTGTATATGTATGTGTGTGTGTGTGCACAAGATAAAGGGTTGAGAGGTATTAGTTGTGCCTGCTTGTATGTGTGTGCATGTGCAAAGTCATCCTGCAGTAATCCACTCTGTTATAAAACTTTTGTACCGTGCTGCTGACAATTTGTTCATTGAAATCCTTTTCTTGTAGAAAAGGATTCCCCCTTGCTATGTTATTGAACTTAAATTATGATTATACAACATATGAATTACATCCTATTTGGACTTGTAAAAAGATGCTGTAGACACAAGGAAAAATGTACAGTATTTTGATTATTTGTGGGAATACCTGCACATACATTTATACTTTGAACACAATGTCTTTATTGCTTCTGCTCATGCAAGATGTGTGTAATAAATAACACATTATCATTGTAAGGCCTCATCCAGCAGATCACTATTTCAACGCTTGTACCTGCATGACAGAGCTAATCCTGAAAGCCTTCCCTCTTGACTCTGCACTGTTCTCTCACCCAGTCCTCCCCATCTAAAACATCAGCTCTGATTTGCTGTTTTCCTTACCCCTAAACCCGCCCTCCTCTGTGCGAGGTATAGTGTTTGGGTGTATAGTGTCGCACCATTAGAGAGAGAGAAAGAGAGAGAGAGAGAGAGAGAGATCAACCTACACTGTAATTGGCACTGACGTGTGTGTATTAACGGAGAGGCTGTATGTTAATTGGCAGCTGTTGGCTGGTAGTTTGATCCAAATATGTTGTGAGCAACGGGGAACTAGTGTAACCTTGAAAACAGGGGGACAATCAGCCTGTGTGTGTGTGTGATTGTGTGTGCATTTGACTTCCCACAAGTAGCAAGAAAATATTTGATTCTTAAATGGACCCACACTGAGGGATGATGAAATGAAGTGAAAGTAGATAGGGTACACATTTCCCGAGCGATGTGGAGACTGCGGTGGCTCTTTAATTTACTTTCCATTTAGTGAGGTAATAATTCAAGAATGCCTTAATCAATTTATTTGCTGTTACTTTTGTGAATGACAAAAAGGGCATTTCAACTTGCAGGAACTGACTGTGTATTAATGGTTTCTCTCTCCGTCTCTATGGCAACAACTTTGTATGCATTGATCTCTTTCATTGAGCTTTGAGCATGTGGTTCAGTATCAGGGGGTCACAGTTGTCATCGAGTTCATTGCGTCTCCTACTTTTAATTACCTGTACGTTATCATTAATTTGTTTACCACTAGACAATTAAGCCTGAACTGCATCAATGCAGTAGATCAGTTAGCGACAGGACCTGTTAGTGTGTTGCTGCATCATGAAGACAGACAGACTCCAGGAGTTCACTGGCCTGGCCATGGGAATTAAAACTCATAGTTTGAGTGTGTGGGTAACAAAATATATTAAAATCTTAATAAGTAAGTGTTGGAGGTGTTAATAGTTTTTTTTAACCATGAGCCAGGCTAGCGTCCTCCCACTGCTTTTTATGCTAAGCTAGGCTAATCACGTTCTGGCTGTTGCTTCATATTGATATGAGAGTGGTATTGATCCCCTCATCTAATTATTTTAGCAAGTAGGCATATTATTCAAAATGTAGAATTATTTCTGCATTATGCACAACCCAGTGATTTTTTTATTCCATAAAAAAGTCAATGTGTAAATCTGTAATGTCTGCAAAGAATATGCAGCGCCCTTCAACTCTTCAAGAACCTTATGCTCAGTGAGCTCTTTTTGCCTTTTCGTTCACCTTTCTCTGGCTTGCCCAGGCTCATGCATTCCCCACGCATCAATAATACACACATACACACACCCAGACATAAACAGCTGGCACGGGGTTGATACAGGGTCCTTTGGCTTATTGGCTCAACATGCTGCAGCATTGTCACGTTGCCTTTTCTCTCTTCCTCTGGGACTGAATGTCTTTAGAGGTTCGTCCTCAGTACCTGCTACGCTGATAAAAGACAGGAGAGAAAGACTTTGAGAGAAAAAAGCCTGTGCTTGTGTAGCTCAGACAATGGAGCAAAGGCCAAGTCTAGCAGTGAAGGGGAAAAGGTGAGGGCTCACAGATTGACGTCCAGGCTGTACTGCAGTAATACGAAACCCCTAATGCACACGGAACCCCAGACTTGCAGACACAGAAATGCTGACCTGGTTGCTGCCTCACTCTTGTAACCTAACTAATTTGCTCCCCTGCCTCACCTTGCTCTGGCTACACTCCCTCTTTACCCTTTTTTTGGCCCAGCCTCCAGAACACCACCACTCTCTTCAGCCAACACGGCAGCTCTGCAGACACCGGGGGTGATGTGAAGATCAAATAATGAGTCTGGAGAACTTCACGAACTTCAACACTTCACTTTTAAAGGTGCAGAGCGAATAAATCACTGAACACAATGTCATCATCACCATAGAAAAACAGTACCTGTCATCAGATTTAGGTGACAAGAGACTTATAGCGTGAGAAATCCTGTGTAAGAATGTGTCCTATTGTAACTTATACAGATAGGCCTTCTAATTGTATCTTCCTCATTTCCCTATGGTTTTCACTTATCAACTACAAGATCCTCCCTGGACTACCAGTTAATACTTTGTAAAGATAAGCCAATGCCTATTTGAAGGTCAAACCCAATCAATATTTAAGCAGGGCTGAGACTGAATCCCATGTATAGATAAAAGTCTTTGGTCCAGCTCTATGTACATTTAAAGATTTGACAGTGACAGCAGAAATAGGCTGCTTTGCGATTCAAAGCAGGGGCCTGGGTTGACAGCTCAGCATATCACTACACAACTTTTACAGTGAAGGGATCATGAGATTGTGTGTGCTGTGTGGGCACATTGCTACATGTGTGTGTGAATACATACTAGTCAATGCTTGTTTTTGCATCCGAGCTTCTGGGATATTTTAGTCCCAACTTCATCCCCTGACAGTTACACTAACAACTACTGATATCGGGGAACTGCTTTTGGTGGCCGCTGTGTGTTTGGAAGTTGCACATGTCCATAGTTATTATAGAAAAGCCGTCGTGGCTGTCAGGATGGAGCTGATGTAACGTCCTGTTCTGCCACAGCCTGTCCAAAGTGTTTATTTCAAAAGATCTTTGAATGGTGATTTAGACCGCCCCAGGTGCGGTTCAGTGTTTGTTTGTACCTGTATATGAGGAACACTTTTGTTTAGCACAGCACTAATCATGAATCATTTGATGTCACCGCTTCAAAGCAATACAGGGATCAAGGGTAATAGATAGATGGGAGGATACACACAATTTCCTTAAATAGCATCACAGCGACTGCTTAAATCACAACCTAATTGCCTCGTGTTGGAAATGATTGCATTAATTCAGCGGTGCAGACTCAGTTTACACAGCAGAGCTGGGAGGTGTCAGGTTTGCCAATAAAACAGGAGTCGAAGTTTCATCCCACTTTATTGGATTGTGCAATAGCCCCTGCCAATCACAGGGGATAATTGTTTGGCTTAATTTACCAACAGAGGCTTCAGAACGGGAAGAGTCAGCAGAAAGACGGATCACCGTCGCACAGCTGTAGTCTTAGAAGGCATATCATTTAACTTTCCTCAGAATCCACTTTTCAGTGCTAATTTCTGTAAACCATTGTGTACGGCTTCAGTTTCCTTTCATGTAATGATTCTTACCTGACAGACATTCACCTCTGCTGAGTGGACAGAAAGGGTTTGGTGAGGTGCCTGGTCATGATGAAGTGCTGATTTGATAAAGTGTGAATTGATTAGAGCTTTAACCAACAGGGGGTGGCTGTGCAAGGGAGTCATCGATAACCCGTCCTGTGCCTGCCATTGATTATTGCTATCTTAGAAAACAGGACAGCACACTACTCTCTTTCTCAAACTCACACACGCACACACACATCCCTTTGAGCCTAGTTTTATTTGTTTTTTAAAACCAAATAATGCTTGGGAAGGGATTTGTGATACTTCCCTGTTCCCTTCATACCAGTAAAATGATGGTATCCTTTCATTGACTGTATTGGATTACCCCTCTGCTCCCTCAGACAACTGGGCAGTTGCCGACTTGACCCTTTGACTCAGTGACATTGAACTGAGGACACAACAGTATTACCCTCCATGTCTCTCTCTTCGATTTCCGGATGACTGGTTTAAGTCAACTTAATTTTGGCAGCTCGCCGAGTTCTGCTTCTTTCTAAGAATCTTTCCTCCCAGAGGTCCTGTGTGTGTGTGTGTGTGTGTGTGTGTGTGTGTGTGTGTGTGTGTGTGTGTGTGTGTGTGTGTGTGTGTGTGTGTGTGTGTGTGTGTGTGTGTGTGTGTGTGTGTGTGTGTGTGTGTGTGTGTGTGAGAGTGTGTGCTGATGGTCAGCTTATCGCTTTGGTTGATTATTAGAATTGATACCAGCTGCGCTGCCCTGGGTAGAGACAAGCTGACATTGGGTCACGTTCATCCCTCGAGCAAACATGTCTGCAAATATACACACACACACACACACACACACACACACACACACACACACACACACACACACACACACACACACACACACACACACACACACACACACACACACACACACACTCATGCCACAAAATAAATGCAGTTTTAGTTATTTCTGGCTTGAAAGGGACGTTTGACCTTGAAAACTTGATCTAACAACATCTAAATGTTTTGATGGTAAAAATAGATATTGATAAGCTTCTCTCCTCTCACACATTTGTCAAAAATGAGGTTTGATGCCAGGACCATAAACACTGCTTGTATTGGACTCCAGTTTTTTGAAAATATTGTAATTTTCAATTTCTTCACCCTACATTTCCTCATGTCTTTTATCTTCCCATCAATATTTATAAGCTCCTCTGTAACCATAAGGACTGGTGAGAAGGAGGAGGGCAGAGGGTTATGCTGAGGGACATTTAAAGGTGTACCTGCATGTAAGCTTTGTAACCGTCCACATGCGACACATCTGCATGTGTGTTTGCAGGGGGATTGTTTGACATTGAAAACATCCTGCTATTTAACCAGGCAGAGACAATCAAGTGTTTCCTCAAGGGCATTGACTCATTAACTTGCAATCCCTCTGGGACGTGTGTGTTTATGTCTGTGTGTGTTTGTATCGTGCACATTGTGTAAGCTTTGTGTGATTCTTCTATGCTTCCTCTGTTCTGTGTTTGAATTCTTGTGACAAACATCTTGTGTGAGCATCTTCTGCTTGTTTCTTTTAATCACAAGCCCCAAGCACAACTGTGCGTGAGTTATATGTGTGATGATACAGTACTGGATGTCCTCTCACTTGTCAGCTAGTGCTATGCTGCGTTAACTCGCTGTATAAGGACACAGTGGCTGTGCTTTAAGCTTTAAACTCAGGTGTGCTATGATTCGCTTGATTAACTGCAGCTGTCAGTTAGGCGGAAGGTCCTTGTCCCTCCAGTCCTTCTGCATGACAGGCAGATGCCCTGACTCTCTGCGACCTGCCATTGTCGCCTGTGTCCTTTTTTTTTTTTTTACTTTCTTCAGACAGCACAGAGACTTGCTGCTGTAGGGTCACAAAGGGCTTAGTGTGATGCCGATGCACAGTGTGGCGCTGTGAGAGGCTCTGTCTTGAGTGTGTGAGAGACAAGGTCTATCCCTGTTAGGTCATCTGTAAGATTTTAAGTGGCCGAAATCCCCAAGAGGGAAATACTGTGTGTGGTTGTTGCGTATATGTGCATTGTTGTGAGAATTACCAAACCTCATTCATGTTGTGTAGTCGTGTTTAGTGATTTTCAAACAGTTGAGGAAAATCAGTAAAGATTCAAATGGGAATATAATGCAATTCTACTGCATTCTTACATAATCAGACAACATACAATCCTGCCGTAAAATCAGAGTGATGAGATGCATGTTTGTATATGAAGTATGTAGATGCATATTCACTTTCGATATGCAAACATCTGTGTAATGTATGCAAATGTGCATGGGTAGGTAGGCGTTTTCACTACACTTTCCAATCTTCTTATCATTAATACACTTTTGTGATCGAGTGTATTTGGTTTAACTGATTGACTGCTTGTAACAGGCTTTTGCCATTGCTTATATATATATAAATACTAATTTGAGCAAAGCCAGTGTGCATAATGCTGGTGCAGCAGCTGCTTGATACAGTCATAGTCAGTTGTCATAGTTAGTTGTAGCTGGCGCATCAACCCTCACCTCTGATTTGGGATTAGTACCAGATTAGTGCTCTGCTCACATGCATGACAGCTAATAGACTTTCTCAATGGGTTCAGTGTACATATTTCCCAGGGTTTTTGTGTTGAATAATAAAACACAGGTAATGGATGGGCTGCAGGGGCACAGTGTTGTAATTGATCTACTTACAGTTGTTGTTAGGAACAATGTTTTTGAATTTTGTAGAATATAGTTTCACTTGCAAGACGTTTGTAATCTTAAAAAAGCATCCGGAAGCACGACCTGATGTGGTTTACACCGTGGTCACAAGGCCGGTTCATAATTTGAACAAAAACAACCTAGTCTTTTACTATTCTTTGAATGTGTCGGATAATTTCAGTATCTCACCATACAGCCATTTTTGATGGTGTTTTAGTGTAAATTACCCCTCTTCTTTTTCCTCTGATGTTTGTTTGATAGTAACTTACTGTAATAGACATTTTAATCATAATATTTTTACATTGTTGTACTCCTGTTGCTAAAATGTTCAAGCTTCAAGAATAAAAAATGACCTCTGAAATCATCATACCGTAAGACCAAATATTGGTCAAGGAAACACATATAACCAGATCATGACTTTTAATTAGATTTGCACCTCTGCTAGACCAACCCCCTTTCTGTCGTATATTCTCTTTACACTTTGGCTATTTACCAAAAATAGAAAGAAAACACTAAAACAGGGCAGCCTCAGTGGAAATCCTTATCAAAGAGCACAAACACAGCAGTCAGACTCAGAATACAACACACACACATACACACAATGCAGCAGGATGAATGGCCACAACACAATGGTGCTAAATTAAATCACTGATGTCAGAGTTGCCGAAAGCCCTCCCTTCCAACATCACTCACTCACACACATGCAAGGATTGACTAATAAGAACCTCTTTGTTTGCCTGCGTAATGTATTCTGAAACAGGCAATATCAGTTGGGGTTGAAGGGTGCGTATGGTCAATTTCAGTTCATTATGCAAATCAGAATTGCAACAATTGTTCTTAAGCATCCATGGTACGATTACTGAATTAATAATCAGTTCCCTGGTCCTCTCTTTTTGTGCCCTTTTATTCAATAGCATGTTCATTTTCTTGATGCAAGTAACATTAGCTGTGTGTCAACAAAGGACTGCTTAGGTGGAAACACATATGAGCAAGCTCGAATAATCAGCATTGATTATTACAAATTGCACTTACATGTTGGACATAGAAATGCCCTTTTTTGGACTTTCCCCAGGTTGGGACGGGGTTGGCATCAGGTGTTGTTAGCAAGGGCGCTAACACAGCCATTACTTCCGCCGCTGCACCCCCTGCCCCTGCTGCCAGCAGAAACCTGTCGAAGACGAGCATGTTAGCAAACAGCCCAAACAGGTGGCAACGGCAGTGCCACTCAAGCGTGAGCGGCCTCAGCTGAGCTTGTCAAGGTTGGTACTTTCATCTGTGACCTTACAAACATACACCGCTGCCCTGAGGATCTGAAATCTACTCGCTTAAGCTCACTTGGGATTGTTTTGCCCTTTGGGGGCTTTACTGTGAACTTATGACCTGAGTTCAGTGCTGTGGCTGGCAGGGTAACAATGAATGTAAGGGTCTGCAGTAAGACAGGAAGTACAGAAATTATAGTAGGGTGTATGCATTATTGACACACTGTAAACATAGTAAAGCTATTAATCCTCAGACGTCCACCCGACTAGGCTTTGCCAAACTGCGGTGGTCTGGAGCTCAGCTCAGCAAGAGGCTATGTGAACCTTAGACAAGGTGCCAGTGCTTGACAGACAACGACGACTGCCAACGACACCATATGGCAATAGTGTCAGCAAGTCAGCATATCATTTGAATTGTGGGTGGAAACTGGAGCCCACAGAAGCAATCAATACAGATATAAGGACTGCAACATACAAACTTCTAACAGTTTTGCATTTGTACCCAGGGCCTTATTGCTGCAAGAAAACAGTGCCCTAAAACTGCACCACCATGCCATCTTTTCAAAATGTCCACTTAATGCCAAGTAATATAAAAGTGATTTTAGAGAAGAGACATGACTCAGCACATCTGCAAGATAGATTACTCCTTATTTTATTCTGTTTTGATTCAAGTGTTTTAGAGAATTAGCTTGACGTGTCTAAAATGGACGAATGCAAAACATGTCATATGGAGCCTACAGTATAAATGTATATTCCTACCCACTCTTACTGCCAGTTAAAAGGACAAACCAAGTCAGTGACTGCTCACCAGAACCATCTGTTTTGACCGTTACAGTATGTACAGCTCATTGTTAGGTGGCAGGGTTTTGATGCAAAAGATTATTGTCGTTTCCTTGGATGTGTGATGTGTTCAGGTCCTGTCAGGGGAAACACGGGAGGCCTTTCCCAAATGCATCCTGCCTGAGTAGCTCTTCACTATGAAGTGTTTCTCCTGCATGAAGTCACACTTGCAGCTGCAGAGGGTTCTTCTCCATATTAAGAGGAAGGCATGAATAACAGGTAAGCTGTGGGACTCCTCATGACGGAAACAGACATAACCATGGATACTGATAGATGCATTGCTTGCTCAGCTGTTGGCTTGTTTTATGCACTGTTTCCCTGCTTAAGTCCCTAAACAATAAAACCAGCTCAGAGTGCTATAAACACCCTACATCACATTTTGACACAAGTAAAAGTCGAGTCAAATGTAAAATGAATTCAGGGACAACATGGTGCTTATATTTCCCTTTTTTTGGTATCTCATCACATTTTCTTAGATTTTTCTCTGAGCCCATTATGACAAATATAGTGCATGGAAATGCAGCAGATTTATGCATGCTTCTCCAAAAGCCCAGTATGGAACAAAAAGCTTTTATTATCCACTTCCTCTATTCACTATTTGTGATGGCCTTTTAATATGTCGAACCTTCCACTCAAACACATAAACAGAGGCAGACTGGTGACCGTGTGGAAAGAATGGGACTGAGTACCCGTCTGTCTGCTCGTCTGTCTCCACAGACACTCACAGCGCCGCAGCATCCCAACATCACCAGGTGCAGTGGAGCAAAGCCTACTATAGTGTGCGTGCGAGAGAGAGGGGAGGGGGCGTTATCGCTGGGCGCAGATGAAAGGAGGAGAGAGAGAGAGAGAAGGAGAGAGAGGGAGGGGGCTGGCAAGGTGGCGGGATTTGTGTTGAAGCTTGTACTCTGTCAGACATGCGCAAGAGCGTCAGCAGCAGCAGCAGCACCAACACCACCGCTGCGCTGCGTTTCCGCCTTGGCTGAGCGGCGCACACAGCCGAGAGGGGAGGGGAGGGAAGCCGAGAAGAAGAGCCACCGAGACGCAGTGGGGCACAGCACGGACTGCGAGCAAATCACACCGACGCACCGACATCCCAGCAGCCGAATTTGAACGTCAAGAAGCGACCTGTGCGCTGCGCGCCGAAGCCTTCCAGCATGGAGACTGCGTTAAAAAAAGAGCACTAAAATGTGAGATTTACAGAGGAAATCAGAAGAGAGAGAGAGAGAGAGCGAGCGAGCCAGTGTGTGTGAGAGAGAGAGAGCGAAAGTGGCTATCCCCTTTATCTTTTGCGGGTGATCTCAATTCTGTGCGCTGCAGTCTGAAAATGAAGAAGTTCAACATCAGGAAGGTGCTGGACGGCTTGAAAGAGGTTTCCTCCTCCACCCCGTCTGTCCAAGTGGGGCCACAGGAGAACCATCTGATCCAGGAGACCCTCCAGTCCGACCACTTCCAGCTCTGCAAGGTGGGCGAGCCTGATGGTTTTATTATAATGATGGTTTCATACCAGTTAGCCCGTTTGGCATGCATATTTTGAGAACAATAATATTCAGTTTGTAGCCTGCTGCGCGTATCCCATCATAGGATACAGCAGGTGCAAGTGAGATCCACTCAATTAATTAATCAATCAGCTTCGATTATTGCTCTTTAGTCTAAACTACAAAGAGCATATACTGATTGCATGTTAACTAGCATTTTGCCATTAATCCCGTTTAGAAATAGAATAATTCAATTGCTATGTGCTTGTCCAAGCCATGGTACGTAGCCTGCAACGTACCAACAATGCGCATACTGTATGGCGAATGCGCTCTGACGATAGGACAATAAACCTTAGTAAATTCCTGAATGGATTCATCTATTGGTCCTGTAATGCACGCGGATAATTCTCAAGCACTATATATTTTCATTATGTAAATACAGCCCATCATTCTGTGAAAATACCATCGTGTGCTGTATGTGTGCTTGGCATGAACTGTCATATCGAGGGGTTGGGCCAAACTGATTCCCTCTTGCATAATCTGCTGGGTTTGGATTAGCAAAACGGTGGTTTTCTGGTTAATGTGTATGCATGTTACTGTGTGTCATCCTCTCGTTTTCTTTTATTCGCAGTGTCTCTTCATCCCCTTCTTACCCCCACCTCTCTCCTCTCACACCCCTCTCTCCCATGCCCCCCCCCCATACACACACTCACTTCTATACCCCCAGCTCATTGATCCATTGGGCACTGATGGCGCCTGATGTTAGTGGGGGCCTGTGTTTGAAGAATACAATTTACATACACACATGCTATATTTCCCCATGTGTTATTGATTTTCCCCACATGCACAATCGTACCTGGCCTGTGTGTGGATACGTTTTTATAGGTTTTTTGTTATATTAGGGAATTGTAGGTCTCAATGGCTTTCTTATGCTGTTGTTTTTCTTATGGGAGATGACATTTAAAACACCTGTTCTGTAAACTACCATAGTCCATTGGCCTTGATAGGCTTTATCCTATTTTACATGGCAGAGTTTTTGTGTACATCCAGAACTCAGCGTCATGGAAGAATAATGTGATCTTTGACCTTGTATTTTATAAAGACACAACCATCCAAACACCAACATAAGCTCAGTCAAGGGAGGTTAAACCTTTTACAACTGCAATCATCTCAACATTTGTGAAAAGTATAACATTAGAGTGCCCGAAGAAATAACTAGGACACATAATCTAGAGTCAAGTCAACACACCCCAGGGCTTAGGGGATATTGTGTTTGGAAAAGACTAGCTCAGAGATTGGAGGTTTGATAGACACTGATCCACAGCTTGGCTTCTGATGGAAGTCTCTTTTAAACAACACTCCATCATCCCTCCTGCACCTTGGATGTCTGTCTGGACAGAAACCCTCTGTAATGTTTCTCTGCGGAGTAGGCAGGTGTCTCTGCTGCACGAGTGCTTCTTATGTAACATCCTTTAGCCTTCTGCCGCTAAGCAAACAAATCCAACAGCCCACCACCAGCTGACTGATGCCATAAAGCTTCAGTCACACACACAAACATATACAAGGTGGACAAAAAAACAGAAACACCGTATGATACGATTCACTTCAATGAAAGGCCCTGCAAAATATCAAAACCAAGCGCTCCTTATTGGCATGTTTCCTGTCTTTATTTCCAGACTTCAGTGTCATCACGACTTCATCCGGGAGGCAGTGAGAGAAGGAAAACTAGATAAAAAGGGTGAAATAGAAGAGAAGAAATCTCAAAATAGGCCCATGATTATAAAAGGATCCTAAATAGCGAAGGAAAATACCAGCTATCATGAAAAACAGGAACAGTGCATAGAAAGAACATTTGTTCCTATTTAATTGTATGCCTTCCCATTCCAATTTCAAGCTTTATATTTCTGCTTCATAACACTTATTACATCCATCTGGGACATTTGTTTACCAAAATCATTTGCGTGATATCCTTTGACAAAACAACACCCCTACTGTGAAATGCAAATTGATAACACGTTCTCTTTTTTCATCTTTTTGCACTTCTCTCAGACTGTCCGTCATGGCTTCCCCTACCAGCCGTCGTCCATGGCTTTCGACCCCGTGCAGAAGATACTGGCCATCGGCACCCAGAGTGGGGCTCTCAGATTGTATCCTTTCACTTATCATTGTCAATGGTATAACCTACGGTGGCCTGTGGCAGTCCCGTTTGGTTCCCTGCATCCATGGAAGGCAGCAGGTAAGTGAACTGATGTTTGATCTGTCAGATGCTGATGTATATTGGTTTGGTAAGATAATGCTTAAACCATAGACCAAGTAGTAGCTTGAATCAGCATCCCTTGAATCCCATATTTTAGCTTCTTTTACTGAAGAAATGTCTTTGAGTAATCCACATTTAAACACATAGTCAAGTATGTGCTGCAATTAATCTGAAGAAGCAATGGCTTGAGGTAGTTTGCGTCATCTTCCTTGCAATATGAGGACATTTACACAAACAGGGACAACAGCTTGTGGTGAAAAGGCACCCCGGGGAGTCGTATAGCTTCAGAGAGCGCCTGCAAGCTTGCATGTGTCAGGCTGCTTTTACAGGTCCTCCATGTGTTCTCATGCCTGTCCGACAACCTTTGCCAGCTCATTACGGTGTGATGAAGAGCTGTCCACCTGGCTGTCCCTTGTTCCCACCTGCTGGCAGCTATTGCTGTGACTCAGTACCTGCACTGGAGATGTGAGGATACAAACAGAGAAACTCACAGGTAGAGGAGAGTGAGAATTGAGTCCACAGAGCCACCAGTGTTCAGTCCATGCACTTTTAGTATGTTTTCTGAGTGAGGGAGACTGAAGAGATAACGATGGATCACTTTTTTTGTGGAGATGATGTTCCTAAAGATTTGCTGCCGCTCTGCTTTGGATAAAGACATTATGTTAGTGGTACACATGTATTAGAAGATTGGAGATTAAATCCCTCCTCTGGTAGAAGTATTATCTTAGGGCTGATAGAGGAATTGGTGAAAAAGCTTAATGGGGCTTATGTCTTGCTGGCTGGTACATTACTACTCTGAGCTCCAGCCTGCGTAAACTCTGTATAAGAAGGAAGCTTCACTTGTGATGTAGAAGAAGCCTCTGACCAATCAGCTTGGACATCAGAACACTATCCGGATTTTGGCTGAAATGATCTTGTCAGATTGTTCCTTCTGGCTGAAACGGGTCACTTTGAAATTGAATAAACAGATGAATCTCTTGTGTTTGAGTGATGTGGATCAGATAGTCTTATCAGAGTCACATGAAGGTGAATTGGGAGTCATCCATCTATTCTTCTGTTCTCTTTCTTCCTCTCGTTTGCTGTTTAGTCAGCCCTGCCTCTTTATCTGATGACGATGATACCAGCATGGCATACTGTAGATGAAGGGGGCGTAGTTGAGATTTCACAACACATTTTTCTTACATTGCTATGCTGCTGCATGTGGGTTTTTCTGATGTATTTTAGTATAACAGCTTGCATGTTTTGTGAGAGACATCCTTGGACTCCTGCGCTGATACACATCTATGTCCTGGAGGTCATTATTTTGGCAACTCGCGGCTATCAGTGTCCCTGCGTGTTTGTGTGTATGTGTGTTTGAGTGCCTGGCTGGCCTGCCAGGACATTTGGCTGCACCCCTCTCCCATGGAGGATTACAGGAAGTGGCAGATCAAGGGCCTCAGCCTGGCAGCGTGGCAGAGGACTGAGAATTACAGCAGGAACAGGAGGTGTGTGTGTGGATGTCTGAATCCTCCGAGGGGACGGCTGATCCCTCTAGCCATAAAGCCAATCACTTCTGTGATCCCCCAAAACTGTGCGGTGTTTGATGCTGGCCGCTGACGCTGCTGCTGCTTCCACTGTCCAGCTGGGAGGATGACAATGTCCCTTTGGTATTTTCTGGTGGAGGGGAAGAGGGTAGTAGAGGAAGATGTTGGTGGAGAAAGAGGATAGAGGAGAGGGAATAGATTGGAAAGAGTGAGAGAGGCAGGCTATCCCCCTGTTTCAAGATCTAATGCCCGAGAATAGAATCCTTATTGATCTGTGTGTGGTAATGCACTGAGACAGATACAGTATGCCCAAGTGCACACAGTGCTGTCAATTGTTTTCTGTACAATTTCTTAGCAGAGAAAATAAGTTGTGAGCATTTGGAAAACAGGTTTCGCTGTGCAAGCAGTGCAGGGATATTAGCTATTCATCAGATTAGCAGTGTAGTTTAAAAAATAAGCAGAATCGCTGTGTTCGAAAATGCTGAATTATAAAAGCCTCTTTTGGTTTAGAGTGTTTAGACAAGGTGTTTTTGAGGAGCAGAACTGCAAAAAAGGGAACCTTCTTTATTTCATTTATTTCTTGACCACACTGAACTACATTTGTTGCACTGATGCCACATATCACTGTATCTAATATGGCTCAAACCCAACACATTTGGCCAGTACTTAAATAGCATTTCTGTTAAACAACACCAGTAGAAGGTTGTTGACACACAGCATTGACATCATAAATCCAGTGACAGCTCACAAAAAAGGTGGGGCTAATTGAACATAATGACCCACATCCGCTTATCAACAAAGTGAGGATATAATGAACTCTCATCAAAGCTATAGATAATGTTGTTAATATTGATCAGCCTCTGGACAGATTAGGCAGTATGTTTGGGTTAATGGCATCTTTCTGAGGGGAAATCATTGTATAATTGTAAAATTAAAGAAAAGTCTCTGCCACAATAAATAAAAATAAAATAGGGGGAATTATAAACAGTTATTAACCCGTTAGGCTGGGTATTCAAAAAACATTGCCATAAGATAAGTTCATTATCTTATGGCAATGTTTTTTAAATTTTCCAACAATACCCAGATATTTCCAATTTAACTTTTTCAGTCTTTGGACAGAATAAATCAAGGACATAAACAAGACCTTTTTTTCAATAGAAAAAACTCACCACCCTCGATAATTGAAAGTTATACTCTGCTGATCCAGTTTGTTTGTTAAAGGCAAGCCTAATGTGGGTGGAAATCGCAAACTTTCCCAGAGCACTGTGAAATGAGAGATTCTGTCACTCTGACAGAAAACAAGGGGCAGGGGCCTTATTGGATGTTTTTGTCAGCTTACCGCCATCAACCGAGAGACATTTGTATTTGTACAGATTTGTGTTTGTGTGTGTGTGTGTTGCTGGGTGGTCTGCAGCTGTGTGTGTAACAATGTGGCGGCTCATCTCTGCGGAGAGGCGGCTCTTTACTGGTGGTGGCCAGGAGAGATGGCAGCACTATAACTCAGAGACTCCCTGTGAGCCGGCAATTGATCAAATTGTCACTCCATGCTCTGGCAGATTATCTCATCGGCAGACGCAGGACATCATAGGACTCACAAATACAAATGGGGGCACAAACACACACAGTCACACACTTATCAGACATTTGGAGGTGGCAGAGGTAACACACACATTTCTGCTCTCAAAAACATGCACATACACAGCATGTGATGTGACATGATTTATACCAATGTTAGTGGATGTGCACAAGCAAATACTGACATACACTGGGGGCAAACGTTTGCACATGCAGGCGGACAGTGGTTCACATATGTTTGCAGAGAAAACTTTTGTTCCTACGCATTCAAAAACACACACACACACACACACACACACACACAGGCTTTGCAGTAACTGCTGAGACGGGCAGTGGCTCTGTGCAGCATTTGGTTGTAGCACAGATTGACTATGACATATCTCCATCATTAATCTTCCCTCTGATTCACTCAGAAAGTCTGCTGCCCTCCCAGCTTTGTCTCCAGTCAGAGGAGAAGCTCACTGAGAATCAGTTCTCTGACTGGTCTTCTGAATGGGAATCCTTTTAAAGTGTTGAAATAGAAATTGTAGCTCAGCACTAGATGTTAGAAATTCATCGGTACAGTATGTACAAATGAAAGTGCGAGATTATATCTTACAATCTCTGCACAGCGCTTCACAGTGTGTGTGCATGCATATTTCCCTTTGTTAACAAACTTTGATGGGAATTTCAATGTATGTTAGAAATCCCTTAAGGATTACAATGTGATGTAAGCTCTTGTTTCACACGGTAGTTCACATATGCCTCTTACAGAACACTGACTGCATTTCATGTATATATCTGTGTGATTATGGTAATGGTTTTTGATTGTAATCAGCGATTACAAAGAGGCTTTTTATCTGCATGTATTCAGCATCTACAGAGACAGAGGGATAGCAAATGGTAAAAAAGCGTTTGCTCCCTTTCCAGATTATTGCTTAAAGAGTGTGGGAGCTTCTTTTCAGGTCACAGATCATTTGTGTATTCATTTATTCTTCTATCTGTTTTGTTGCATCTTTATTTTCCTTCTCATTTTTGCTCTGTCCTCATTGGGGTTGACAGTTTCGAGCTAACTCTTCTAGATGGCTCTCCATAGTGCAGACTAGGCCTGAGGTTGTGTGTTTGTGTCTGTGTTCTGTTATGCAATGTGCTGGAGCTTGACGCGGCAAAGATGAGGCTGACTGAAACGGCAACAGTCTCATCAGAGGAGTTGAACTGCTTCTTCAGCCACTGTGTTACACACCGCATGTTGTATGTGTTACACGTGTGATCAATACGCTTACCATTTACAAGTAGCAATGTTGCATCTCTGCCCGTGGTGATTTCTAGGAACTCATTACTGTCTTCCCTGAGTCAGTGGTTGGCGGTTTAGCTAGCAGCAGCATATGGAGGATGAAGAGTGGGAAAGAAGAGAGGTCTCGAACAAAATCGACTCGGATTAGAATCTTATCCTAGTTGACCTCATTTTAGTTTTCACACAGTTCGGAGAGAAAAAGACGAGATAATGGAAATGAAAGTCATCTAATGGCGTCTGATGAAAAAGTTTAATGGCGCGTGCATTTGAAGAGCTTCTGGTGGAGTTGGAAGAGTCGACTTGTGTTTGCCAGATGGCATTTAAAAAAAATGGTTAAAAGTAGAGTCCGTGGTGAGGTCACCAGGGAGCTGCGAGATGTGGCTTTCATGTCAGTTCAGTGCACATCAACTTTACACCATAACTGGAACACAGTATGTGCGTGCGGGCCTGTTCCCTGTATTGAAGTACTCTTAATCAAAGACCCCTTGTGTACCGGGTTTCATCTTTCATGCCCTCCAAAAAGCACTCAGCTTCCTCTGTTCTATCGGTTCTTAGAAATGGAAAAACAAATTGTGCTGCATCAGAGCCACAACAATATAGCTCCTGTCTCTCTCTGTCCAATATCCTGACAGTGTGTCCTGCTTAAGCCCTTTAGCCCTGACAAGCCCAGAATAGGATGCAGGTTTAGGATGATTAAAGTTTTGCTGCCATTTTGCTTCACTTCAATAATTTAGTGTACATTCAACTTCGGCTTTTACTCCTCTTGCTCCTTGTCGTTTATCTGTTCCTGCTCCTGTCTTGACAGAAGTTTCAGTCATGCGTGAGAATGTCTGCATGTTCAAGAGAGACGGAGGACTTTGAAGGTTAGTTATGTTAACAGTTAACACTTCACTAATGAAAACATATACCCACAAAACCCATCCATGCGCACATACACGGAGCATTTTCATTCTCCAGTGAGTCATCACAAATCAGGAAGCCATGTGATATTTTTCAATGTTATTAGAGGACAACAAATGTTGATAACCTGGAGAAAGCTTGGGCTGTTGGGGATGAATACTGAAGTCTGTAACATTGTGTGATTTTGTTTATTAAGGCTCAGAGGGTTCCTCAACAAGTTCATGGTTCTGCATACAAAAATAATAGAAAGCAAGCTTTAGAGTAGTGTTTGTGTGTGTGGACATGCGTGTTGCTGCCTGAGAGGTTACCAACCGGCGCACTAATTATTCCCAACAGACGGCAGGCAACGCTTGAACGGCTCATCGTAAACACACAGTGGGTCATGTGGGCTGGAGAGAATAAATGGGTTCAGATCTGTACACATGCACTCAGAGGAGGAGGGGGGGTGGGGTGTAGCTACTGTACTGGCTGATGGTCAGCTGATTGCTTATGGACGAGTCTAGCTACAATGTTTTCACCAGGCTAATTATATAGCGTGCGCTGCTCTGGGATTGCTTGTCATAATGTTTTGAAGCGCTAATTAGATGGCATTATGTGAAAGTAAACACAAAATATCTAAGAATCACTTTCAAACTTGACATCAAACCTGATGATGGGTGCTGCAGTTCTGTAGGCATCGTTTGTCTTGCAGATAAAAGTAGTTGAGAACTGTTAGACTTTGAAAGGCAGTGTTCAACTTGGCAGCGCAGATTAGGAAATTAGTCCAATCTGCTTGTGACAGATGATGGTGACACAACCATCTCCAGCTGTGATTGGCAGCCGAATTTAAATGAGTTTCCATGAAAATGGCTCCAGAGTATATTTATATATTTTTACAGATTATAACAACTTGGATCTTATTTTCATAGATTCGGCCATCAAACTTATTTGTTATAATAACTCAATGTTATTTGATGCAATCTTAGCACTTAGTGACATTGCTAAAAAGAAGTCTGACAGGGTAAGGAACCAGAGCAGTCTATGAAAAAGTCAAAAAAGCAAAAGTATGCCAAAAGTTGCTTATTGTTGACAGACAGAATTGTTGACATTATTTTCAGGCATCACATAAATGGCTTGGCTAGCTATGTAAGAAGATTGCATCGACACATTTTGACTGAAAAGCTTTGACTTGGCTTTTTGTTTCTTTAACAGTTGTAGGACTGAGCTTAAAGCTATCTGACAATATAGGGATGTCCCGATCACCTTTTTTTGCTCCCGATCCGATTCCGATCATTTGATTTTGACAATCTGCCGATACCGATTTTTCCCGATCCGATCTTTATGCAATGCATTAAGAGAAAAAAAAGGTAACAGATAACGGCTGGTCATCCAACGCGATGAATCTTGGCTGTTATTTTTTGGGCCTTTTCACTGTTCTGGGGCAGTTTCTCTTTCCTTTTAAAAGTCTCTGAAAGTGTTGGTTGTTTCAGTGCCGTTACCTGAGTGGCCGCTGTGTACTCGTCATGTTGTTGTTGGGGTTTGTTTCTCAGGTGGCGTATTAGATTGGTCGTGTTGAACGTAGCTCTGTTCTTTCCACCACGCGGAACCTCCGCCTTGCAAACATTGCATCTGGCTGTTACACTGCCTTCGCTTTAAATTTTATAATACTTCCAAACTCCTGACATTTTCTCTGTCCCGACTCCCGAGGCACCAGCTGAACGTAGCCTCTCGTTAGCTTACTGCTACTATTAGACACTGCGCCCTGCCCACTCTGTTGCCAGATTTGAGAGAAATAAGCAACCAGAGGCCTGTACTACGAAGCTGGTTCAACTTAACCTGGATATGTTGGAGTTAGCCGGTTGGCGTAATCCAAAACATACGCGCTGGCGCTAAGCTGTACTACGACGCTGGATATCAAGTGGATCGCTCAAGCCGCCGTGTCCTATCTAGTTAGGTGCGCGTTCACATGAAAGGGGTGGTATTTGGAGCATTCGACCAATCTCAAACACGGAGAAGCGTACTGACAGCGCAGCGTCATACTTCCTGAATGAAAAGTGAACTTTAATATTAGTCAAATATGAGGAAGTTAAACTTTAAACATCCATGACTTAAACACTTTACCCAGGATAAAAGCCACATAGCTGCACCTGCAAGGTGAATACAGCTGGTAAAAGAAAAAGTGTTTGAATGCGTACATTAACAGGTTTATGATATCACTGCCCCGTCCAAGACACGAGTGGATCTGACTTTAATTACATTTGACTCGAGTGTTTCGTCAACTTAATGTGTTGCTTAAAATAATACTTCTGCATACAGTATGTGACACTGTGAGTGTTGCACGGCCAGATACGGCTCAAGAAGCTGACTCAAATAAGGAAATATATGATACATTATGATGTGATATGATATGAATGATAATGGGACACATCTACGTCTGCACTCACAGTGCCGCGGACTGTACTTAATGTTACTCTGATCCGGTTACTTATGTCGTGGCAGATATTTAAGTAAGCTTTCTTAACGCTAATGTTATAATAGTCAGATTGCTCTGAAGATGGGAGGGGATATTCTATTAATTTTCATGTTCACACAGTCAGTTGATTTTGGCCGGACGTCTTTCCTGCAACGGCAGTTTTTCTGTATTTCCTCTATCCTGTAATATGACTTGATCGCTTTAAACTCCGCACACGGAGCTCTGATTGGTCAGCAGGCAATGCTTTCACTGAGTTGATCTCTTAGCCTGCCACCTAACCTGCTCCGGAGCAGGTTTGCCGCTCAGCATAAGTTACCATGGAAATCTAGCCTGCTAAAAAGAGAACCAGCGTCGTAGGACCGGAAAGCCCGAGATTTCCCTGAATTTAGCCGGCTAAGCGAAAATCCAGCTTCGTAGTACAGGCCTCAGGTCTATGAAAACAAGCCCAAAAGAAGCAACACATACATGATGTTGTGTAATTTTAAACCAAAACTAAGGCCTCAGGATGACTTCAAGACGTGAACATGGTCATGTTTGTTTTGTAACATTAAATAAAATAATAAAAATATTTGATAAAAAAAAAAAAAAATTCCCGATCCCCGATTTTTTTCTCCCGATTCCGATCTTTTGAAAATCACGTGATCGGCTCCGATCCCCGATCACGTGATCGGATCGGGACATCTCTAAATATGGCTTTATTGATGCCATGGTTATAACCTGTGTGATAATATGACTGTTTCTTTCTGATGATGGGGAGGATTCTACAACTAATCCGTGAGTTTATCCTCATGTCATAATTTCTTGTGTAGTGTTCTTGAAATCAACATTGTTGCACCCCTCGACCTTGCAGACGGTGACAACCAGGAACACACAGTGCTGTCAGCTGGCTGTGATTTACGACGAGGATTTACTTCACTCAACTGCTTTTTCAGCACTGCTGGGGTCACTTGTGTGCACCATGCACCTGCTGTATTGATTTGCACTCATATTAGTCCTGGTCAATAGGATTCTCTAACGTACCAGCAAAGGCTTTGACCACTGCACAGTCTCCATACCACAGAGGTCTCTCATCATCAAGACTCACGTTTCCAAAGTAAATGAGCATGTGCACTGTATTAGATTGGTTTGGTGTCAGTGAGCACAGCATCTGACTCAGGATCTATGGCATGTGCACTGTACATCAGCACATGGTAACACTATACTTCCTATTGATTTTAAATTGTGGTTCATTTGTAAGTCTGAGGCTTTCATTATCATGATACACTTTGGGGAAATCTCCAAGGCTTAAAAGCTCGCTAAAATTATATTAACAGCTATTTATTTCCAGCTGAAACAAATGATCCAGGTTGCCCTTTGTCTATAAATAAGACAGTGTAGTTGTTGTCTTGCCCTGAGCAGATTACCGCATGTTCTGATGGCTCTCTCCTGTCCAGTTATGTAAATATCACTTCATCATGCACGCTGTAAATCTCAGCGTCTCAGTGAAATGTCGCTGTCATTGATCAAATCATAAATGACAGCGACAGAGAACTCACCGCATGAGATTAATTTAAATGCGTTTGGGGGTTGAATGAGAGTGGGATGTCTTTGAATCACCTTCAGTATCTGGTCCATAAGCATGCGTTCGTCTCCAGATCTGGGACTGAAGCTTTCTGTGTTTTATGCTGTCTAGAAAATAAATTGATATACAAAGTAAGAAGGTTGATTTATGTATGAAAACGGAATAACTGTGTCCGTTTATTCTCAAGGTGACCTATACCTAACTTAAAGGCTTTTTTGCTTGACTGCAGGAAAATACTACATTTGATTAGTTAAAAGAAAGGAAATATCTTTTCAAGTGGTGTTTTTCCGTTGTTGTTAGTTTAGCTATTAACATTAGTTGATGGCTGACACTTGGGGTTTTTGCTTGAGGTGTGGAAGTGTGACAGGGTCGGGTCTATCCGTTTGGCAGAGTCTCTAAAGAGCTTGTACAGGGACTGGCTTTTCGAATGCAGTGAAGCACAAAGATTTTGTCATCTCGCTTTTTCTCACTACCCTTCATGCGACCTCCAGGTCTCTGCAGGGCCAAACCGTGAAACGACTGTGAAGCATTCCTCCCTCCTCTATTCTTTCTCTTACTAATCTACCGTTGTACCCCATGCTGATATAAAATAATTTTTTTTTAATTCACATTCCCAGGGATATAGTTGTTTAGTTGTTTTATGATTGCAGGATTTTTCTAATGGGATTTCCTTATTCTCTGTGCTCCTGGTCCCCCTGCTGATTCTCTGCAGCTCATTACTTTTGTGGAGCTGCTGTAGGTAATCTTCCACTCTATCTCAGGAGGCTCTGCTCCCTCCCCATTTTAATGTTTTATAAGTTTTTCTATCAATTGTTTTTGTAACCTTCCCCTCTCCCAGGGGCCTCATCCTAATGCAAAGGCATATGTTACATTAGGCTATGTGTGTTTTAATGTTAGCCACATGCACTTCATGCCCAAACAATGATAAATAAATGATAATGAATTAGCAAACATGATCTTTTATATAACACATAGAGCAGGGGTATTAATATGACCCTCATCTTTGTATGATAAAGCATCACAGAGGGTTTTTTTTGTTGTTCTAAATGCACAAATGTATGCAGTGAGGTGTGCCAATGTCTAATCAGATCATCTAGGCTATACATGTAGGGGTACTTATAGTGCAGCTGTTAGGATGTGAATCATGATGCTCTCAGTAGATACGGTGAGCATAATGAATTGAGCAATGGCTGCATATCCATGAGCATACTGCTTACTGCTTACTGCATGCTGCTTGAAGAGATAACAGCAAACCCACATTGGCTTTTGAAGCTGACTCCTCCCATTGGCTAGCTTTTTGCCATCTCATTTAATCATGTTTTGTTCTCTTACCTCTGTTTGAATACTGCCTTCTCTACAAAGTATATTCTTCTTATTCCTAAGATCCTGTCTGGATACATTTTAGGGCAATTTTACTTACTGTTTTACTTGAAAGAATATTTCTGTTAGAATAGTAACATTTCTTATTCAACATATTGTCAAACCACACCTAACCATTCCTGTAAATGCAACAATGAAGAGGTCACTATTGCCAAAATTAAATAAAAAAATAAACTTAATTTAGGTCTGTTTCAACCTAAAAAAACTCAATAACAAATAATACCATACTTTAAATAATATTCAAACTGGTGTCCATACTACAGGTTTATATTTGTTAATTGATCTGGTTTTTAAATATGGTTTCAAAGCTATTAAGTGTGTTACAGATTTTCAATTCCTTTTCAAAATGGTTCCACAAATCAAACCTGAATCATGTACATCGAACAAGTGCAACAGGCCCTTTCTGAGCTGCTGTATGTTTGCAGTAAAACAGAGACTGTTCTGGTTTGAATGCGTACAGACGACAAACCATGAGCACCTAATGGCCATGGGCTGTGTAAATGGTTGGTTATGACCTTACTAAAATCTAGGCACTCTGTCACTGTCTGCTAGCTTCTCTACACACACACACACACACACACACACACACACACACACACACACACACACACACACTTAGATGAATCTGGACACAAAGAGACACACACACACACACTTAGATGAATCTGGACACAAAGAGACACACACACACACACACTTAGATGAATCTGGACACAAAGAGACACACACACACACACACACTTAGATGAATCTGGACACAAAGAGACACACACACACACACTTAGATGAATCTGGACACAAAGAGACACACATGGATGAGGAAAGAGAGAGAGGTTCCCAAGATACCAGACCTTGAAGAATTGCCTGTCACCGTGTGTGTGTATGTGTTTGTTTGTGTGTACCAAGGCCCTTACAGACAGAGACAGAGCTGTATGTGATTTCACCTGCATACATACAGTGGTTCTATATTTATTTGCACTCGGAAAGGTTCCAACAAAGCAAACCATCTGCTTTGACAGAAACGCACATTTTTCCATTGTTTAAAAGTGTAAGTCCCAGACGTACTGTAGAATTACACAATTGGAGTCTGACTGTTCTATTTCATGCTTTTTACCTTCTTCGCTAAAGGCTCATTTCTACATACTCAACTAAACCAACTCCAGCTGGAGAGTATTAGTGTCTCTGTCAGCTGTACTGTAGCTAACAAGCTTACACTGCCACTATGGCCATGTAGGAGAGTGTTGCTTATGGGCATGTTATGGTATCCACAGTATAACTACATATTTTACATGCTACTTTTTGAACTGCAATTCATTATCTGATGAAGAGACAAGGACTGCCTCTTTGCAGCACATACTGCAGTCCTTGTTGCACAATAAATGTCAGCTACTGTTTACGTGTGTACACCAAAAAAAAAGGCTAAGGTGCTTATGATATTTACCTTAAGATAATATTTGGCACAGTCACATAAATATTTGTCACCCAGGTGGAAAAAGCTCTGAGATAGCATTTAAAAAGTAATCAAACACTGCCCTTCAGCCTGACCCCGCCCAAGTCCAGTCCGACCTTTTCTTACAGATCTTTAATACGATGTTATTGAACTGGGTCAAGTCATCTTTTGTTTAAAATCTGTTACATTACCAAACCAGACGATGGCATTTAGAGTTTTCACCAACATTGCTGAAATGACTAACATATGGTCAAATTCTTTATCTATGCTTTGTATAAAAACAGCTCCAAACCCACTTGAGATCAACTACTCTTGAAAGCTAATACAGTATAGTCTAAACTATTATATAAACGTTAGATCACATGGCTACTTGCATGTTCTATGTGTTGGTCGCAGTGTTAAAACCACTGAGGATCAACCAACTCTGCCATTCCCTTGAGCTCTGTGGAGCTTAACAGTATGTTTTTCTAGATTTCTGGCTCCCAGCATTGTTCTTTTGGTTCGAGCTCACCTATTACCTTCTCAACTGAACCAGGCAGTTCTTGTCTAAGAAAGAAAGCTATTATAAACCAACTTTCTAGCGCTAAACTGCAGACAGATAAAGTTTGCTACTAGTCGATGAATAGAGGTTGTTATACAATGATAATTCTTTGAGAAGTTTTTGATGTATTAACAAACTCATACGCAGTGATGCTTGAATCAGCTTCAACTATAACGCGTGTGTCCGATGGGCTGACCAAACAAATGAAAACCTTTTTGTTTGTCGTTAGTACAGCTTTGGTCACATCATCACTCTGAGATCTGCCATTCACTTGTCTTCTTAACTGACAGCCAATCATGGGCCTGCGGTGTTTCTAAACTTCTAACACTTGCTGACAGTGGCATCACAAACAAATGATTGGATAAAAAAATAAATAATCAGGTCTGACATTTTGTTTTGGACAATGCTTGAGTAAAACCAATGTCACGGTCTGAAGGTTGCAGGTTGGAGCTGTGATTCTGCCCAGAATTAGGCAGCACATTTGGCTATCAAGAGCTACGTGAATGTTGACACTTGCCATCCTCCGCCCTGCTGGTATGCGATGATATTAATCCTCCTGTTGCTCCTCTGCAGGCTGCCCTTTCGTATGCCGACACACTGAGCGCCTTCAGGGAAGGCACACATGTGTTGCATGGAGTGATGACTCAGGCTTTAATGCCACATGGCTGTTTTGCACCGAGCTCTCCCTGCTCCTCTGCTCTCAGCCGGTTGGTGTATATGATAGAGGCTAAGGCATATCAAAGTACCTATGAGTGTTCATGTCCATCATGTGTGGAACGTGACTCGCCGAGGGGCTGTTAGTTCTTTTCTGTCCGATTGAAGCAGAATGTCGATTATATTGTGAGATGTAGTAACAGCAGGGGAGGGGCAGGGTTGAAACAGACATATCAGGACTTGAGGGGACAATTGGGGAGGAGGGAGTACTAGGTATGTTTGTCCAGACACATCTCTATGGTTTATTGTGTCTGTTAGCTTTAGCAGCATCCAGAGACGGAGTTGGCAGACTCAGCGGGATTGATGTACACTGAGATTTTTTTTACAACACACCAAAGACTTTTAGAATAGAATCAACACTGTGCAAATCTGCAAAAATCCAAAAAATGTAAAGGTGGGGTAGGTAAGTTTGAGAAACCGGCTCAAGATACACTTTTTGTTATATTCCATGGAATGCTCTTAACATCCCGATAGCAATGAATATCTTAAGTGCTTTGACAAAAAATCCATTAAAAAATGTCATCTGTGGAAGCCGTAGTACTGTAAAAAGCACGACCAATCATTTTAGCCGGCCCGGCTAAAATAACTGGATGGCCTACCTGCCTGTCAGCCTTCCATCTGTGCACAAACTTATCTCGTGCCCTCATTGGTCATGTGCGCGTTCGTGTGTGTTGGAGGAGGGGCTATGTAAGGAAGTGGCAGATTTTTTCCGGCTGTGTATTTTCAAATTTTAGCGCACTCGAGCTGGTTAGCTCAAAAATTACCTACCCCACCTTTAAAAGTGCTGCATATTTGTCCTTGGTTTGTCATTCAGTGCAGCACCAGTAGGTCTGAATACTTGAAGCTATAGGCGACAGGAGGAAAAGCAACAGGAAGAGTGGGGGGGATGAAATCACCGCAGACTGACGAAGTTGCTTCTAAGTTTAGAAAAGTGAAGAGGAGGAAGAGATAAGGAGATAGAGTGTGCTGTAGGAGTGTCTGCACATGGAGTGGAGCCAAAGTGGCCCAACCATTCAGCTCTGTGATTCAGAGCCCTGGTGTTGTGTGGGTAGGATTTGCTGAGATTGGAAGGGCAACGATTGACTCCTGACCCACTTGTAATCAGACCGCTGTCCAGGAAGAAGCCACCACATGTTGGTTGTTGCCAGCTGTGTGAAAACGACAAAGCGTAGGAGGCAGACCCCCCCCCCCCCCCGTTTGCAATAAACCACATACAGCGCATTTTCACTTTATGCTTTTTACTTCTTTGATTCATAACAAGGACATCCTGTGTAGGAAAGGACAACCTTGCAGCTTTTGCATCACCAGTTTCATTCCAGTGATAAAGCTAATTTATTTGATAAGCCAGAAGCCCTTGCCATATCCCAAACATCAGCGGGGGGGTGGTGAACAGGCAGTGCGAGAGGTCTCAGCTAGCCGCGCCACAACGCCCCCATTAAGCCTCGATTGGGGTCTATTGGTGTGATTTCTCTTCCTGTCTGGTGCTTGGCAACATTTTTGCTTTCACATTAGACGCGGGTGTACAGTAGATGATTGCTGATAACACGATGAGGGAGGACAACGGTGAACGCATTAACCCTCGCTGGCATTATCGCAGTCCTGTCAATATTAGCATCAATAGCGATAACTGCTGTTAACCCTTTCAGGTTTTAGGAGACGTTTCACCTTGGTTGCTGGTAGGCAGTCCTCTGTGTACCAATCAGCAGCTGGCCCTGATGCTCATTTTTAGAAACTGTTGCTGCATTGCCATGAATTTTTAATGGCTGAGGCCATTGTAACAAGCTGTGTGTGTTGTGTGTGGTGTGTGTGTGTGTGTGTGTGTGTGTGTGTGTGTGTGTGTGTAGTTGTGTGTGTGTGTGATGTGTGTTGTGTGTGTGTGTGTGTGTGTGTGTGTGTGTGTGTGTGTGTGTGTGTGTGTGTGTGTGTGTGTGTGTGTGTGTGTGTGTGTGTGTGTGTGTGTGTGTGTGTGTGTGTGTGGTGTGTGTGTGTGTGATGTGTGTGTGTGTGTGTGTGTGTGTGTAGTGTGTGTGTGTGTGTGTGTGTGTGTGTTGTGTGTGTGTGTGTGTGTGCTGTGTGTGGTGTGTGTGTGTGTGTGTGTGTGTGTGTGTGTGTGTGTGTGTGGTGTGATGTGTGTGTGTGTGTGTGTGTGTGTGTGTGTGTGTGTGTGTGTGTGGGTGTGTGGTGTGTGATGTGTGTGTGTGTGTGTGTGTGTGTGTGTGTGTGTGTGTGTGTGTGTGTTCATGGGGTTTGTAAGTAACGTATCTTGAGCTCCAGTTTGTGGACCGGACATTTGTACGTCTGTTCCAATTTGTGTTCCTACATTGTCTTGTTTGCTAACAGTGATATGGACACTAATATGATGAGACAGCTTTTCTCAGACTCACCCCCTGGATCATTTTGAATAAGACCTGTGGGGCTCACATTCCCAGAGGTCTCTCCATTAATGCTTCCATGACTCCTGTGCATCTACGCAAAATTAATATGATGCTTTAGAAAGATTGTCCAAAATAGAACAAAAACAAAACAAGATTATAAACCCAGTGTCAGTTCACATTTGTGTTTTTTGTTGTGAAAAATATCCTCTACCGTTGCCTTGTTATACGTAGTATTATAAAAGTCATAGGACTATTTCAGGTTAAAAGAACTCATGTGCTCCATCATCTCAACCTTAAATAGCATGGCAAAAAACATGCATTGCATCTTTAATGAATCCAGATTATAAAGTGTTAGCCAGTTCATAGTGTGATCTCTTAATGCTCATCTATTTTAGTGATATGACTGCAGGGGGCAAATAGATTAGTTAAACTTGAAGGCAGTAGTATTTCTTAACTGCGTGGTCTCCTTTTGAAATACAGTTTGACTAGAGCAGTGGAATCCGGATTAAGATATCAGGTCACATGATTGTTTTCCCCCCACATATGATGTGCCCAAACAGCACCACTACTTAGAGATATTACATGTTTGACTTCAAAGGTGAATAGTTAAATATTAAGAGCAGAATGTCCTTAATATAAGCGTATTATCTCTGTCATGCAGCTCTGCAAAGAATGATGAAAAATGTACATAAAATGACATTTGTTAGTACGCTCCATACAATCGCTTCTGTGTCCTATTTTGGAGATAATGTAGTTGCTTTAACTCCATGTATAATTCAGTTGCATGCCACAATCAATTTGAATAACTAATAGTCTTTTAAAATTAAATAGAAACATCTAAATATTGTTGTTCTGTTCCGTGAAAGCTACTGCATAGGTCAATTCTTCTTTTCATGGCACCAGAGGGATTTTGTGAAACATGATAAATTGGCCCAAATTATTTCAATTGAATTTTGATTTCAAGTTTTAAATAATGATAAAAAAACTGGGGGTGTTCAGACCTCTGAATCCTTCTCATCTCTGTTAGAGGCCCGCTCAAGGCAACATTAGCAGAGTCGAGTTGTTGGTCGGCATGTTGCATTGTGGGTAATAAAGGCACCATGTATTGAATAGGAAGAAAATTGTGTGGATTAAACAAAGACAATATATCTGATTCTCTTTTATCATGTTTTATAACCGTCCATTGTACGCCCAACAGCGTTATTGCAACAGACGCTCTAGTTCAGTTGTTATTGTGTGGAATATGTCATGTTGCATTACATTTATTGGCATCAGTATGTACTGTACTGTATGTTCATCAATTTAAAGTGCATCTATGTAGGAGCAAATATTAGGTAAACCTTACAGTATTCTTATTTCGAATACAACAAACTGCTACCTTATACATTTTTATGACGTCCCCTTTTTGTAGACATTAGTATTGATAATGTATGAGAAGAGAGGGGGAGACTGATAGATGCGGCGGATGAATATGTACACACTCAGGTGCACCTGTCCATCATCTTTTCAGAGGGCAGAACCTGTGAGGTGCCAACATATAGGAGTCACGCAGTTACTTGTCATGTGTGCCCACAGCTCACATGATGGGGGCGGAGTTAAATGTTTGTGTTTGCTAAATATCAGCCGCCACGGTCGGACTACCTTGCAGGCATTCTGGAAGAGCGATGGAAAGAGCGGGAGGTGGAAATAAGAAGAGAGAAAGATCTGAAAGAGAGGCGATGGAGATAAAAAATGACAGAGATTGTAAGAGCGAGAGAGGCGGAGGGGCGACAGAGGGGATTAGTAGCAGAGCCAGGCAGACGCGCTTTCTTTTTCTTGCACTCTCTCTTTATTCCTCCCCTCTGCACACTAAAGGCACTTTGCCTGACATACAGTGATAAAAACAGAAAACGTCCTGTCCTGTGTGCCCTCCATGCTGCATGACACATGTCTATAAACACACACAACACACACTCACAAGCAGGGACAATCCTCTCCTCTTATGTAACTGCCTTTGTTGCACTATGCACTCACTGTAGACCCCTCCCACTGAAGCCCTGTATATGGTGTGTGATGAGATGATGTATGTTTCTTCCCCATACTCTCTCTCCTATATCAACCTGTCTGTTATAATCCGCGACACTACAGAAATAACACACAAATATACACTGTGCTGCGTATGCGTGTCGCACATTTTTACATTGCACAGATGGACCAGTGAGTCATCAAAGTGCTGTGGTTTAACGAAGTGCATGGTGTGTTTGTCTGTGTGAATGTATGTTCTTTTTATTAATCCTGTCTGCAGCCCCAAATGACTAAATCCAATTGTATTCATCACCTCCTGCATTAATCCATCAGTCTCTCTGATATCCACCCCTGGTCTGTCTCCCTGTCGTACTCCTTTGTTTCTATATGCGACCATAAGAAACCAATACAATCATTTCCACCATTAAAACATGCTAGTTCATATTTAAAGATGTGTATGTGCTGTATCTAAGGCAGATGACCTCTCTCTGATAATAATAATGTAGAGAATCAAAGAATATTACTCCCTGTAGAAGATCCTTAACACTTATGAAAATGTAAATATCGCCATGACCAATACTTCAGTTCATATTGAGCTACTTAAAAAAGGCCTGACTTCCATGGAATATAGGTGATTTTTGATGTTTTCCTTAATCATTTCACTTCTAGTGGTACCGTTGGACCAACATTTCTTCTTGTACATGATTTAATATAAAAAAACTAAAGATGAGGCCAGATTGCCATCACATTTGCAGGACATTATTAGGGCCAGGATATATGCCAAATGAAAACATACAGAAGTTTGGTCAACAGATCCACGTTGCTCACAGTTCTGTCTGTACAACGTTGAGGGTTTGGGTTGGGGGACATGTTCAAAAGTTCAGTCTGCAGAGTCTTAAATGTTGTGCTGGGGGTGGACACATTTGCACAATGTCCCATGTCTGCAAGGGGATAATGCATATAATAATACGCTATGAGAACCCTTGCAGCTATTTAGGCGGGTTTAATTTGAACGTCATGTTTAAACGAAAATAAAGCACCTTAAGGAATCCTTAACACTTTGTACAGTGCGATGAAAATCACAGTACGTTTCCTTTGATCAATCTTTTTTGAAATTGTTCGTCACACTTTACAAATATATTTATTTCTGTCATTTCTTTCTTTCACTGACTGTGTGACTGTCAGGGAATCAGCATCTTGCTAGAGGACGGTTCAGCAGGGCAGACGCTCACCAACACGTCCTCTGGTTGAAGGACATCTTCCCTAGTGTGTGTGTGTGTGTGTGTGTGTGTGTGTGTGTGTGTGTGTGTGTGTGTGTGTGTGTGTGTGTGGTGTGTGTGTGTGGTGTGTGTGTGTGTGTGTGTGTGTGTGTGTAGTGTGTGTGTGTGTGTGTGTGTGTGTGTGTGTGTGTGTGTGTGTGTGTGTGTGGTGTGTGTTGTGTTGTGTGTGGTGTGTGTGTGTGTGTGTGTTGTGTGTGTGTGTGTGTGTAGTGTGTGTGTGTGTGTGTGTGTGTGTGTGTTGTGTGGTGTGTGTGTGTGTGTGTGTGTGTGTGTGTGTGTGTGTGTGTGGTGTGTGTGGTGTGTGTGTGTGTGTGTGTGTGTGTGTGTGGTGTGTGTGTGTGTGTGTGTGGTGTGGTGTGTGTGTGTGTGTGTGTGTGTGTGTGTGTGTGTCGATCAGGGCAGAGAGAAAATGCAGATGCCTCACAAAATGCAACACAGCATTGCTTGTGTGTGTATATTGTAGGCCTTCTGTCTTGTATTTATCAAAGAGCAGAGGACAGCAGTCTGATTAATATTTGATATGCTGCATGACACTTTTGGCAAGACGCCCTTCCGGCGTGCTATTGGCAAAGTGACAACCATACAATGTACCATCGGTGTGCCTAATTAGTCCTAAAGCAGACACAACAGAATTCATGCCAGCAGGGAGTGCTGTATAGATAGCTCAATCCATCAGAAAAAAAATCCATAGACACTGTTGCTGTATTCCGGCAATACATTTTGTAATTTCTTCCTTATTTTGTTAAGAACATTGTGTACATAAATCAGAGATCTGGTACGTTTTTCCCCTGACTGAACTGTTTCCTCTTCTAGTTGAGTCAAGGTTCAATTGACCTTCTTAATTATACTAAATGGCAAAAATCTAACTAATCCTTCCGTGTAAGATCCTTGAAAGACCAAGTTTATCCTGCTTGCTCCCTTGTACACGATTTCTATGCACCGATTTTTTGATTAAAAGTCTCTTGCAAACACACACTTCTTTTTGGGGTGTGAGTCGATGGAGTGTTACTGCCCGGCTGGCAGTATACTGACTCTTGCTGCGCTGGCAGCTTACAAGTACCTGTCCTTGAAAGTAGGGCCTGGCTCTGCATTGGCTGGCACATTGAAACGCATTAGAGGCCAACCGTGGCTAATCTCCCGTGGTCTTACCTTTAGAAAAGATTTGTTTGATATCAGTGCCAGAGGGTGCGTGTGGATGCATGCTTGGGTCTGGGTAGAGGAAGGACGTAGAAACAAGAAAGCAAACACACATACACACATACACACTTTGATTGCTTTGAGATAGTGTTGGGAATGAGGCTAGCTTCCGGAACTGCCTAATGGCTTTGTTGGTTTGTAAAACATGTTTAGCGTTGTTGATATGCTAACATTCATTTTAATGCTGCTGTTTCTGACTACTTACAACAACTGCTTATCTACTGTATGGAACAGCACAGTACAATACAGTACAGTACAGTACCTGGCCCTGTTTTAATTAAGATTAGATTAGTGTTTAATGAGAAAGCTCCTCAGTCCAGATGCATTTAATTGCCTTTTAGAGCTTGTATTAAAACAAAGACCCATGATCTCTCACTGTGAATGTGTTAAAGGTTAATTTGGCATTAAGTTACATTCTAATAAAACATTTTCCTTCCTACCACTTTGAGAAAGTAATACATAAAGCCATCTAAATGCATATGCTGGCTCCAATTCCACACATCCATTATTCATAGACAGGAGCAAGCCCAGTCACAGACTTTTAGTCCTGCAGTCGTTTGTGTCTTCCTCTCTCATCTTCATTTCCCTGTTTTTCTCACTCTTCTCTCTCTGTATGTAGCCAAACCATGTTTCTCATTAAATCTTTCACCCCCTTGTCATTTTAAATACTCACTTGGGTTTTGTCTTTCAAATTATTATACCTGGTTTCACTCCATGAGCCTTATGGTGTCTTGTCTCAGTCCATACTGTAAATCTCTCAGTCGTGTAAGGTAGACATTGATCGTAATTGGGGGGAAGATGATGTTCATATTTTATATATTAAGTACAAGCTTTTCATCCTTATCTGTCCTTTTAAACTGCTTCTTCACTCTTCCCATCCACAATATCCAATAACGAGCCGTTATCAGTGTCAAACCTTGTGTTTACATGGGGAAATTGATCAGATGTCAGGGATGATTTTTGCACCAGCTCCTCTCCTGGGCTCCACTGGCATTACATACCCTATTGTTTGGACCATCTGATAGTCTGTTTATAGATTGGAGTGCTGTGTTTTTATCGTGAGCATGTTCAATATGTGTAATCCAATGATAACAGTGGACTAAATGTGTGAGGTGAGAAAGAGGAAAGAGATATTGGTGCAAGGAACAAGCATCCCTTTAGAGATTTGGCTGTTCATGTTTCATTTATATCATAGACGTGTCGAACACATTAGACGTTTATACACCGATGAAAAGCATTGCCGATCTAAAAATAAACTTAAAAGCCTTTTATTTTAAGCGTTTTAGACTCTTATAGCTGTTACTTGTTTTGTCAAAGTGATGCATGGAGTAATTGTTGCAGCTTTGAAACCCTAATGCAGTAAACCAATATTGATAATCTGTCTGTATTGTGATAGTAATAAAGCCTTGTTTAATATCCAAGTTAAGTTTCAACATCAGTGAAGACAAAAGGGATATTTAGTCATGACTCATGACTCTCCCTTACTTGGAATTCTCAATTCTTATTCTTGTCAGATAATGGATGACGAACATTGGAAAGCAGAGAAAGACAAAAACAGGGGAAAGAGATCAAGTGGGATTTAATCTGAGGCCAGCAGGTGAAGGTGTGGCTCTAAAAGAGACGGATAGAACAGACGGACTCTCCTTTGAAACGTGATAGATGGTATCTGTTAAGGTTTCTAGCAGAGTACAAGTATTGTTGCCAACTTGTGACGTTTTTTTCTCTACAGGAAAGTAACACACACACAGACACAGATAGGATATGCCATTAGACATGGTTGGACCGCTTTAGCCACGCCATGCCAAACCAAGCTGTGATGACATGCACTTCCACTACAGGCTTTCAGCAAGGGGTCGCTGCAGCGTGCTGCGGTGGTCCAGCTGGGGGGGGGGTAAGGGGGGGGGGGGGCACTGCTGAGCCCTGATGGTCTCAGTCAGAATTCCTGTATTTGTTCCGAAACAGGGAAATGTACATTATTACGACAGCAGAAATATAGTGCAGTGAACAGAATAGACTTACATATTAAAACATAAAAACAGGCTATTAATAATAAAAAAACACAATAAGTAAACAAAAAGAAATATCAAATAAGTACACCATGGAAATAATTATTTGTTCACAAGACTTTGCTGCTGGTGGTGTAATGTCTTTACTTTTTTAATGTAATGCTACATGTTTGCACAACTCACTGCATTGTGATACTGTTTCGGCCCATCTGTGGGAATTCTGTGTTGAACAAGAAAATTAATAAAAATATTTAGAAAATAAATATTAAAGTACACCATGGTAAAAAGAGTAGCAGTGTGTGTGTGTGTATATATATATATCATTTTTTAAAGAGTGACCATTTAAAATTCAAGAGGTAGCTGGTCCCCTCCCCTTTGCTGTATCTTGGGCCATTTAAAAAAAAAAAAAAAAAAAAAAAAAAAATTATATTATTTACATAATGTACTGATTTGTCTAGGCTAAGTATCCACCTTGTGATAAATTAGTACATATTCTTACTGACACATTTGAGCAAAAATACCAAAATACGACAAAAGTTGTGGTTCATAGCTGTTAAAGTCACTGGGCTGTAGCTGAGGCTTAAGTACAGTTGTAAATTACAGAGGGCAGATTTGATGCAGACTGCAGAGGGAGTTGAGAGCCTCCACTTCTACCACAGGTCAGGCTGTAATTGGCCAAGCGGGGCTCAGAGCGCTAGCGTGTTAGCAGCAGATGGAATCGGTGTCCTTGCACTAGTCCACTGACCAGAACTCATGTTTAATACATACTCACCTTGTACCCAGCTTATCTTTAGGTGCACTTTTTAAGATATGGATGTATCAATGAATGAAACATACACAATCTGTGTGAATCCTATTCACCTCAATCCGAACAGGTCATTTACTTCAATTTGGCTTCACTCGAATAGTTTTCTGTAAAAAACAAACATACATTGCTACTATTAAATGCATGAAATGGTGATTATTCTGCGGATCAGAACAGACCACACCAACACTACAGCCACCTTTTGAGCAGTAATTGCAGCCACTTGTCACTTGCAGACATTGTTTAGCTCTCGCGCCTGTTGGAACATAATCCTTTAACTGGCTTTGCATCGCTATCACAACGGCAGAACTTATGATTTCTATTAAGCCTCTGTTTGTCACACACTGGAAATGAGACTAGTAAACAACTCTTTCAACAACATGTCCGTCCAAGATATTTGGGTTTGTCAAACAACCTGAATATTCCTGTAATTCTCTTCTCTATTCACTCTGTATCTCTCTCTCTTTGGGGAGTTCATGTTTTTTCCATCTCATCCTTCTGTCGCACTCTCTTTCTCTTCCATCCTCCTGTCCCGTTTTATTTCATCCCCACTACATTCCTCATTTTTCTCTCTTTTGCTATGCATGCTTTTGCTGGAGGGTTTGGCCACAAGCTGTTCTGCTGACTCAACATTTTCTTTTCCCTCATGGTTTTTTACCTCTTTACTCCATCCTGCTTCTATCTCATCCCCGCTCGTCCTCTGCTCCCACCCTCCCTTCCTCTTTCCCGCCTTCGATCTGTACAGCCAGTGAATTTCCAAACCTATTTCCCTTTATTATGTTCCTCCTCCCTTCCTCTGTCTCATCTGTTTTCAAATATTCGCCTCGCAGTGGTCGTACAGTAGCTCATTGCTAAATTGCCCTGCTAAAAATAGATGATGCACTGGGTTATTAACGCCCTGCTATTGGGCAGTGCTGGCCAGGCTCCAGACACCAACAATTCACATTATCCCTGCAGCATGGGGGGGGGGTTACAATTGTGCATCACCAGTGTGCCTGCCTCGCCTGTGCTGCCTCACGCTGATTCATAGACAATATTTCTTAATAGAGTTGTGATTGTGGTGTGCAGTAACTGGAAACATAGCTCTTTTTGTGTCATGATTGTGACTCATTGCACTCTTCACAGGTCAGTGAGGAAGACTACAACTGCCCTAGAAGGATGGTGGCTAGTTTGTGTAATATTTCAAAATCACTTTGTTAAAAGCTATCTGTTTAATCTTCTTATCCTGCACTGTGCAGCGTCATTAGGATCACATGTGTGCCTGTTGATAATCTCACATTTTGTAGAAACACAGAAGCTGCCAGCGCAATACTTTTATTTATACAGCATCTTCTTTTTTGCTCCTAACCAGCCCTCTACAGTACCTGCACATTTTTTGGATGGATTTGGATTCCTGCAACATTGAACTGTGCACCTCAGCAAATTGCCATTGTCAAGAATGTCATCTAGATGAAGACAGGGACAATAATAGATGTGTGTGTGTTGCAGTGCTTACCAAGGTGTGTGTGTGGAAGCCGAGGCAGCGACAAATATTCAGCGGCCCCATCGCAGTTTAATTGTTTGCCTGCGTAATAAATCAAACGTGTCAAGGGAGATTATTTATACAAGGACTGTGTTAAACAAATGAATCACCAGTTTGCTCGACTTTAGGTTTTTCCTCAGTGTGTATCGGCGCTTTGTGTGGTATTTGCCTGAGTGGTATTTGCCTGAGTTCAGTATGATTGCATGACAATACCCGTGTTTATTTTTTTCAAGAGAGTGAGTGTGAATCTCATGGCTCCCTCGCGCTCTTCTCTGTCATTGATGGATTTGGTGCTACCTGAATGCTCTGCCAGATGGGGGGGGGAATTAACACAAATAAGTCTTAGGGGTCCTTTGAGCTACAATGTGTAAATCACCAAAAGTCAGAGGTTGAAGACCCCCTTTCAGAGAGCTTTTTAATCTTGCAATGTGCACCAGCCCCTCATGCTAGTCATTGTTCCTGCTGTTGCTAAGCGACAGCTGAAAACCTGTTTAGTGGGTATTTTTTACTCAAGTTGAGACGTTTTTCAAATTTTACTCAAAAAATGCCATGCCCTCTCTGTCCAGAGCATGTCTACTATTCCATATGAATCAAGAAACCATGTCAGCATTGTAAGGAGTGGTGCACACAAGCTTTCATTTCTCCAGTGCTGTGAAGAGAGACAAAATATAGAGCATTTCATCTGATGCATTTCCAAGCCTGTGTGTTTTGACAAAACATATTAAATGATTGGATTAAATGTTTTAAAAGAAAAATAAATTAACTGATCTATTAAAAGGCATGTACAAAATAATAATCTCTTTTACATCATGCACTCAAAAAGCTATTATTATTAAAAAAAAAAGAGATAAGAATATGCTAAGTCATGGTAGAGCAACAAAAAGGCTCCATTATGAAGGTAGCGTGAGTGCTTGGTAATAGCAGAGTGCAGGGATGCATCATGGCCTGAGGTGACGGAGGTGCAGCTCCCTCAGCAGCCTTTAAATGTGATATAAACAGCCGCAGGCAGGGGGGGGGGGCGGTAGATGAGGTCAAGGTGGATTTGTAGGATATCAGGACTAATTGGGATCTGAATTATGTGTGGAATAGCAGCTGAGCAGAGTCATTAGTGGTTGCGGTGGGGCCCGGGTTTTTGCATTGTTGTTGTTTATCAAGGCTTACTACTGCATTGTTTCATCCTTTTTCTTTTAAATATGAAAGCCTTTTTATTTTCCTCTCTTATCCTCCTGTATTTTTCTTTCTCTATTTTCCCTATGAATACTTTTTTTGCATTGCGTCATTCTGTTTAATGCCGCCCAGTTGCATCGCCTCACTTTCTCTGGGTCCAGAGCAGCCTGGCCCGAGGCCCCGCCCCCTCCCCGGGAGGGTGATGTATGAGTGGCTAGCTTTGACGTCACTCTAGGGCCTAGGCCAACGTCATAGCAACTCAGTGCTCCAAGGCTTGCTCTTTCTGGCTCTTTCTCTCAGTGCCTCTCCCTTATTCCTTCTCCTCTTCATCCTCCATTAACCACCTTTCTCTTATTTGTCTCTTCTCTCATTTACTGTTTCCTCTTCTCCACATCCATTTCCTTATCTTGGCCATCAGTTTTCATCGCTCTTGCTCATTTTAAAATATGCCTCTGTTCTTTGTCCACCCTCCTTCTCTTTCCCATCCTTCTGAGGCTTTCTATTCTCATCTAACGCTGCATCCTCTCCTCTATTTTTCTATTTATTCCTCTCACAGACATCCAAATATACAGAGGCACGACATGTTTGAAGTGAGCAGACAAGCAGCAAGCCAACCCTTCTCTCAAGTGAAATACAGGCTCATCCCTATTCAATTACACTTATCAGGATCAACTCTATTCCTGGATAACGTGGTTTGATAAAACCTGCAGTCTGTTCCCCACTGTACCCAGCCAATTCTCTCTATGACAACTTTGCTTTGCCAGATGCCCAGTGACTCACCTTTTTATTTGTCAGGAAAGTTGCCTGTGGCTTTGACAAAAATAAATATGCAAGCAGCAATATAAAAGTGAATTATCAGTCAACTTTGACTTCCAGAACATCTCGGGGAAATTTCATCCGTCTTGACAAGACGTGAAGCTGACCCACTTTCTGCTTTCGCTCCCTGTCTTCCTCTCTCTGCCTGTCTTGTCTCGCTCTCATCGCTGCCTGCGGTCAGTCTGTCCACTTTTAGAGTTGGTGCAGTGTGGTGAGCGGCCGCAGAGCGAGATACAGGCTTCGCTTGGTTAAAATGGAATGAGAAATGCTCTTGTCAGCGATTGTGACACATCTTCTACTGAGCCTGTCCCATGTGGATGGAGTCGAGGCACTGCAGCGTGACTTTGGGTCATGTTTGTTAAAACACTGGAAACAATGTGACTTTGGCAACTGAGATGTCGAGGAACTTTCCCTGTGAAGTGATGTGTGTCATTTTAAGATTCAGGAAAGGTCGTGTACAGATTTTTGACCAGAAATGTGAAATCTTTCAATTCTCATTTCCATCTTCGTGTTACTTTTCTCCTGACAAAAAACTGTTGCCTCTGAAAGAAATGAATAACTGCGTAGGAGGATTTTTCCTAGTGTATCAACATGTTGTCTCTGAGGAAATAGTGTGGGGAAAACGCATTAAATTAATAACACACACGCTAATGCACCTTCCATTTGGTTTAAAGAGTGGGATCATGTTCATTATAAACACTTTGAGTCTCTCCCTGTTTGTCTTTCTTTCATCCTCTGAAAGATTTTGTAAATGTTATTATAGCATGTCAAAAGCCAATGACATGAAAACAACCTACAGAAATTGAAATTATTTTCGCACCCCGGTGTGAAATCGAGGCAAAGACACACTGCCAGAGGAAACATGTATTTTATAGGAAACCCATTTGGACACAGTCAACAGTGGTAAATAGCTTCTCAGTGTTGGAGGTTTACAGAAACAAATGTAAAAGCTTTCATGCACTGGGTAAAGATTGAATTACCACGATTTATTGAGAGCAACAGAAAGGACATTCCAATAAATAACAATCGGAGTGCTACTTTTAAGACAAAACGGTCGATTTTCACTGCATATTATACAGGTTTTATTATTATCAAGCCTGTATTCAATGATGAGCCTATAATTAATTTATCATTTTTAAGTCAATTAAAAAAACTGTTTAAATATTTTAATAACCAAACCATTTGTAAACGTTCTATATTTTAACTTATAGACACTCTGATTGACAACAGAGAAACATTTTGATAAAGGTTAGATATATAGAAATTAAACACACATTTAAAATAGGGTCTGCAAAAACCTAAGCATTGAATGTTTGATAAATATTTGTTTGAATTGCAGACCCAAAATGTACTGAGTTTAGTTTATGCATATATTTAAAAAAAAACAATATTTTACAACATTTAGACACGGTAGACAAGTATAACTATCTCTTCATTCAATACATGTAAACAGAGGAATGCAGAAATTGAGTCTACTACTACTAAGTACCTTTGGTGAAATTCTTCTTCTTCTTTCCAATTGGATTCTCGTTGTGGCCTGCTGCATTTTTATGCTAATTTTTGAGCCAACATCCACCAGAAAAACGAACAAAATGCAGTTTTTACTTAGTATTTTTTTCTGATTACAGCTGTGCCAACGTGTATGCTTCATGATAATGTACCGTGGGATGGCTTCCTCTCCTCAGAAAGAAGGCAATGTGAGCAGTTTCAAAAGCACATCCTTAAATCCTCCCCTGTCTCCGTCTGTGGCACTGAACGATTTGGTTGCCAGGCAACATTAGGAAGGAGTTTTCAATTAAGAAATTCTCGGTGAGTTGGAATGTACTGTCGCCGAGCCCTCACCATCCTCACTTGAACTGCATAGCGTCTTTGAGTGTCATGTATTATTATTATAGGCTCTGTCGCATGTATGAATGTTACAAGCAAAAAACCATCAGCTGGGTTAACAAAAACTAACATTTATGTTGTCCAAGTTTATTTAAATCTTTCTTTCATTTAGGTAACACTTTAATGTACAATCAGTAATGCAATTGACATTCAAGGTGGTACACTATCTCTTATGTTTTGGCGAATAGTAATGACGCAGGCGCTATTTTCTCTCTCATCACTTTTCTCCTTCTGAGCACGGAAACAATTATCCAAAATGTATTATTATTATTATAATTAGGAAACATAATTACAGCTTTTAGGCTCATCATACATCATGATCCTCATTAAATGAGCTGATCTAAGCTAGCTTGTACTCTCTTTTAACCAGTGTCCCAGTGACAGTTTAGCCGGCAGCAGTATCCTGCAGGATTGCAGCCATTTAGGTCAAGTGAAGTTTTTAGCTCATCTCTTACAGTCAGAGTACTTTTCATGTTTTTCTTTTTTGCTGTGTATTAAACTCTTAACGCTGAATGCTGAGTGCACCTGTCACAGTCTGAGCTTCTGAAATGACAGGTCAAGGGTTGACAAATTGACAGAGTTGCAATGTTTTTGAATGCACCTTATCTTGGTGTTAAAAAAACTAGTTTAACAAGTACTTTGTGCTGGGATTAAATATGAGAAACCGCTGTCCTGTTTGTGGTAAGACAAGAAACAACAGTGTTTCTTGTCTCTTGCTGCTCCTCTCTCTTTTAAGCAGGAGGCATGTAATATTGAGTTAGCTTTCTAGGAATATTCCATCAAAATGTCGTCTTATTTTTCTATTTTCTGTTCCTGTTGTTAATGACTAACTATTCACAATGTTATTTCCAAGAAGTGATCCCCTTGGAGTTAACTGTAGGTGTTTCTTGAACACAAATAGGAAGCTGCAAGCTAAATGAAGAAAGCCTATTCTCGACAGTTGCAGTCTACCTCTTTATTCACACATCTGAAAATGGAAGTACTTGATACTTACTTTTGAGGAGAATCTATATCCTCCTGTTATTGGCTTCCATGACTCAACTCAATTTGGATTAAACCATACATGAAGAGATCTTTGAATAAAAGCCAAGCAGAGGGAGAGAGCACTTCTTACAGAAAAGTGACTGGTGAAGAAGTTTCAAGATTTGTGGGGCTAAGCTAGGGAACGACTCAGATCATCATTGACTTAGTGCATCCCTCCAGGTGTCATAGTTCAGGTTTGCTCCATCTCACTGAAGGATTAGTGTCTGAAATCCAGTGGAGCCTGTAGATCTCCTGGTCAGGACATCACTGGCTCAGAGCTGAAGTCCTTTAATTGCCTGTCCAGGAGGGCGAGGGCAAAGCGTAATCCACCTGAAGAGCTGAGGGGACGCTTTTCATGCCGCACAAAGGCCACTGTGTCACGCTGATACCCTGCGGTCAGATATAGCTATAAATTGAATAATAGCCAAAGAGTGACGATAGATAATGTGGAAAAAATTATGCAAAAGAAGAAGAGAAGTAATAAAAACATGTATATACTGTAGTATGTTTGTTCATTTATAAACCATTTATATTCTCTATTCATAAGAGAAAAAAGGCACAGAAAGAGTAAGGGGCTTTTATCTGAGGAGAAATGAGGTGTTTTGTAATGCTGCATTGCTGTGGCTTTATTCATTGAGATGGTCACAGCACACCTCGGTAATGATCACATGAATTAGAGCTTAATAAATGACAGTGGTGCCGGTGTAGTAGGTGCTGAAGGCGCACTTTGCACTGTGGGAGAAGGACTTGATTATTGGTGTTGGAATAAGATTTGTAGGGATCAGCTTGTTCTGTTGTTTCTGTTGCTTCCACTGTCAGTACCAGTATGTGAGGCGGTCTTTCCTATTTAATGGCAAATGAAAGGAATGTCTCTTTTTTTCCCATCACTTTCTCTGCTTCTCTGTCCCACTGGTTTATAACTTTTCTTTGTGAATTCGTAGGATTCAAATATAGAAATAATATTTCCTCATAAAAATGCCTAAAATGGAGTAGAACTGCTTTTATATTATGTCGAGTTGTACTAGTTGTTTTAACCCAACAGTTTTCAAACCCAGAGCAATCTCTAGTTTTCTTCAAAGGTTTATTTTTTTTAAATGAACGTCCAGCTTCATTATCTCTATTGAAATAATGCTGATTCCCCTTTGCACATGCGTTAGTGTTGCTATGTCTACCATAATCTGTCAGGATTTGATGTTTTATTCAGGTTATGATACACTTTTATAGATCTTGGTTGTATTGTTGAAGCTGTCTTATATCACGGTATTCTGTATTCATAAGTTGGCGTGCAGTTCAAACTGTATTTGAGTTGGAAACCTCTGCAGGCAATAGGTGGTTATTATGCAGAAGCACACAGCCTACCACCCCCCTAACCCTTACACACACACACACACACACACACACACACACACACACACACACACACACACACACACACACACACACACACACACACACACACACACACACACACACACACACACACACACACACACACACACACACACACACACACACACACACACACACGACCACAAACTAACTAATGGTGAGCAATAGCGCCGGCGCCCCAGGGTGTTACACCTCTATGTGACCCCTGTATGAAAAACCCTTAGCCCTGAATGAATGGATATAATCAGGACACTCACCCATTCACTCTCCTCAGGAAAAGATCCAGTTATTCTCTGTCAGTCCCTTCTCCCCTCATCTCTCTCTTTTTACCTAGCCTCTATCCCCCTGCCCCTGCATCTTTTATCAGAGATTTCTCTTCAACTGTATGCTCTCTCTCCCTTCCTCCCTGCTTATTATTTTCTCATCTGCTCACATAATATCCACCTCTTCTCTGCTGATATTTAAATATCTGAATTCTCCCCCACAATCCTGTGAAAGCTTTCTTCCTTCGCTGCAGCAATTTCAATGTTTTTCGACAATTTCTTACTCTCAAGCACTTTCTTTTGTCGACAATACTACTAAGTGAAATGATCTACCTGGATTATTAACTGTAGTCTTGGGTAACTCGCTCTTGAGTGCCTTTTATTTGAGGAATATACCTCCATAAAATAAAAAGCTTCTTGGTACAACAAAGTCATGTAGCGTATCGTTTAAAGGTGTTGAATATTTTGAAGAAAGGAATGTGATTCAGACGTATATGGGATGCGAGAAAGGGTCCGCGCCATCTTTCCGTAATGAATGAGGTCCAAGCTCTGTTTGTTGATTATAGTAATGTCACTGTGTATTTCCTATTTTCCTTCCAAGCAGGTTACCAAGTAACAGAAGTCATGACCTTTGTGTCAGGTGTAGCGAGGAACAAATGATCTTCAAATGCTGAGGCACTTGTTTTGAGCTGCTGCACATTCGAGAAACACCTCATACATATTCAGCGCCCACTTGGCTGCCTACACACACACACACAAAGCTCTGCTGGTACTGTATGTTCCTTGACAGAGATGCTTTCAGGTTTGGTCGTCCAGGGGTGGAGTGCTACTGTCAACACGAGAGTGGAGCAGCCGTCATCCAGCTACAGTTTCTCATCAATGAGGTACACAAATATGAGGGGAAAATGTTGGATTAAATAAAAAGTGTGATATTATTAACTATTAAAAGTTGGCACCAAATGGCTAGTCAACCCTCTTCTTTAGTCTTGTTAACGTTTCCTTTGATGTGAACAGGAATGTTTGCTCAGTTTAAAACAGTGTTTAAAGGTAATTAAGTGATTTTTTATTTTAAAACAACACGTCTATTTACCTTTGACAAACAAAATGAAAATAGATTCCAAGTAAAATAACTTCACTCTCACCAGGTAAAACTATAACGAATCCATCTTATATAATCATACGTATTTGTAGTGTGTGGGTTCTTTTGATTCGTCTACTGTTTTTAATTGAATGCATTGTTCAATAATATTTTCTGTTACGAAATAACTGCCAAATAACATTCCCATCCACAGCAATGTCAGACATTTCAGTTAATTCTCACCAGAGAAACGTTCTCTTTTGAAACATCTTGCATTGAAATTATGTCTTCAGATGTTTGTGTTTGTCCTCTTTTATAATCACAGATGTGACTCAACCCACATTCAACTCTAAATATTGAAATATGCAGTCAAGTCAATATGTAATGTCAAACATCAAACCTAGAGGCCACAGGGAAACTTCATAAGCATTTTGTAAAGTGTAAATTGACAGACTGGAAACATGCTATCAGTATTTAATACCTGCAGCACTTTCTGACTCATATGGCAAGTTTGATTTACTTCATATTAATGAAAAGTGCAGTTTCAACAACAATTGTGTGTGTGTGTGTGTGTGTGTGTGTGTGTGTGTGTGTGTGTGTGTGTGTGTGTGTGTGTGTGTGTGTGTGTGTGTGTGTGTGTGTGTGTGTGTGTGTGTGTGTGTGTGTGTGTGTGTGTGTGTGTGTGTGTGTGTGTGTGTGTGTGTGTGTGTGTGTGTGTGTGTGTGTGTGTGTGTGTGTGTGTGTGTGTGTGTGTGTGTGGTGTGTGTGTGTGTGTGTGTGTGTGTGTGTGTGTGTGTGTGTGTGTGTGTGTGTGTGTGTGTGTGTGTGTGTGTGTGTGTGTGTGTGTGTGTGTGTGTGTGTGTGTGTGTGTGTGTGTGTGTGTGTGTGTGTGTGTGTGTGTGTGTGTGTGTGTGTGTGTGTGTGTGTGTGTGTGTGTGTGTGTGTCACAGAGATGGAGACAATTTTAAGTGCTTCCTTCATGCGCACATAGACTTATACATCTGATGAATCATCGTGGTGACTTGTTAGACAGCCGCCTGATTTAAATTCAGTTTCCAGGGAATGCAGTCTGACTCATGCATGTAATGCTCAAAGAGAGCATGTGGTATGCTTATTGTAGTCTCCACAGTTATTACCTACATGTGTTTCAACAATGTTACCTATCCTAAAATTCAAAATGAAATCCCCTTTTCTTTTCTGACAGGGAGCGCTAGTGAGTGCTCTGGCTGACGACAGTGTTCACCTGTGGAACCTGAGGCAGAAGAGACCTGCCATCCTCCACTCACTCAAGTTCAGCAAAGAGAGGTAAGAGGGGCACACGAAACGGCAAATGACGAAAAAAAGAACTTCTGCTAAGTCGATGTGTCTTGCCACAACTCTCTTTTGCTACTCAATTAGGCCCTCACACTCGCTGTGGTGCAACATTAACTGTGTATTTCTGAGCAGGGGCCAGTGTCACAGTTTGTTGCCTGTGTGAACTGTTAATTTTCGCCGACTGTCATGCTGTATGCAAACAGACGGCATTTCGTTTGGCAACTGTGTCTGTTCGCCTGCAAAACTGTGCGCAGGGCAAAGGAGGTGAGGGAAAAAAGCTCTCTCACTCTCTCTCTGTTGGTCTCTTACTTAACACGCTTTATTTGGGTCACTTACTCTCCTCTGAGGCTTACCCATCACTGGGGCACAGGTGTGAACATACCCAAACACCTGAAGGTTTACACCAGCAGGTTGTTACACACACACACCAACAAACAAACAAACAGAGACATGCACACACAACACACACACAATAGGGGCAAAAAAAAGCAATTCATTTACACACGCACTCTGCGATGGTTTGATAAGCCTTATGAGAGATACAGCTTACATTCATCAGAAAAAGATCGTATATATGACATCAAAGCAAGTTACCTAATTTGAGTACAAAACTTTGGATAAATCTCACACCACTCCTTCCTGTTTATAATGTCATGTTACCATCTCAACTATCAAAACAGTTTAACGTGGTCACACAGTTGGCACCATTTTCAAAATTCTCCTTGGTTCGACATCCAGGACATTTAATATCCATTAACAGATAACTGTTATTTGGCTGACGAGCAATTAAGTTTCCACTTGCAAATAAGTTCTGAGATACGAGACGAGTAAAGTGCAGAATCGCCTCACCTCAAGGAAGTTGCTGTCCCCTGTCCCCTCCACTCACAGATGCAGCATTTACCCATCAGAGCCAATCATATAATTGGCTAGTGATGTGTTGCAGTGAAAAGTGGTGAAATGGTTAAACGTCAAAGCCGATGATCTGTGACGGCGCTGATGTGATGGACAGGCGGCCGGCAGCAGCTTTAAGGGCGGGTTGTGTTCTTGCGGAGGCGCTTGACCGCCTCTGACATTTAGTAAGCACCGTCGTCCAACGCAACGACCTCGGAAAGGAGCAGAGACACTGCATCGCAAGAGACGTCAGGATGGGGAGGAGAAGCTGCAAAGTCAAATGAGACATTTGGAAGAGGAAAAAGAGAAAGTTCAACTAAAGCAGTGGGAAGAAGTGGAAGTAGAAGTAGAGTAATGGAAGTAACACACGCAGGACCTCCCACATCCCACTCCTTGTCCTCATGCCATTAACATTTCAAGAAGACAAATGCTGGCTTTCAATCTGCACCCATACATAATGTGCGTGATATGGATAAGAGCACACCATGCAAATACATTCCTGTAGCCTTATGAGCAAGACAGTCTAACTGGCTGATGAGTGCATTACAGGCTGCCTCTCTGCACCTTTGACTTAGTTTACTTTCTTCTATCAGTTTTCTTTTTTCAGTGCAACACACCAGTTCTATTTCAAATTGTTGCGTCATTTGACACCTACAGTGTATAGCTGCACACCGGGTGTGTCATATAGACAGAAGGGATTTGCTGATCCAGGATGTGAATCTGATAAAACTGCTGCATGGATGTAATCGCACAGTTATGCTGGATAATATAAAATGTGCTATTGCAATCTGAGAAGCTATTAAGAAGGTATCTGGCTCTAAAGGCTTTTTTTAAATGTAAGGTTTGCACACTGTTGTCGTTTGGATCAAGGCTTTTTATTGTAGGTGTCAAAAGAAATAGCATCCGGTTGGATTTCCAAATGGTTATAAGAATATGACTGTTTGAAATGACATCAGATGGTAGAAATGGCGTCAAGGTGAAGTCCAGAAACTGTAATTGGTTTATTAGACAGACTTGTTTCAGATTGAATCGTCACCCACTGCCACTCTATCCCATCTCCCACTTTTGACCTTTGCTCCTTTGTTTTTTTACCCTTGTTGACTGTTTGTTCAAAGCTTGACTTTAGCTTGTCAGGGTGTAGAGGACAGGGCAGCCATTTTCTGGTCAACAAAAGGTCAGTCATCCAACCAGAAATGCCATGACAGCCTCTTAACAAGGTGCGAAACAAGAAAGAAAAGTAGAACTTGTTATTTTGCAGAGAGAGATGGGCTAATAGTCAACTTTAGCATGAGAGTAATATCAATTTTAACACTCTACTCTCAGCAGGAAGGAATTTATTTTGTAAATGTTGTAGTAGTCAGTGTATGGATACATGTTGTTGGGAGGCGTTCACTTTAGCAACAACATTGTTTTTCATGCCTGCTAGCATAAACAGTTTAACCGTGAGAACAGTATGGCTCAAGTCAATTACGGCTAACAAGGATAAAATGATTATATGTGGTTCACTGCTGATCTAAATATCTAAAGGCAGTGAGTTTTCTTCCCACTAAATCCTTTTTTCACATGTTTATTTTCTACCATATCACCCTTTAAAATCTCTAAGCTTCCCATCACCTGAGGAACCAATTCCAAAACTCCAATCAGATCCTTTTTCCACCTTCCTTCCTTCTCTTCCCCCTTCCTTCCCCTGATCAGAATGTGTGTTGATGGGGAAAGCAGTGTTGCAGAAAGCCCTCCGGCGTCAGCATCTATTCACATCATATCACAGGCACTAGAAGAGAGGAGAGAAGGGAGGAGAGGAGGAGTTGAGACAGACTGGGCCTCAGCCAGAGAGCAGTGAGTCAGTCTGTGGGCTGGAGTGTGGGGATGGAGGGAGCGCAAACGAAATCCTGCCGAGTCATTCTGGCGTAGGATGCTCTCGTCACCTCGTGGCCTTGCAGGAATGCACTGCAGATGTGGAAGCTATTCTAATGCAGGATGATATGATGGGAGATAATAAGAGGGAGGAGCCAGGGTCACCACACACACACATAAATGAAAGCTGATTTGTCGACATTCATAGAGCTTTGGTGGTGAATGTAGCGACTTTGAATTCCTTTTAAAGGTCACCTATTGTCTTTTCTACATAAACATGTGTCCCCTCTGTGTAAAGAGATTCTGCAAGTTTCAGGAAAAAAGATTTGCTCACTTTTTGTCCTGATCCATTTCTATAAAAACCTGTCTGAAAATGAGCTGATCAGATTTTGGCCACTTTGTGATGTCATAACGATTTTTTTGGCTCGTTTAACCATTAGCCAATCACCAACCAAGGTAACACCCCCCCCCCACCTTATCACCTGAATCTCCTCTAGAGCACCAGTGTGTTCTTTTTAACCAAATATCTCTCAGAGGGGCGTGGGGAGTGTCTCCTTATTTTCATCTAAAGTAACAGACACAGAATCAGCACTTTTGAAACAGGGCTGAAACAGAGGGGATTATGGGATGCTGCATTGGGTGATCTGTTTGGTATTTCGAGCCAAACACTTCCGAGACATGTTTTTTATATATCCGAGACCTATAATATATTGATGAAAAAGAGTATAATAGGGAACCTTTAAATAATGTAATTAATAGAGCCAATTAGAGCTGATCTATGTTGCTGCCGGGCAACAAAAGTTCCTCTCCTTTTGTTGCCAACACTATCTTCTCACTGTGCAAAGGTATATTAAGAAGCTGTGAAGGGGAATTAATTCAGCATTGTTTTAATTATGCGGCACTGGCTTGGATTGATTTTCACAGGTGCTTCGTGTGTGTGTTTTTACTAGTGTGTGAATGTGTTTTCGAGATGATGCGCGTGTGAACAGTCTGTTATCAGATCATAGTCTTCGTAATTGAAACCCTGTGGGGTAGATTGGGGTCTCTGCCCTCTCAGATTAGAACAGCCATCCGGCCTGTAGCTCTGCCAAATGGATATGGTATAAGTGTATATCTTTTTTCCATTTTTTATTTATTTAAGCTAATTGGAAGTCCCTCCAACATATTAAGGCTGTTCAACACTTGATCACCTTTATTTTGTGTTATCTGCTTTGTCATTCACCTAATCAACAAATCCAAACAATGTCTAAATTGTTATCTGTATTCCCGATTATTTTTAAAATACCTTTGTTTTCTGAGAATATAAGATAACACGAAAGACAGATATATAATTGTTTACTATACTGCATTAAAAAAGTAAATGTATAACTTTTTTAAACATAACCAGCCCCCATTCTTCTCATGTCAGCTTCTTTCTTCTGCCCTTTTTGTGCATAACAGCGTAATTCTTTAATAAATATGTTTGGAGACATTACAAGTCTGCATGATATTAAAACTCAGTGTTCTATCGTCAATCCTATTACTGCTCTGCTGCAGCAATGACATACTCATTACTGCAACCTAATAATATCATTTTCTTGACACATTATTGTCGAGTCAGCCCTTTAGCAGCTAGTGGTCAGTGCTTTGCTCAAGGGCAGTTTAATAAAAAGGAAGGGAAAGGATCACTAAATCAAGGCAGTTTAGATGAAAGTGTTGCAGCCGGTGACTTCCTAATGACAGGCCGGCACATATCAGCCCATTTGTAGCGATCATCTCCTGTGAAAGGGACATCACATAAACCCATGCCATACAAATGATGATTTCCTAAAGTATCCCCCCTTTTCAATTGATCTGCAGTGAACCATGCCGTTATACGTCTAGCCCACAGTGCAGCCTCAGAGCTGTGTGTGGCAGGCGTCTGTCATGTCTGAGGCGATATATCTGGCCCTGAGCCTGAAGCTGGCAGCTGCCTTCGTGTGTCGTGACCACTTGAAGCTTGAGATTTCACCAGGAGACACGTGCATGCACACCAAGTGTGAACACAATGACACCCACATAAGTACACAAACAATTGGGCGGGGGGCAAACACACACCAAAAATGCACACACACACTTCTAAGTGCGAGCAAATTTGTATAATTATGCTTCCTGACACTGCCTCTCGGTTGCCCCTCTCATTCTGGCTCTCAGAACACTTAATCAATCGGCTCCTATGTGCGCACAGACACAGATGAAACATTTATACACCACATACATTTACATACAGTACATATTTAATGACATTAACTCTGATGCATGTTCCTGTACAGGCACATTCATACAGTGACAAATAGACGTTTATGCAGAGTTTGTTGTTTACAAAATCATAACCGTGACACATGCACACACTCCTACCCTCGTATTCATAGATGAGGCACATCTGTTAGTGCTGATGGAAAAGGAGATTTAATCCAGCTGACAGTCTGCTTACTGGATTGGAAGATGCCACAAGTTGTCATGTCAATCTTATTCATTGGTAATGCGTCTGTACGAGTGTGCGCATCTCAAAGATCAACTGTCAACATTATTATGCTCGAGCTCTTTCTTAACCATATCGTCTGCAATGGCAACTACATGTTAGAATCACAGTGTCGCCTTGATTCGGTTTTTTATCAACAAACATTTTTATTAAACATATCTGTCAACATATTTTATTTGTTTTTACACCAACAGTCACTGCCTTAACGCATAATACAGAATGCATTGACTTTTTTCAATATCTCAGTGCTTTTTAAATCTAGCATCCTGGTTTTCCAAAATCTTAGTGAGTGCAATGCAGACAGCAATTATATTTCCGTCAAAATATATTTAAAAAATTGTGAGTATTAATACAAATATCTTTAGGAGAAAGTATTGCCAGAAAGTGATGTTAGTCAGATGAGACTTAAATAAGCATGCGCAGCTGTTATCACTCATGTTTATTTACCCTGACAATATTCCTGTATGTATTTATTTAAATGATGTGTTTAAGGGTTGTTTTCTGAATCCCTGTGCACATTTTGGACTGTGAGTGAGATTTATGTCAAGTAGCTCAATGCCTCTTTACATGTGAATATATATTCATGTTTTAATGCAGAGCTCGGGGAGGTGTGTGTGTGTGTGTGTGTGTGTGTGTGTGTGTGTGTGTGTGTGTGTGTGTGTGTGTGTGTGTGTGTGTGTGTGTGTGTGTGTGTGTGTGTGTGTGTGTGTGTGTGTGTGTGTGTGTGTGTGTGTGTGTGTGTGTGTGTGTGTGTGTGTGTGTGTGTGTGTGTGTGTGTGTGTGTGTGTGTGTGTGTGTGTGTGTGTGTGTGTGTGTGTGTGTGTGTGTGTGTGTGTGTGTGTGTGTGTGTGTGTGTGTGTGTGTGTGTGTGTGTGTGTGTGTGTGTGTGTGTGTGTGTGTGTGTGTGTGTGTGTCAGAGAGGGAGGTGGGGGAGAAAGAGGCTTTTCTGAGCATTATAACACAAAGGAAAAACACTCAAAGTCACTGCAAGGACATGCTTACACAAATCCTTGTTTTGCTGTGTTTTTAAGTGTCATTATATCTATAATCTATCTGGACTACGTTTCCTTTTAACCAGCTCACATCCTTTGAGGGGGAATAGTAATCGCTGCCTTGTTCAATTGCTTCATTTTATTCTTTGCAGGAAGAGTCACATTCTTACACTGTACACGTACAAATCACTTGTATTTTCCTCATGTCTTTACAAGAGACCAGAGTTTGAGTCCTGCAACCCACATTTTTTTAGTTTTATGTTACTAAAACAGATGATAATGCTCATGGGAAGAATAGTTTTTCCCTTACCCAAACGAGGAGCTTTGTCTTTGTCATTAAAATGTAACTATAACAATGTTAATCATGCTCCAATTGCTATGATCTCATTGTTTGGAAAACACTTTTTTGGGTGGTTCTTTTGTAGTTTGGAATGAGTTAATAAACCATGGAGAAGGGGGGTTATTTTCATCTTTCCAGGAATACTGCACGAGGCCTCTGTAATGCCAGTTAAAATCCTATCCTGAAAATATTTACTATTTTAAAATTACAATTAAAGTGTCTCTGACATCATATATAATATCAGATATGAAACTTGTTGTGCTGTGTGATTTAACTGCTAAATATGAGCTTATCTTTCACAAACACAGTGGAAATAAACCAGTGTGTCCTTCTTGCTAGAAATAGCGATAAAGAAAGAAAATGCTGTCAAAAGAGATGGATACAACTTGGGCGGTGTGTCCCAGCTGATGAGCCGAAGGCGTTGTCTTTTATATCCCGGCCGCTGAAGTCCACAGGTGTTGCTCAAACCACCGTGAAGAATAAAAAGGATCACTGGAGGAGCGGGATGACCTTGAAATATTAGCAAGCTAGATTACCGAGGTGTTACATTATTATTCCTCAGACGGATTGGAGGTTGAATTTAAGGATGGATGAAAGAACAAAATGATGAAAAAGGGATGAGAAGGGAAGGGTTTTCTAACCTTTCATTAAACTTATCTCTGATGGATGGATGAAAAGAAAAGAATGTGGGAGCGATGATGAAAAATTGAGAACTATGGGTGTCTGTCTCATGTTTCCTGTACGTCTGGAGAGGGTGGCTGATTGAATGTCTCTGAATTAGTCACTCTCATCTCAACTGCTTTGACCTGAAAGACTGGTAAATAATCCTCCCAAAGTTTTGCATACTTTGCAGGTATAATAGGACGTCCAGTGTTTCGGTGACGTTTCTGCTTTGTGCCTGTTACTCACTTTTACTCACTTCTTATTCTTCTTCTTTTTTCAGAATAACTTTCTGCCACCTGCCCTTCCAGAGTAAATGGTTGTACATCGGCACAGAACGGGGGAACATCCACCTCGTCAACGTGGAGTCCTTTATGCTCTCGGGCTACGTCATCATGTGGAACAAAGCCATTGAACTGTGAGTGTTACTGCCCACGAGTCACCCTCTAATGCTGCCTCCCACTCCTCATGCCCTCAAACTTCCTTTCCTTTACTCTCTTCTTCTTCTTCTTCTTCTTCTTCTTCTTCTTCTTCTTCTTCTTCTTCCTCCTCCTCCTCAAACACTGCACAATTGAACAAGCTCCAGTACAGGTTTTTTGGCCATATGGATGGGGTTTCCATCCAGGGTGAATGGCTGATATGCAGATCAATGTTTGATCTCTGTGGGAATCAAACTGATATTGCAAGCACTGCAACATTGATTCCAGGGTTTATTGACTCACCTTGCAGCACTCAAGTAATGCTGTCTTAAGAGCATTTTACCTTTCAAAAGGTTATTGTTCTTAAATGTAATGAGATGAGAAACAATCACTAGTAATCTACTGAGGCACAGTATCAGACTCCAGGTAGTGAGCGACCTGTCTCTTTACCGTTTCAATGGTTATGTCACTTTGACAGGCTCCATTTTGCTTCCCTGCTGTAGAGACTTAAATTATTCACTGGAGCATTTTGCTTCACGCTTTTCCCCCTCATCCCCTTCTGTGCGCGTGTGAGAGGACAGAGGGGAAAAGAAGGGAGGAAGGAGGGAGGGGGTGGAACAGGTGTCTGCCGAGATCAGTGTATGGTACACACAGACGTCTCGTCTCGTCGACAGGGCTGCAGGGAAGAAAATGCGAGAGTGAGTGGTGGGAGAGAGGGGAGGGGGGGGAGAGTATGACAGAGAGGAGGCTGGAGCCGAATGGATGAGACAGGGCTTTCGCCTGAGGGGAAGGACATGCAGAAGGGGAAGAGTGATGGAGAGCAGGAATGGAGTGGAGACAGAGGGATAAATGCAGGTAACAGAGGGCAGATCAGGAGTCATGCAGATAAGTGAGGATGGAGAGGCAGAAGGAAAAAGGTTTCCAATTACAGGAAAAATGGCGGAAGAGGAAGGTATGGGAGAGATAGTGATAAGATAACCTAACTTTTCTTTGCTTCACTTTTACAGTATACCCTTTACTACTGTTCATCTTGCTTCACCTGGACGTCAGATATTCCCTTGGCTATTAACACATACATCCTCAACATGTGACTTCTGTTCCCAAGCTGCCGTGTTGGTCATGAAAAAGTCATTTTTTCTATCAAAAAGTTAATGTATCTCTGGAATGAAATAGTAAACACGTGGATATGTGTATGTGCTGCCATGTACAGCACATGATTCAAAATCAAATCAAAAATAAATGGACAAATAAATAAATCATGTTACTTACATTTAGAGTTAATCAAGTGACCTTTCAGTTGTTATTTAAAAATGACGTTGTTGCAATTTTAATAACAAATCCTTTCTGAACACATCAAACATAGCCTCTGGCAGGAGGTTGATATTAGTCCTTTCCAAATGGCTTGAGTTTGTATTAGAATTATTAATATAACCTTATGCCACTCTTACATAAACCAAAAGGTCACACAGCTTGTGAGTAGAACTTTAAATGTTCTCAATGCTCCTTCCTCCATATTACATACTGCACAAGCAATGTTTATGACAGTCACTTCTTTAAGGCCTATATTGCTAGTCCATAATAACAATATAATAGTTTATTGAAATATCCTTATACATTCAAGCTGCTTGAATAAATGACCGCTAAATAAAAAGTAAATGACAAGGGAAAGCCCATTTTTGTGCATTCCTTTGTGAAATAAATCATTGATAAATAAAGAATATTTAGCTGTGACACATCAAATCATCCCACTTACATTTTTGCCGTGCAACAGCTTTGATAAACCACAACAATTGAAGTTGTGTTGTTTCCATCCAAACGATAGCTCTTTCCACATCTTTTGGTTCACATCTCAATCTCTCTCACAGCCATTCTGTTGGGTTCCATGTCTTGAAGATGGCGGCAGTGCCAGGAATCGATTCTTGGATTTGTTACCGGCGCTCTCGGTTTGCATATCTGTTTGAGCGCACGAGTGTGTGTCTGTGATTGGCTTTGATGCAGATCAGAGAGGTGTGAGGGGATTCTCTTGTTCTCTTGCATTGGGTCTCTCTGCCAGCTGTGGGGTTGGTAGGGTTGTAGTCCAGATACAAAAGCTATTGTGCTCTCCTATCATTTTCTTCTGACGTTGCCATCCGAAGAAGGAAGCACCTAATCTAAATTAACTGTAGTTAGTGCTTTTATGTTAAATTGGAAGATATAAAATGAATACAAAAATTGCAGACTTGATATTGAAATTAGATCATAATTTAGTCTCCTTAGCTGAGCACTACTGTGTTCATCAGTAATACTTTTAAGTATCACATATAGAACTATTGAAGATTTGATTAAATACCTAATGTATGTAACTGTTCCCGTTAAATACATAAATACATAAATACATAAATACATAAGTGTGTACCAGGGTCATCCTCCCTTGGGCCTTGCTATTTGGGGACGAGCAGCAGTAGCTGTGCCAGTGGCCCCAGGCCTGGCCCAGTGCACTGTGTGTTTGTATGACTCACACCTCTGTGCCCAAGCTACTGTACAGATTATAAAACACACATTTCTTAAAGTGCAAAACCAACTGCATGGCCCTGCAGTTAATTCAGAGCCACAGGCATTCACGACATTGCCAAAGGCCACGTGTGAATGTGTTTTTTTCAAATGCTGCATAATTTAATGTATGTTCTGTGTACGCAAGAATGTTATATTTGTATATTTGTACCTGGCAGCGTCTGTCTGTGTGTGTTTGATTTGATTAAACTAGATGTTTGCTGGGTACAGAGAGCCGGGGAGAAGCAGGACAGGAGTGGTAAAATGTTAACAGATTATATGACACATAGTTCACGTGAACGTGTTGGCCTCAGGCCTCTTCTGTCCTCTTTTATTTCTTCCCACTCTCGACCCCCGAGCTACAGTAATGACTTGTTTGAATTTTTTTCATGCTTCTTCTACGCATGTTCCTGCGTTCTGTGTTTTCATGCATATGTGAGGTTCCTCAGCTGTTACAGCACTGCACTACGAGGAAGCACAACAGCCCCCTTCTATCCCCAAAGCTACAGGGTCTCCAGGACCCCCGGCTGCCGCTGTCGTCCTGGTGTAGTGACCTTTTCTGGGGGGGACACCCTTCCAACTCCCATGCACTAAGGGGTTAAAATTAAGCATAGTTTAAATATATTTAAATATAGTTTAATACAAAACTAAGCCTATATAAGCTTGCTTTATATATCAAGTTTATGGGTGTTTTTTTAGGTAAATAAATCAAACATTTCTACATTTTAGAACATAAGTATTATTTTCTTTTCTTGCCCAGAGATAGGTTTTAGGATCAATACCAATCTTCTATATTTCCCCTACATATGAAGATAGGTACAGCCAGGATACATTAAGCTTATTTTGGATTAGCATATAGTCAGGAAGCAGCAGAAAACAGCCAGCCTGTCTCTGCCCAATAGTAAAATAATCTGCCTAGCAGCACCTCTTGAATCTCACTATTTAGTATGTTATTACTTTTTCGTTTTAATCCACACAAAGAAACAACATTTTGCGAATTTAAAGAGGGTTATGCATTAAACTTTGGGATTTTGGGTGAGATACTGTATGACAGGAGAAGGCTAGGTGTTCCCCCCTTAATGCTAAATTAATCAGCTGCTACTGTAGCTGTAGTTTCATATTCAACTGACCGATAACTGAATAAGCCTACTTCATAAATGATTTAACAATTATTTATACTGCAACACTGCACTTAAGGGTATGTTCTGTTGCTCTCGCTGTCTGTTAGTACGCTTTTAACCAGGAGCTAACATGTTTGTGTCACGCGTGAGCTGACAATGGATGCTTGTCTTTGTCAGTTTCAGATTTAGTATTTTGAATTTATGTACGGAAAACCTGTGCATGTTCTCACTGAGGCTGGGAGGATCAGTCGAGCTGGGGCAGCACTTTTATCTTGAACATGTTTTTTTATTCCAGAAGGGCCATACATAGAACTTATTTATGACTACTAGGAATCTAAAAGAAGGCGGCACTTCACCATGACCCTTTCCATAATCAAAAACAAATAATGTGTGTATCCCACCTCTGATTTGAATCCATTCCAAAATGAAATGCGTTCTTCCTTCGTCTACTGTAGCCTTCCACCGAGCTTCAAACAGACAAAGGAACCACCAAATACCCCAAAAGTGAACTGCATGCATTAAAACACACACATACACGCACACGTTCACAGCCCACAGTTCCAAGGTGACTTTAGGCCACATACGGTAGGGGCGTGCTGCACACTGGCTGTTCAAGTCATGTCGCGGCGGAGACACGTCATGGCGACTGCGCTCTGCTGCCTCAGTGTCGCCCGCAGTGACACCAGATGTTCAGGATTTCACTCAGCGTGTGTTTGTTTATGTAGTTATGCCTTTGAAAAGGTATGCTGAAGAAATATTGGTGTTTTTAATCATACATGCATTCAGAAATCGTTTTTGAAAGTTGAAATTTTAGTTTTTGATTGTGTCTGTGTGTGAGTGTGTTTTTGATCTGCCTGCACTGAAGAGATGTTGTCGAATTCAGGAGTTAACCTTCCTATTGCTAACAATTCCCCCCTGCGTCATTCACACCCACAGATATTTGCTTTACTGTGCGTGTGTGGACATTCAGTTTTGTGTGTGTGCTTGCAACGTAATGGACCATTTTCTTTAATGTACTACTGAAGGCATCACTGGGTGGGATGAATATTTGATATTCAAAGAAGGATTCGGTGCAATAAAGGTTTATAACAGATGACTTTTTAGAAGGGAAGGCGCCAAGGGGGCAAACATTTTCAAGATTTCCTGACGGTGTGTGTGTGTGTGTGTGTGTGTGTGTGTGTGTGTGTGTGTGTGTGTGTGTGTGTGTGTGTGTGTGTGGTGTGTGTGTGTGTGTGTGTGTGTGTGGTGTGTGTGTGTGTGTGTGTGTGTGTGTGTGTGTGTGTGTGTGTGTGTGTGTGTGTGTGTGTGTGTGTGTGTGTGTGTGTGTGTGTGTGTGTGTGTGTGTGTGTGTGTGTGTGTGTGTGTGTGTGTGTGTGTGTGTGTGTGTGTGTGTGTGTGTGTGTGTGTGTGTGTGTGTGTGTGTGTGTGTGTGTGTGTGTGTGGCCTGGACATGGACATGGACATGGACATGGACATGGACATGGACATGGACATGGACATGGACATGGACATGAAAGTCTGTAGCTGAAAGAGACTATGATGTGATAACTGTGAATGATGCTATATGGATGCTCAGTCTAACAATAACGCATAGAAACACATATTGTGGTATGCAGGCACACTAAAGCATCTATCTGTATGAAAGTGCACTAACTATCAGAGACCCACATACACACATTCTCAAATGTTCCCTTTTTTAACTCTGTATGCAAAACGCAGAGTCATTTGCAGTATGCAGGCAGAGATGTGTGCTTACAGGAGCGTGTTGAAGTAGTCGCCAGGCTGTGTGTGTGTGTGTGTGCGCCTGTGTTTGTGTGGGCGGGTTTGTGGCAGGGTACGGATGATTTTTAGGAGCATGTCTGCGCTCTGCCCATCCTGCCTCTGTTGCCATGGTGATTCCTTCATCTCCAAACCTGAACATGTATTTGTGAATGTGTCGGTGTCACATTTGTTTACTGTATGACAACAGGTTTTAACAAAACAGATTTGTTACGGCGGAGTCTCACAGGGGAAGATGGAGAACGAGGCGCATAAAATCCTGAAACGAGAGGAGATAAACCGCGTGGGACAGGCGGGCGAAGCTTTTATACAAGTTGCATTTTGTAATTCAGCGAGAGGGTAATTGTTTGTTATGGATGTAGGTTTTGCTAATGGGGTGGATGTTAAGATGTGTCTTAATTGTGCCGACATGAAACCTGAAAATGTGTGTGTGTGTGTGTGTGTGTGAGTACTTGTGCGAGCTGCTGTGGACGACGGCTGTTAGCTGAGAGACAGGCAGTGAAGGGGGATTAGATAAATCAACAGCTCCAGCTGCAGCAGAGCTTAGGTAATAAGGCTCTGGCACAAACAGGCTAAATATAGAGACAACTGACTGACTGCCTGCCTGCCCACTAACTGCTACCTTCTAATACACACACACACACACACACACGCACACGCACACACACACACACCGCTGTAGATGCTTCCCTTCTCTCGCTCTGTGCTTGCACTCGTATCGTCATGCTGAGATGCAGGGATAAACCTGAGGCAGAATGAGTAGGATTTGTTAGTTCAGTTTTGTAATCACAACATTTTAAATTGGCCCTACCTACCCACTCAACAACACCACAAGTGTATGCACCATTACTTCAGTTAAGGGTGCTTGCCAGGAGGTGAAAGATATCCCCAGATTCCCTCTTGTTTTTGAGCGAGCGTTGCAGCTTGGCATTTCGGCAAACACTTCCAGCGGGTCATAAGTCATGTTTCTAAGGGATTTTCTTTTGTACATTCTTTTTTAAGAGGAATCTGGGTTGACATTAATCTTCTGCGTATGTATTTCAATTGGAATATATACAGTTTTAATACTTTATCTTATCAGCAGCATGTCTTGCCCTTCACTGTCAGACTTAGAGATGAATAAAAAACTCTGGGCCCTTTTGTGTATTACTTACATTTGGTTGCAGCTCATCCTTTTCTTCTCCTTTTCAGGCATCCCTGCCCTTGCGCCGTGTAACTGTGGTTATGTTTCAGGCGCTAACAGTCACTCTTTTTCAGCTGTGACCTTCTCTGGCGCTCTGCAGTCCACATCATCTCTTTGAGGCAGGGAAGGTTAGGTACATTCTGCAGCCACGTGGCGCACAGAGAGAGAGGAGATTTTGACATAAGGCTGTCTGGAGGGTAAAGCACAGACAGGAGAAGGAGAGGAGGGGGCCGCCGAGCATTTTGTGCTGCCTCTGTTGACATGCAAATGGTCACACACACACACAGCGATGCACCCACACACACATACACAGCCATTGGGGACGGTCTGGCCTGACGGAGACATCCATCACAACCTTAAGTGAGCTTATGTCTTTGAACAGCCTTTTAGAGCCTCGGAGTGATTGGCAGCTCTCTCCTCCCCGGCGGACTTCCTCCAAGGTTCAAAGACACTTTTGACTCTTCCAACCTTAACCCTCTCAATACTTTACTATGTGATGTAGGTGCACTAAGGTCGTAGGTTTTATTCCAGTGATGGTGGGAACAAATATTAAGTATGGGGGTCCTTGAAGTCCTCCCTCAGGATGTTTTGGCCATCAAACCTTTAATTCGCTGCATTCTGGTAGTTTTTATACATTCATTTGTGGTGGAAATGTCCTAATTTATGTTAAGGAAAACACAAGCTGTAGTGGCCTGGGGTTATTCAAAATATATATTGGAATACAATGCAGTAAGGCTCTCAAATATTTATTCTTCTGTAGATACTCTGTTGTAATTGATTGTTTTCTCAGCTGAGTTAACAAGGATATGGACATGACTTCCACATACAGTGTTGGATCAATGTTCTGTGAGAAGCTGGAATTATGTGAGAAAAAAGTGATATTGCACGAAAAAAGTTTTTGTAATGAGTATAAATTCAAATTTCAAGAGCGGTTAACAGTTTGTGTTCCAACATTGATTGGAAATGTACAGACAATAGTTGTTACAATTTAATTTTTCGATCAAAATATTGTTATGGAGGATTCAGTTGGTGCTGGACATGTCCCTACCAATGTACCATACCCACCAAATTCTACTCTATTAATGTGAACTATATGTTTATGCATAAACAAATGTGTTTCTTTTTTGTCTCTCATAAGGTCAACCAAGGCTCACCCTGGACCAGTTGTGCACATAAGCGACAACCCCATGGATGAGGGAAAGGTAAAGGACATCCCTTTTTGTCAACACACATGCAAAAGTGTAAATGAATGCAAATAATGACTGTAAAAAATGCTATTTTCCTGCTTTTTTTACGTTTTATATCAAGGTAAATTCAAACCTTTAGGCTTCGGGAGGACAAAAAACAAGACATCACCTTGGACTTAATAAAAGTGTGCTTGAATACAGCCTCATTTAAAAAGACACAAAGTAGAGCTTTGTAGGATAATTCCCATGGCACATTTAAAATAGAGCCTTTTGTGTTCTGTTAATCTGCTTTAGTGACACACATTTGAAATTCTAAGCAAGTCCTAAAAACATAGACTGTATGCTCTAAAAAGAAAAAGTCGTCATCTCATGTGAACCAGGGTGGGCAGGTTCCTTCCTGAGCCACCACAGTCAGCTTACACCTGACTTCCTTTCATGCTGCGGGAGAATGTCAAATGTATTACTCCTCTTTCCGCCCATCATGGGGTCTATTCTATCTCCTCTCTGTCATCTCTCCTACCTATCTCACTGACTGCCTGTCGCTCTTCCTCTCCAGCTTATAATTGGATTTGAGTCTGGGATCGTGGTCCTGTGGGATCTGAAATCAAAGAAGGCCGACTCCCGCTACACTTACGATGAGGTAGGCAAATCTACCGATGATTTCCTTTCTTCTCTAACAGCTTTCAGGCATTCCTCTTACTACGGATCTACAGAGTATCTTTTAATACAAAAACTGGGAATGAAATCACATATTCATGAGCAAAAGTGTGTGTGTGTGTGTGTGTGTGTGTGTGTGTGTGTGTGTGTGTGTGTGTGTGTGTGTGTGTGTGTGTGTGTGTGTGTGTGTGTGTGTGTGTGGTGTGTGTGTGTGTGTGTGGTGTGTGTGTGTGTGTGTGTGTGTGTGTGTGTGTGTGTGTGTGTGTGTGTGTGTGTGTGTGTGTGTGTGTGTGTGTGTGTGTGTGTGTGTGTGTGTGTGTGTGTGTGTGTGTGTGTGTGTGTGTGTGTGTGTGTGTGTGTGTGTGTGTGTGTGTGTGTATCATCTGTATGAACATGACATACACATCATGTCTGTGATCTGGTGATGATAGTACAAAAAAAGATTGCTGACTTGGAACATTTTGACTAACTACTTCCTGTTCCATCTCAGTGTAGATAAAGAAGGGGGCTGGCCAGTCTGCACAGGAAATAGCAGCTCTTCCGTGCGGTTAAATAAAGATGCAGTGCGAGAGAGAAGAAAAAAAGGCTTAACAAAGTAGTTCCTCAGCAAATGTGTAAATTACAGACGCTTGTAGATGGATTTTGTTGCCGGAGCTGATCGCAGTCCTTATGCTTAGCAATGATTCAAATTTAGCATACAGAGTGCTATCAATCATAAAAAAGCCGATTTCCATAAAATGTTGCATCAATATTAGCCGTTTTTTTTTAGAAAGTATGAATCCATAAGATATCTAAGTCACTTCACAAATGAAAACAACTCTTTGGTTGGTGTTCACTCACAACTGAACATGTTTTTTTTTTCACATCAGCAGTGCCGTTTACAAAGAGGTTTATATTGTGAAATGCATGTTTTAACAATGTCATGATTCATACAGTGGAGTGCCCTGTGCTCATTTCTAATGGAGTGATGTTTGCAGGGTTGCACAGTGATTGCGCTTGCATATAAAAAGCAACATTTTGTAAAAGGTCCACCTTTTATAAAGCACTGAGTCATGTGGCTTCATTGGCTTCCCCAGAGGCAATAGTGAGTGTCTATAAATAAAAGACGACACAATAATAAAAAAGAGACACCGTGTCAGAGCTGCTTAGATCCAGCTGGACCGTGTGTCAAACCTAGTGTGTTGTCTGTTATCAGATTGACTTTTTATTTGAAAACTTATTTCCACTTTTGTATTGCTGTGGATTGTTTTTATCTCCTATCATTGAGGTGTGTCAAAATGTGTGGCAGCCTTTGTTTCTGTAATACCAATTTTGGAAAATGTTCCCAATTCCATTTAATCAAACAGTGTCTGCTTATATGACTAAATGTGACTATGACATCGCATTCATAGACTTGTCATTGAGGTTTAAGCAGACGCACACACGCAATCAACATGTTCATGGTCATACAGTGGTGTCCATACAGTAGTGCTTAGCAGACTGGCGGTTTAAGATAATGAGATTACTATAACACTCATGTTATTGATCACCTCATTGGCAGTGCTGTGCTGCTGTAAGCACGCTGAGATAAGAGTCACTCAGGACTACATAGACACAAAAATAAGAGTGGATTTTCTATGTTCAATCTGCACGGTTCTCTCTCGCTCTCTTCTCTCTCGCTGCCTTTGCTCTATCCCCCTCTCCCAGATAAGCTAATATCCCCCCGCTGCTCCTAGGGCATTAGAGTCTCTAGTATTAAATCTCCCAGAAGAGCTCATCTTCGCTCTCCAAACCCCTACGGTTACTCCTCTCCAGAGACCGGGGGTTGAGTGGGCGGTGACTGCTCCTCATTTGACTCGCTGTGACTCACACTGACGAAGAGAAATAGCCTGCAACACACATTTGTTCTTTTCCTCTCTTTTGGAATGTCTTGGGGTTATTCCCCCGGCTAAAACATCCAAATGGTTATTGGAGTGAGATATATTTAAAGTTTAATGTTGCCCCAGACCAGCCTTTAGGGGCTTTGGAGACAACCCTTGTGTTCTCCAGTGCAGCATCACTAGTGAATTGTGGTTATTACTTTTCGTTGCTGCTACTGCTGTGGACACGGTTGTAATCAACAATAATTAAATAGTCTAAAAGCTGGGGGAGATAAACACACCAAGGCTTTGTCAGGGTAAGGGTGGGTGGTATGGAGAAAAATAGGTAATGAATGAATATCTCCTTATCAGTATGTTATAGTATTACCTGATAATTACACCTTTTACACAAGTTATTATACATATTTGATATATAAGGTGTATTACAAAAAAAAAAATTCTACACCTATGGTCTGTCTCTGAACTTTTTGTATGAATTTACAACATTTAGTCGGTAAAGATTATGATGTACCTACTTGATTTATCCAATGTTCTTTGTAAAGATAAGAACTCCTGTTTACAACTGAAGGGGCTCAAATGGATGTGATACCTTACCTTGTTGATTGGTGTACTCCTCTCCTTATGCACAAACATTGTCAATTGATCAAACAGAGCACAACTGACAGTGTGCAGTATTTCAGATTCCCTCTTGTTTGTAGTGTTTTGTTCCTATAACTCAACAACTTTATGGTGTGCAGGAGTGTTTTTGATGGAATGGCAATGGTGGTAAATCTCACTTCAAGAGTTATGTGGTGTCTTAATGGTTTGGCATAGAAACATTGGTCTAATTTGAAGATATTAGACTTTTTGCATTGCTTAGCCCATTTCTGCCATTAAATATTTATTTAACATCAATCATGAGACGTTGATGTTGCAAGGATCTGTTGCTACAGTTGGAAATGTTCGCAGTCAACATGACTGTGTAAAAACTCTGTATAGCTGCTGCTAATAGTCCTGTAGGGTGAATACCTTTCCACAGCTATTACATCCATTGCAAAATATATTTTTCTGCTCTGTGATTTCATTCAAACACTATTTGCCTACAGTAGAAGCTTGATGCCAAGTATCAAAGTTTTCCACTGAAATGAAAAAATGCCGTGATGGTTTCAGACTGCGGATTATGCATGTCTTGAAGAATATTTAATTCTTCTATTGAAAATTGGGTATTTAAACAAATGAAAGGCAGACTCTTGAATTTCAAAGGGAATTCTGAGTAATGTTGTCTTCTAAAATCTTGGCACAACTCTTGAGAACTTTCTCACACAACGTCAGCAAGTGCTCATAAGGGAAATAATGAAATGGTGATGACCGGATAAAGGCAGCTTTTGTTAGTTCTACTTAGGTCAACCTTCAGAATTGTCAGGAAATAGGAACTTTGCTCCAAGACAGCAACAACGTTTCTGGCAGAGTTCTGGGCAAACGGCAGAGGTGATAAAACTTTTGTTTTTACAAGCGTTCAAAGAGCTGAGAGAGCACAACTTCCACTCAGTGTCTTTCAGTGGATTGTCTATTATTAGCTGTGTATCAGCAGTAAGGGTTTCCAGTGCTGGCCAGAGAGCATCCGTCACTCTGACCCGCTCCACTCTGCTCCGTCTGACTCAACACCTCGGTCCCAGTCCGGCCTGATGAATGGCTGACATCACAGCCAGATCCCTTTCGTCTTCCTCCCTTCCCCTCCTGTTTGGCTCCTGCTCGCCTTATTAAATGCATTTTATTTTTGTATCATAACCCTTTAAAGGCCTATTATTCAAACTCACTTATTTATCCTACAGTCCTCTTATGGAGCACAACTTCCCACCTTTAAAAAAAAAAAAAAATCAAATCGAAGTCCTGTACATTTCTGTTTTTCTAAATTCCTTTCTTTAATGTTTTCCTTTCTAATAATTTAAGTATTTATTTTATTTTCAAATAATCTTTTCAGTTTTTCTTGTACTTTGACTGTTTATTGTTTGTGTTTCTTTCTCTCTTGCTATATGTTTCTCTTTATCTATTTCTCTCTTAAATCACGGAAAAGGGACCAGCTGTTTTTGCCCAAAAGCGCAGTAACTTTCTTGCAGGGTCAACGTGCACACATGCAGCTTGGTGTGTCTAAATCTGAGCCCAAATACAAACAGCTTTGGAGTAAAACATTGTCTGAGCCAGACACAATCCTCAAAGCTGTTTTTGAAGGCCAACAATAAAACGTTTAAAAAGTACACATTTATTTACATAATCACTAAGCATTAGTGCTTGCTTTCAAAGCAACATCCAAAAAATAACAGCTTTTGTCTCTGGAGGTATTTGAGTTATTAACATATTTAAACACCAACATTCATTTGATAAGCAACCTTGAATGCTGGTTCACTGAGTTTCAAAACAAGTTGTAAACAAGGCCTTTGCACTTTTTAAAACTGTTGAGGTTGCCGATATAGGACAATAGATTGTCAGAATGAATATCCTGAACTATCCTTTTGATTGACAGCTCAGTTAACTCTATTTGATTTGTCCGCATACAGGAAATCCTTTCCATCTGGTTGTCTGACAAGATTAAAAGCAAATGCTTAATTATTGGCAAACTCTGTCTGACACAAGTCTGGCTTAGTTAAGGACAATTTTATTTCTCCTAAAGACCCTCTACATGTTAATAATATAGATAACTTTACTTCTCATGATGAAGGGTCGTTTGTCTGGTGCACGATCCATTGAAGGACAGTATATCATTCTCCTTAATAGGATGGTCAGTCTCTGTGGTGCTCTAACGGCCCGTCCACACAGCGGCGTGCGTTGTCGCTTGCCGGTGGTCATGTCTGAAGCTAGACCAACAACCAATCACCTGAAACCCGGACACACAAGCAGCGGTTTGATTGGCTAGAGCTTGTACTGGCATATGATTCGATTGGCTGACGCTTCCGTCGAAGCTTCAAAAGTTGAACATTGCTCAACTTTTGAAGCGAGCAACGTGAGCAAAGCTACGCTTCGCTCCCACAATGCAGTTCGGCGAAGCCTGACGTCACCCCATTCAAAGTGAATGGGCTGAAGCGTTGAAGCTTTAACGCACGCCGCTGTGTGGACGGGCCGTAACTGTCAAGATTTAACATTACTAATGTTCCTGAAAAGGTGAATCCTTCACACTAGTTTAGATATATTTTCCTAATTCCTAAACAAAATTCCTATCAGAAATAAAGATGTTGAAGAGGTTATTGTGAGATTAGGTTTTTTACCACGTCAGTGCCTTGATTGTCCTCTTACTACTTCACCTATAAGAAGTTAACACTATGTTGAATATTCATAGACTGCTGGTATATATTATAAAGCTGAATAAATATAAACTTGTAACATATCTATTGGTAGATTAGACTCTCATGTTCTCAGTTTTCTGTGTGTGATGCTTTAAGGCTAAATTGACTTTGTGTCCCAGTGTGACATGGCGCTGGCACAAGCAGTTCTAATTGGGACCGTGATGTGCATATTTATGTGCATATCTATTTTCCTTCACCAATCTTGATTGTGTGTGTTGGTTGCCTTGAGTTAGTATGTGTGGCAGTGTGTGTTTCTATGCTCATGTGTGTGACTCTAATAAGTGTTGACGTAATTCTCTAATCCCCCAAATACCGATCTGTGAAAACTGACCTAATGTAATAAATCATGAAATTAGTCTTTTTAATTGGTACTGTATGATATGATGGGTACCATGTGTTCCAATTACCCTACTCATTTTCCAATTAAGCAAAGTGCATTGTTCCCTATTGGTACTGGCACATGGACTGATAGATTTTCAAAATTCAGTGTCAAATCATCTCTGAATGGATGTACAGTATGACGTCTTTTTCTCATAAGAAAGTGATACGTTTAAGCAGTTAGCATTTTCTTAAATAACTGCAGATCATATCCTTAAACTGGGCTCCAGTCAACATAAGATTTACCTTAGTTTCAGAGTGTGGGATGTTCAACATTTTTGCAGAATCTTAAATGTGTTCACACTGCGTTCGGCACACCTGCTGTAACTACATCCACGCCACCTGGCACCGCACACAGTGAATCACTTCTGGCAACAAATCTTTGACAAACTGCATCCCACCTGTCCCTGACGCTCTGCCGACCAGAACTCACATCCGCCAACAGCTTAGATAAGACACCTAAGCTATTACTCATTTTGGAAAAAGGCTCTAATTATTTCTGAGAGAATAATACTCATGTGCAGGAAATCAGTAAACTCCATAACTAAAGAATATACAAAAATAACTTATTAATGTGTCGTTTGTGCATCTTTTTGTGAGTGGCAGGGAATGAGATCATGTGAGTTGTGCGTCTATACAGCATGATGTCACAGAACAATGGCTCTGTCTCATCAAGCTCACGGTGACCTGGAGTCTATTTGAGAAACTGGATAATGAGATCTTTGAAAATCCTCTTCCAAAAAAACCCCACCTCAGCATCCTATCATTGGTTTCATCTTTGTGAGTTCAAGGTCTGGCCATGCAAGCCTACATGTATGTGATTGAATGAATACTTGACCAGCAATCAATTGATGGGTTCCAATAACCCTTAGAATATATAAATATGATCTGGGACTGATACAATTACATTTTTTGTGGTTAGCATATCACCGGTGTCACATGACCACCCGCTGACATTGGTTCCCCACACCGCCTCATTTAGCTTTTCCTGAAAGACGACTCGCAGCACCGTTTATGATAAATGACACACCCAAGGCAAAATGGATTTACACCTTAAAAAAAAGGCAGCTTTCTTTTGAAGAGATTAACTTAACCTGACGGTGTGCTCACATCGGCATTGACAGAGAGGAAATAATTCACGTGAGATGAGCGATGTGAGACAAGGAGAAGAGGAAATCCAGTGGCAAGGTCACACTGAAACAATAGGAGCTTCAGCTTGAATACTAAAGAGTGCAAGGTGCTAAGTATGTACATAAGCATTACCAACAAGCACTTTTTAAAGAAAAGGTTATACCTATTACTAACAATCACATCAGAGATTATCTACATGGTGAAAACTCATGTGACAAGTCTCATGAAACTGTTGCGAGCTTCCCGCAGATGTGGTGCACACCATCACATGTATTTAATGTCAAAACGTACGCAGGGTTTAATCATGAGCTATGCAAAGGGCATCAATAAGATGGTGCCCTTTTCTGGCACACTTTGGGTATGATGCGTTTGTGTTTTCAATGATTGCTTGTCAGAAGATAAATCGTGGTGAGCCAGGCTTACAAGGGCACCATCTTTATAACTCTTTCCCGTCTTGCTGTATTCTAGTATTTGTATTTAAGCTTTTCAATTAATCCATTTGATTCTTTGTTTTATTTTATCTTTCACTTGTAGATATAAGACATTTTATTCATTTAGTTTGCTCTTTGTTGTTTTTTAACTTCCTTGCTTACTTCTTATGTACACAACACTGACTGTTTTGGTATTTTGGTTTACCCTCTCTTTGATTTTTGTTCTAACAAGAAAGACTCACTCAATGCTTTTATCTTAAATCCATGGCTTCAAATGAGACTGAAGCTGAATGCACCAGAATGTTTCAATTATATTGAAGATGTTTCATTACTGCACTTTGCGTCCTTTGTTAAATGGACTTCTTAAAAGATATAACCATGGTTATAAAACCTTGCTCCTGGCATCTCTGAATAAAATGACCAATCCATTTCTGGATTTTCTTCCCATTCAGCAAATCTTCATATAAAAGCTTCTTCTAATATATGCGTTTAAGCCACAGGAAATGATCTGAAATCCTGGGTCAGACTCTTTTATCTCACTTTCACCATCTGTTGAAGACTATTTAATCCGGTCAGCGGCTTTTAACCCACATATGAATATTGTACTCTGTGCTCTCTAGCTGTGGTAATGTAACAAACTTGTAGCATTAGTGAGATATGAGATGGTTGGTACATGATGCTGAATTTTGCTAACACACTGACCCCCCCCTCTCCACTTTTTGCATGTCGTTTCCTAGGCTATCCACTCAGTTGCCTGGCATCACGAGGGCAAGCAGTTCATTTGCAGTCACTCAGATGGAACTCTGACCATATGGAACCTCAGAGGCCAGGGCAAGCCCATACAGACAATCACCCCGCACGGTAAGGAGTGAACACACACACACACACACACACACACACACACACACACACACACACACACACACACACACACACACACACACACACACACACACACACACACACACACACACACACACACACACACACACACACACACACACACACACACACACACACACACACACACACACACTGCACGCAGGCTGTGTCTGAACTCACTCCCTAACATACTCATTTACTACTCCTTATATAATCAGCAGAGCGTAGCCATAGTGCAATATACAGGGAGTGATTCTGACACCCCCAGATGCATGATGGTCTTAGCGCACAATACTCAAACATATTTGAAGTACATTGTTTTATCTTAACTTTAATTCATAACCCCACCATCAGTACTTACTGTTATTCATTTCCTTCTCATTTAATTATTTCCTTTTTTCTCTTTAAAAATATGTTTTTGCTGTTTGCAGTTTTTTGTAAAGCAGGTGCTGTATAATTAAAGTTATTTCATAATAATAATGTGGGCAACATTGCTCAAGGTGTTTCTTTGTACCTGATACGAATACTTCTTGGTGTCAAACTTTATCTAAGACTGGCCATATAAAGACTAACCATTCACTACTTAGCTTATAACATACAAATGCTCTTAATTCTGTGTTGTCTGATTATTTTGAGGTGTTAGTACAAGTTATACAATACATGATCGCATTCAGCTTCCTCTGTCAGTCACATGACCCGCTCTTTACTCATATAAACCCTCCCTACACATGGCTCCCTCATCGTTTCCCCATTTCATTTAGAGGATTATTGTCAGTTCAATTATGGCCTGCCTCTGTTTGCTGCACTTTGTTCCTGCACGTGCATACATTAGTGCCGGTGCTCTGTTTATTTCCTGCAGAAAAGCAAGTCTGCTCTTTTGAAGATGCATTTTAATCCATACTCCGCTGTCTCCGCTCACACCTACTCACCCCACAGAGCACTTTGACAACTCACCCAGATGAAGGGCCTGGAAGAACTAGACAGAGTGCCACAAATGGACAGAGAGAGCGTTAGAGTCAGAAAGACGAACAATGAAGGGAATTAAATGAAAGGGAAAACTTCTAACCAGTTGGTCAAGCTGGTTTTGTATGTAGGGGATTGCAGAAAGGATTTCACCACACAGGCTTTTTAATTAGTTGTTTCTCCCACTGCTGCATACTTAATTAGTTCGGTATTTAATGGGCAATTGTGCAAATTCCTTTGACAGGTTTAAGTAAGGCTTATAAGTCCTTCTTTAATTGTCTTTTTAGATCTCTGTTATTTAGATGCAGTTATTACAAAAGTTATTTATTTTACAGACATGCCTTGTTGGCTCTTTTTTCTCATATTCAGCCTCTTATTTTGCTTTCTGATATTCATAGGTAGGCACACATACCTGTATGATGAATGGGCACATTTGCCTTCACTCAGACCTCCCTTAAGGTTGGAAAACCCTGATGGCCACGCCCTCTTTGCATGTCCCTGCCCCTGCATTTATCTTTATCCTCTGTGATGAATTGCCTTTTGTTATTGTCTGGCTACTGTTCACTGCTGCTATAAGTGCAGCTCTGAACTGCTTCTACAGAGGGGGAACAAAAGGAGATGACAGGAGAAACAAGAAGAGAGGAGGTGAAGAGAGATAAACCAAAGTAACTTCTGTTTGTTCTATTTTAGGAAAACAGCCCAAGGACGGGAAGAAGCCAGAGCCTTGTAAACCCATTCTCAAAGTAGAGTACAAAACCACTAGAATTGGGTAAGCTCTCTGTCTGTCTGTCTGTCTGTCTGTCTGTCTGTCTGTCTGTCTGTCTGTCTGTCTGTCTGTCTGTCTGTCTGTCTGTCTGTCTGTCTCTGTCTCTGTCTCTGTCTCTCTCTCTCTCTCTCACACTGCATAACACACAGGCGCACACGCTTGGCCATTAATATGCCTAATGTTACAACACATTAATGTCAAAATCAAGGTTATTGGCAGAGGTTAAAAGCTGTGAGTAAAAAATGTACGTGTGCTTCAGACGAGGAGATATGCAGAATGTATATGTATCACAATCTTCTTATATGAAAAACGTGAAATAGAAAACACCACTCATTTGGCACACACTATTTTGGCAGTGTTAAGTCCACATACGGCAGTGAAAATATCTATTAAATTGTAATTTTTTGTCAAGTTTATTTGTTATATTCTTACTTAAGTTAGAGTCCCTATTGGCCTCATCAACAGTATAGTGGAGGTATAAAAGATTTACAATATAGACGTGGAAGACCAATCAAAAACTTGTGTTGTCTTTTGTGAATTGCACATATATAAAAAGCCCGTAAAAGGTTTTACTTACTGAGTGTGTGTGTGTGTATGTTCCAGTGAGCCCTTCATGATCCTGTCTGGTGGTCTCTCCTATGACACGGTGGGCCGGCGGCCATGTTTGACAGTAATGCATGGGAAGAGCACCGCCGTGCTGGAGATGGACTATCCTATCGTAGACTTCCTCACACTGTGTGAGACACCGTACGCTAATGGTGAGTTTCTAATTGTGTAACATATTTTATTGTGCATGTCTGAGCATTATATCTGTTGTCATGTAATCACACACACACAAACACACCATTCTATCTTTTTAATTATGTTGAATTGCTTGCCCCCGTGTTAGTGTTTCTGTAATAAATATGAAATTTCCCAAGGGGATGAATCCTGTTCTAGTTTCATTATCCGACACACGCACTATTATATTTTCATTTCATCTCCTTGTACGCAATCGCCTCATTTAAATACAATTATTATCTTATTTACTGTATTGTGGAGTCAACAACTAAAACAAGTAGAAGTTGAGCTGAATGGTATGGGACAGGTTCCCATACCATTCAGCTCAACTTCTACTTGTTTTAGATTATAGTACGTATTAGATCCAGTATTCTGTATGCGGCACGTAAACATATATTTAAGTACAGTTAAAGAGAGGATTAGTTAGTTACGTAATAATAGCGACTTCTCACTAGCAACCTGATGTTAACACCCACTGATTTCATCTGGTAATGAACATTACTAGGTCTTTGGATTACACAATGCATATCTGGCTGACAATGTGTATGTGAGCAGCGTTAGTGTAGAGGAAGTGCAAAATCCATGATGATCTGGATGCAATGGGAAAGTAATTTGTAGAACAAGTATCTTAACACATACTGTAGTAGTGCAGGCAGAAAAAGTAGCAGACAGGTATAGAATGCAGACAGACACAAAGACTCAGAGTACAACTCATTTAAAGAAACACTGTTTAAGTCATTCTCAGAAAACAAGATTAGATCTCAAACTTGAAGATTGGTACTTAACATCAGTTATAGCAGAAAGTCTCAGAGTCTTCCTCAGTAGGTTGAGGTTTCCCATAAAAAACTAAGAAAGGCTAATTCATTATGAAGGGATGAGAAATATATATGAGACATATTACTTCACATCCCTTTTTGCAACTTACCCAAAACATATCTTCATCATAGAAAAGCTTTTTTTGTTTTGCTGATTGCCTTGTTTGTAATTAGTTAGTATCTTTAGGTAAATCAGGCATGAAATTGGCCATTATTACAATGAAGGAAGAGGTGCTTCAAATGCCTCGTAATAAAAGTGTTATCATTTATAAGGAGAGTTTTCAAGTATTTGGTGCTAAGTACACTGGGGCACATTTATTTAAGGCAAAATACTTTTTTTAAAGTTTCAAAGCCAGGTGCATGACTGATGAAACTGTGCTATTGTCAACTGCCAATTCCTAAACGGACAAACTGTACAGTGATCTAAAGAGAATGTGAACCACTTGTAGACCAGCTTCGGGGAAGATACATGAGAAGGACAACGAGAGTTGTAGTGAAAACAGTTGTCAAAGTGTTTAAACATTTGTGTACTCTTGACAGCCCCAGGCATGCTGCTCTAAACAGAAGGATTAAATCTATAATTTATATTTCAGAATTGTAGCTACTGTCTAAATGTCTGCGATGAAGGCCTGTGCTGTTTTTTTCCCAATGAACCGAGATGAAGCTTAAGGGCTGCAGGCGATTTCAGCTTAGATGTTGTCAAGGTGATCCGTAGCAAAGCATTTAACCCTTGCCAAACATAATAGACACAGCTGGGCAAAACTGATGTAAGGAATTATGCTGCATCCTTCCGGTTACACCTGACCTCGATTTATACATTGTTTTATATGTGTTGGAGGATGTGTGTGTCCCCTTTTATTATTACTTGTTACTTTTAGAATATTTCATTCCACAATGCTGGTTTACAAGTCAGTATTTCAGATTGTACCTTCAAAAAAATCAATATCTTAATGTTAAACGTTGACATTTTGGTGCATTCGTTTTAGCATTCAAGGCAAAGGTTTAAAAACCACTCATCCCAAGGTTGAATAAAAAAGGAATTCTAATCTAATTCTACCCAAATCAGACAAATATTTAACCAGAGCTTTATTCCCCACAGATATAAATCACATAGATGAATGAATCTGAAGCAGTAAGCGTTCCTGCCCTCACATCTTCAGGGCACAGATATGATAATAACATTTGCCATATAAAGTCTGAGGAATTCTTCCCCTGTGGTTTTGGAGATTTCAGGGGATTTCTCTCTCATGAGTTATGACATTACTACAGTAGAAGTGTGGTGTGATGAATGACTTGTCTCGCTGTTTCGCAGATTTTCAGGAACCTTACGCTGTGGTGGTCCTTCTAGAAAAGGATTTAGTGGTGATCGACCTTGCACAAAATGGGTGAGTCTTACTCTTATTAAACAACTCTTCCTTTGTTTCTTAAATGTGGGTTGAAATGTCACAGTTGGCCTATTAATGCTCATTATCTTTTTATATATTGCCTTTACTGTATATAGCTTACCTTCATGAATCTTATTCTTTAGTATGCAGGCAGCACTGAATGAGATTAATGCACTGATACTAGGCAGACAGACTAATTGAATTAGGAGTGACTTTGTCTGTGCCCTCTCGCTAACAGTTACCCCATATTCGAGAACCCGTATCCTCTGACTATCCATGAGTCTCCTGTGACCTGCTGCGAGTACTTTGCCGACTGCCCTGTGGACCTCATACCTGCACTTTACTCCGTCGGCTCGCGGCAGAAACGACAGGGCTACAGCAAAAAGGTAATTTACAGTATAGGGAAGCTCTATTTTTGAGTTTTTCTCACTATCTTGGGAATCTTAATGGAAAATATTTCACCTATTTATTATATCAGTGGTAAATATCAGGTGGAATGTTTACTGTATTAACAAATTACCAATTTTAAAGAAAATTATCATTTAAACCCAATTTTTTTTAATGTATTAATAATTTTATTTTGTAATTTTCGGTAGCCAAATTTGACACATGTTCAACCTGTTGTATTCAGAATATACCATCCTTTCATTTACACCGGCAATTAAATGGAATTTGTTTAAACTAAGTGTACTAATTGAACAATATTGCTAGTTTCAGTAACATTTGAAGAACTAAAGATATCCTCTTTAGCCTCCGCTGTGATTAGAGCTTTTTAGTGAATGTTAGCATGCTAAGGTTAAGGTAGTACTTGATACAGATGTTAGCATGCTGATGCATTTAGCTCAAAGTTCTGTTGTGCCATTTGTAGGTTCGGCCGCTAACATGGCGGTAGACTTTTAATCTTTTTCCAATAGTTAGTACCAAATTACATTATTATTTCTGGGACATATTTAAGTTGGATGAATGTGAATCATTGCAGAAAATACAAATCTTTAGTTTTTAAGTAAAATGAAATAATCACCACTCGATCTAATAATTCTTTCAGCATACCTTCCATGGTATAATTATGATGTATAACAGAGTAAAGTACTCCAAGGGGGAAATGTTTCTTAATGTTGTTCTGGATAGCAGTGTTTTATAAGAGCTAAATGTCTAAATTTGAATTGTAAATGTCCCATACAACACCCTCTAACCATCTTAGCGTACTCCAAGCACAACAAGGTTTCATGAAAAGGACACATACATACATACATGCATACTTTTGCTACAAAGTGCATACAGCATCAAATGTATTTCTTAATGTTTCTCTAAAGCCAAACAAACTATAATATAATAGTGTCATATTACCTAACATCATCCCTTCTCTTTGTACACCTCCTCTCTGGTCTCATCCTCTTCTTCAACTCCTGTATTATCTAAGACAGACCCCCTGCTCTTTAAGCCATTATGTATGCCTATGTTCTTTTCCCTGTCGCCTTGTTCTAGCTTTTTCTGTCGGAAATGTCAGCATGTACTGAGCCAAACTGCCTGCCTAGCTGCTGCGATTTCCTCCCTTTTTGTGTAAAGCAAAAGCCTGGCTGAGCTGCGGGAGGGCATTCTCACATAAAGATCACCATGAGTCATCCTGATGACCTTTTGTATGTGTCAACGTGTTCAAAGCCAAACCCCCCGCCAACACACACGCCCCTCTCAGACGAAGACACACACTCATTGGCGTGTATAATGTATAATTGCAAGACACACTGCGGCACAAAGGATCCCTGCCTTTCTTTTCTTCATGCACACTCACACGCGTGCAGTTTTATCATGTCATCTCTTTCCAAAATCAATGTCTCTGTTGACGCGTTGTTTATTGACATAGCTCTGCTCGCTACCTGTGGTTTCTCATCTGCTCTAATGTGCTGTGTGTGTGTCTGCTGTCTATCCAGGAATGGCCTATTAGTGGTGGAAACTGGGGTCAAGGCACACAGAGCTACCCAGAGATCATCATCACTGGGTAAGACAATTCTGATTTCATTAGCATTATCGTTATGGTCCTGCTGCAACTCAATTACTTTCACCTTTCCTGCACTGTCAGGGCTCCACAGCAAAGCGTTTGTCTTACAATATTTACTGTAGGTCTTTATATATTCCAATCATGTGCACTTCGCTCCATTTTAATGTTTATTATTCCCCTCTAAGCTGTCGACAAGGGGAGTAGGGGCGTTTTTAACAGAACACACGCACTGAAGAAGTGACATTGAGGTATGGGTTTGGCAGGAGGAGGCTTTCATTCCTCTCCTTCCTCTCTCTCCTCACCCCTACATGCCCCTATTATTATTCTGTACAGGCTTCTCTCTCTTTTTAAGAGTGCCACTGCACACAACAAATATTCCTCTTTCATTCCACTCAGCTGAATTGGCAACAAAATGATAAGGGGTGAGGGAAAACATAGCAACCAAAATACACTTTGTTTATGACTCTGTGGCACCAGTGGAGAAGCTGCCCTGCTCAACACTGCTATTAAGAAATCCTGTGTAGATTGTATTATTTTTAGGAAAATAGGCAAAGTGGATGTTCTGTTAGTACGACAATTAACTCTAAGTAGCCAAAAATGACATCTTAGCATTACACCAATATGTTTTTGGAACCTGACTGCAGGGGTTTGCTTCCATTCAGCCACTAAAGCTTAAGTGAAGTCTGCCACTGATGTTTGGGGATACAGCGTAGAGGCTTTTACTGTAGTTGGTAATCCAACTCAGGTGTCTGATGGGGTAAAGGTCAGGGGCCTCATTTATAAACGGTGCGTACGCTCAAAAGATGGCGTACGCCAGTTTCTAAGCAATCTTTGCGATTTCTAAAAAACAAACTTGACGGGAAAATGTGCGGTCCTCCACGCACACTCTGACCCATCCGTGGTACGCACACAAACGGGAGAGACGGCAGAAGGAAGAATGGAGAGAAATATGTGGAAATAATACCATAAATATAATGTTACCTCTCATGTATCATATATGAAGAATTAATTCGCAAAAATTGATTGAAGCCAATCTTAAAATGATTAAACAAACGCCTGTTTGAGACTCCTCAGTGCACACAAAAACCTAACTTGGAGAAATAAATATATATACGGATACGTTATTGAAAACCACCTCGAATATGATATGGTTAGGGTTATGACATGTATTCTCATAAATGATGCAGAAGGACAGAATTACGTCTAAACTGAGGCCGTTTTGTATTTCTATAGGTTGTATAGATACGAGCATGGTTTTATATACTATCATGTTTAATCATGTTTCATGCCGTTTGCTAAGACTTGATAAGTCGCTCTTAAAACACAGGAGGTATGGAAACTAAGAACACCATATATTTGGTAGATTTGGCAGCTGATATAACACAACACATTTGTTTTATTTAATTTAACTGGTGGATAGAGTTGCGACACACAGGCTGCAGTGGAGACAGCTGGAACACAAACCACCAAATAAAAAAAATAAACATTAATTGACTCCACTCCGCAGGGATCCCCCGATACTTTCTTACAGTTTCTCATCATGGGGGGGGGTCTCCTGTCCCCGGCACAAACACACTGCCTGAGGAAGGTTATGTGTATTTTGTCGTTCACTTTTTTCGGACCACTTATTTATTTATTTTGGTGACGATCCGACCTCCATGCTGCTACTCTGGTTCAAACTGCATCCACCAAACATTATGATTTGTCTCCACCTCCCCAAAAGAACCAAAATCTGACACGGTGTGAAATGTCTTTTTTAGCTGTTCTGTCGTCATTTCCTGCGATCTTCTTCATGCAGCCAGTCAAAATGAATATTAATACGGGTCGTTTCTTTGACTATCTATAGGCAAATATGGGCGTTACGTGAAGCCCGCAAAAGCTGCGCCGCATTTCGAGTTGATTGTGATTTATAAAAGGGAAACCGGCGTAGGACGTGCGTGCGCAGTGTTTTATAAATCGGAATATTTGTGTGCGTATTTGTTTGCTTTGTCCTACGTAAGCCACCTTCCCACGTGCATCCTACGCAAAGCTTTATAAATGAGGCCCCAGGGCTTTTCTCTGGCAAGTCAAATATTTAAGAGAGAACACATTTCCTCATTCATTGGAGAAAGGACGTACTCCAAACTTTTGCCACAACATTGTCGAAGGAGTTGAACTTATTGGGCCTAGACAAAAACATGGAAAAAGCAGTAGGACCAACAAAAAAAAAGGGTGGATAGGGAGGTCAATATACTTTTGGCCATATAGTATTCTTACTGGTTACCTCTTGTCTAAAAAATCCAACTAAAATCATGAAAGTATTTTAGTTAAATCCTCCCAAAGAGGAGATTTGTGTTACATATGAATTGTAGACACAATATTCAGTTAATATTTGTTTTATTTTGATTTACTACCTGCCTTCAATTGATATTACTGAGTTATTTTGTTGCTGTAAAGCTTATGAAAAGTGAGGAAAGGGACACAGACTGAAAATTCACCCGCCTTGTACTGTATACTTATCTTTGTTTCCCTCTCTTTAATTCCCAGGCATGCTGATGGGACTGTGAAGTTCTGGGATGCCTCTGCAAGTGAGTTCTCTCATTGGCTTAGCGCTGTTTATGCTTCCACAATTATAGATATTGTAATATATCGTTCAGCTCAGGGAAAGGAAACCACTTTAAAAACTAATATTGAAAAGTATTTTTCATTAATCTTGACTGAACTGGAGCACCGGCTTTCGCACAGTCAATATAAACAAAACAAGTATTGCTTGGATTAAGTCAGAATGAATAATTATTTCAATTTTGTACTCTGAAATCATATTATTTATAGTCATATTTGATACGTCTGAGTTTTCCTGCATTGCCACTGATGCCTTCCTCTTTTCTCTTTTTTTCCTAGTGATGCTCCAGGTGCTCTATAAACTCAAAACAGCCAAGGTTTTTGACAGAAACAGGTCCAAGGAGGACAAGGGCAGCACCGAGACGTCAGATGAAGACCCCTTCGCCATTCAGGTCATGGCCTGGTGCCCTGAGAGCAGGATGCTGTGTGTGGCCGGGGTGTCAGCGAACATTATCATCTACCGCTTCAGCAAACTGGAAGTAACTACCGAGGTGGTGCAGGTGGGTCACTGTTATAATCTGGGTGAACACATCTCATCTCGTCTCATTTTTATTGTAAGAACCTTGCAACCATCCAAGCATGGATACAAAAAAGAGACATAATTGTACGTTTCCTTCAAGAATACATTGATCAGAATACCTTTGTTCGTCCCACAGAGGGGACATTTACATTAGTTACAGCAGAAAAGAGCCAAAGACAGCTTGATGTTAACTTAGAAGCATGCATACAAATACAAAATGAAATACAAAAAATACAGTTATTAGCGGCATTGCAGTATTCGCTTTTTTTTGTAATGTTTTTGCTGTAAACCCTCACTTTCTCTTAAGTTTAAAGATGTCGAGACATATGCACAAACACCAAGTCAGATCTGCCTCGTCAAAGGCGGTATGGTTGCCATGCCAACAGACGAAGCAGTGAACAAGCAAAGCTACATTATAATCTGCCTTGATTGCGACGTAAATGCTCATGGGGGCGTGATGTTGTTAAATGACACACTGTAAAGAGAACTGCTGTTTAATCCGTGTGAAAAATGCTCACAGCTCCCATATGACAAGTGAGACGGTGCGTGCATACTGAGTGTATACTTTTCAATGGAGCAGTGGAGTGTTAAATTGGTAACGAGCAAAATACTTTTGGCAGTATTTTTCTCCCAAGCGATCACTACCGTGGTGTTATTGCTCACAACGATCTGGAGACAGGGATCACTTGTCAATCAAAGTGCGTGGGAGTGATGTGATTTGCTTTTTCCCTGCATGTTTGCAAATGAATCTGAATGTTTTAGCTGTTGGTGCCTTTTGAATGTGTTAGCATAATTATTTGTGTTCTTCCAAATACTTTTTTCTCACAGCAAAGATTTGTCACGAATCTGTAGAGTTCAAGTGTCTTGCAACAGTAGACTGATTCAAATCAGCCACCTTCCTGTTGGAAGTGTTTTTCTATGGATGACTGCCAGTGAGCGCTGATGCATGTGTCAGAGAAGATTTCAGGCGTTTTATCCTACGCTTCAAGTGTGACTGGGATGTGGATCAGGACTAGATATGCACTTGCTGGCAGCTGTAATTAGGAGAGCAGCCTTCTTCCCCACAAGGTCAAACACCTCCATAACCTCGCAGAAATGAAGGTAGAGGAGGACAGAGGCAGGCGGGAGTGAGAATCTGAAGAAGGGCTCCGATCACTCTTCACTCCCACATATCAGTGGGGCTAATGAGACTGACAGAATGCAAAAGAGAGAAGCTTATCATCATTGTGTGAGTTTAGGTGGTGTGTGTGTGGCTATGTGAAGGCGGGGGTTGCAGAGAAGTAGCCTGAAGGAGGACTCAGAAGGAACTTAATTTTTCATCATCGGAGGACCTCTTTGACTCTCAATCTGCCTACACACACAAGCACACACACGTCAAACAAATCTCTATTATCAAAGTGACTATGTGGATGTCACTCCCTGTCACATGACTATTATCATGCTCAGAGGAATTCACAAAGAAATGTTGTTTACAGCTCTGTGTGCTTTTATCATGATTTCAATGTTTTCTTATAAAAATCATCTTTCTCTTACACCTGTGTTTTGGTGTGTGTGTTGTCTCATACAGTTACTTGAGGTGCGAATGCAGTACGAGCTGAACGACATAGAGTCTCCGGACGGGGGAGAACCGGCGCTTCCCACCCCCGGTGCCTCCCCTCAGACAAGCGGCCCACCGTCACACCCCTCCACCAGCAGCAACAACTCTGACGGAGGCAACATGCCCTGCCTCAAGTATGAAACACACACACATTACATAAACTCTCAGAAGCGCCAGCAGCACTTGCACACATTCTCATACACACAAGAGTCTTGGCTTTTGCTTCAAGCACTCTTTCACAGACTAAGTCAACGCCTGAAGCATTCTCAGCCACGGCCCCCCCCGTCACCCCCCTTGCAGCCTCTCATGCCAGACTCTCAACACACAACGGCTTCACAACTGCAGCTGCACTCCTTTGGTATTCTGTTTGTAAAACATGTTTTTTTTAATGTGTCTCTCCCTCTCGTTTTCTCCTCCTTTCTGTGTCTCTCACTGTCTCTACTCCTCTCTCTACACTCTGTCATCTCTCCAGAGTGCGCAGTACTCCTTTAAAGCAGTCTGCAGGCTACCAGGTAGATTTGGTGGTCCAGTTAGTGTGGGTGAGTGGAGAGCCCCCGCAGCAGATCACAAGTCTGGCACTCAATTCCTCCTACGGTCTGTAAGTATGCATGCAGGATCATCTTAGTCAAGACTAGAACCAGGGCTTTTTTTTATGAAAGTGCTCACTATGTATGCTAGTTATTCTAATAGCATGACTTAAATCTATAAAGGCAATCTAATAAAGTGAAAATATGCAAAGTGGAAAAGTAATTTAGCAGTTCAAGCAGCAACTGCTCGAGGCTTCAGAGACAACCAGGCCTGTCAACACAAATGATGAATTCCAAGAAAATGTTGTTTCCAGCTGTTTTATGACCTGACTACAGTGTTAGCTCTAAATCACATCTCATGACCATATATATCTAAAATCCACTTCTACATTTTCCTCTGACCTTTCATCTTTTTTCTCTACCTTTCCTTCACCTGCTTCTCCCACTTCCTGTCCGGCTCTGTCCCCCCCCCTCCCCAGTGTGGTGTTTGGCAACAGTAACGGTCTGGCAGTGGTGGACTACGTCCAGAAGACGGTAGTGCTCAACTTGGGGACGGTGGAGCTTTATGGCTCCAACGACCCTTACCAGAGACAGCCCCGCTCGCCAAGAAAGACACGACAGCCCTCTGGAGGTAATTGGGAAAAGGGAAAAGAAGGAAAATAGTTAGAAGAGGGATTAACTTGTTTTAGCTTTCTTACCATTGCAGCCACATGACATGCTGTTGTTTTATTTCCTCAGCTTACAAAGCAAACATTTAAGATATTTTTGCCCACACTCAAAAGCTAGATGGCTGAACATTATCTTTCAAATACCTCTCGGAGAAGTACTCGTCTCAAAGACCCGGCTTGTTGTTTTTTTACACTAAACAACCAAAGTTTTAAAACCCACATCTATATATACCCACCCAACCACACACACACACACACACACACACATCGACTGCATACCGATTTTTCCAGCCCAACTAGCTCATATTGCTTATCCTTCAGAAATACTTTACGTGATTGTTTACCCTCTCACCTCCAGTTCTTTATTCAATATTTTTTCTGCCATTAAGTTGAAATTGTGTCTCAGCATCTGTCTATGCTGAGCTGAATCATGATCTGCAGATCCTGCGTATGTCTTGATGGAAAATGTCAAATATTGGGGGACCAACAACCATAATAAGCTCAGCAACAACCATATGAAGCAACAAACTCACGGCAGGCTTAGGGATATTTGGAAAAAAACTCCTGGAATGCCTTGAAAAAAACAATCATTTGTATTCAAGGTTGATTTTCAGCAAACCTCTGGGTTAGAATTATAATCATTCTTTTAGTAAACATTATGACTAATTATAAGTAACCCCACAGGGCCAAACATCCCTGAACTGATCTGTAAACTGAAACAAATATGAAAATGTCATATAGAGCAAAAACACACATGAAATTTAAAATGATTCACAAGGCGAACGCACAACAAATAACTACACAAAAACAAACTCTTCCTCTGTCCATCCTCTCATTCTTCCGCTTCTCTCTCGCTCTCACCTTCTCATTCACACACACACTCATCCAGCCCATCCCTTTTACACACATTGCCACTGCAGGCTCATGCTACCACTGATAGCTAATAAGGTGCTTACCTTATGGACACACTGCCACCCTGTGTAAGATGATGGCAGTGCAGCTACGTAGAGGATGCCGCAGTGTCATGACGATGCACTGACCATACTTAAGCAAAGGTTTGATGGATGAATTAGTAAGCTGTGGATGTTGAGCGATTTCTTTTTGATGTTTGCGTTTATTGAAGCATAGATGAGCTTTTCATGCAGGCAAACCAATGTACACAGAACCACACAAAGACTGGCAAATACACAAGCACGTGCAAATGAGTATACACTCGGAGCATCTGGTGTCACTGACTGGAGAGCAGTGGGCTGGCACCTGTCAGAGCTTGGCGACAGTGAGCAGTAATCAGGGATCCAGCTGTGCTTCTCTTCCAACAGGGACTGCTGTGTGCTTGGCGTTCTGCCTCACACGACAACATGACAAAAAGCCACGTGGTAAACTAATGATTCCGACGTTGAAATGGAAAGAAGCATTCAATTCAATTCAATTCAATCTTTATTTCAGACTCAAGGTCCATATCACATACAAAATGACAAAATACACAACAATAAATAAGATTAAAAAGCTAAACATAAAATCAGTCAAATTACAGCTAGCCACACATACTGTATATGCTCACTGTCTGTAGAGGCTGTTGCGCCAATGTCTCCAAATCATGGAAGAAACCGAGTAGAACTCTTCACAGGGTTAATTAAAATCGAGATAACATGATTGTCTGACTCTTCTAGGCGACACATGAATTTGTACATTACATTTCTTAAAAGGGCAGGGACAGGTAGGTACCCCCAAGTTAACAAATAGCTGGCTGGCACTGTGCCATCTTGGTACCCTCACCAGCAACAACATTAAGGATGCATAATGTTTTATATGTTAAAACCAACAGACACAGAGTTGCTGGTGGAAAATGTTCCATTTGGACTACTGAACTGGCCTACCTGGATAAGGCCAAGGGGGCCTCACCCTGGCTCTTACATACTAAATGTCACTCAAAGAGACATCTACCTTGTAGGATGAGACTCAAAGTGACCAAAAAGAGTTGTAAAATAACTGAAAAGAGAGGCAGAAAGACTACAAAGACACCAAAACTACAACTTAACAAATGCACGGTGACATTACTAGAAAACAGCCTCAACCACACTGACAATGAAACGGTGAACTAAATCAACCCAAAAACAAAATGACCACAAAGAGACACAAAACAGCTAAGAGGAGTTGCATAAGAGCTGCAAGACTCACAATTATCGCAAATACATAGGGACACAAAGCAACCGCATAAAGAGACAAAACAACCACAACAAAAGGAGACCAAAACCATTCAAAAGAGATGGAGGCAACATGATGGGGCCTTATATATAAAATTGCCCATAATACATGTATGCTCATGTTTGTACTTATGCGTAGTTAATTCCCCTTAAAGCATAAAGCAATACAGATTTGATACCTGAGGTTCTCTCTGCAGAGTTATATTATACTAAGTAAAACAGGGCTGTGTTATACTCTCACTGAATGAATACCTCAGTGGTTCTAGCTGTATGATGTATGCATTTCATTTTGTGATTTCTGCTGCAGGTCTGTGTGACATCAACGAGGGCTCGGCCACATCAGAGGACCGCTGCAAGTCCCCTACTTCAGGTAAAATGTCCTTCTTTTTTAAGAGAAAAAACAGAAGCAGGGGCTTTGTGTTATCGAGAAGTAAAAGCCAAATGGTAAACCAGTTACAAAATATACTTATTAAACCATGTATTTGAATGCACAAAGATAATTGGTAAGGGAGATCAGTGTTTCAAAAGAGCCTCTGCCTTTAATAGTGTTTTATTGAAAGTGTTGCTCATCAAACTGGAACCACACAGACAGGTTTTTGTTGAACCGTAAAATTGTCTTGCTGCTAATTTCATTCTCTCCCAGTCTTGTGAAATGCGCTGTTTGAGTTTATTACCATACATTTATGGGTTTTCAAGAATATTTTCTCATCTGTGCATGCATTCTTTTACCACTTTGCAGTGTTCAATAGACAGGAATACATTTGTTTTAATCTCAAATGATATCCTGGACAGCTGGGCTTTAGGCTGTAAATGTATCTAATCTCCACGATTGCTAATACAGTGTGACAGCTAAGAATTAGGAATTGAATGAAATAAAACTCTGCGTTCTCGTAGAGGAACCCATTCGTTTTCATTATTCATAGAATCATTTCAAACTATAAAAATTCAACCTGGAGGGCCTTGGGTATTTTCATATATTCAGTAACTGCATATTTGTGTAGTTTGTGTAGTATAGTTATTCCAGAGTTAAATGTATAATATCAGTTGCGATCTGATGTGAATTAACTTGGATTTTGAGCAGGGATCTTATTTCAATTAAACATTGAATGTATGGGTGCTAAAGCAGATCTGTTCAGCAGATTAAAATATGAAGCAGTTTTCATATCACTGATGCAAACCAACAAAATCCATTTTCACTTTCTGCCACAGCAATATTTACCGTGTTGCAACAGGGAAAATGTTCTTTTGCTCTTTAACTCGCCTCCATCTTAATCTACGTCATTAGTATTTAAGCTGAAGGAGCTTGGAGTATGAACAGCCCAGATCCATCTCATTAGAGGTAACTTGGCACTGAAATAAGGAGCTTTTTTAAAAAGGTCAGACAGAAAAACAAATCTCAAAGTCGGGAGTGCTGCTGCAGGTGTGAAGAGTGTCCCTGCCCCCCCGCCTGGTGCCACCAGACTGTGGTCTGATACATCTGTCTGCTCTGCATTATTCATAGGCCAGAGAAAGACATGAGGTGCCTCCCTGCGAAAAAATCTGCCAGTCATGTAGTCTAGGGATACGCTTTTTTTTCTGTCGAATCTCAAAGTCTGCCAGTGGAAGATAATAATTTTGATTTCTTTTTTTTATGCAGTTCCACCTGGTTTACCGTGAAATCAGTTTCAGTTTGATGAATTTAGACTCTATTAGTGCAGGGGAGTGTAATATTGTTCAAGAAGTTCATTGGAATAGTTTGATTTGAAATAACTCAAATTGTATCTGCTTATTATTTTCAATGCTTAACCACTTACAGTTATAGGGCAGATGGACTTGATTATGCAAATATATTCAAGCAGCATGACAAAAACATTAGTAGTGGGATAGCAATGCTTCGCAGACCCTTTTTTTTCCTCACATTTAATCCTAGTGTTTTAAATGTTCTGTTTTACATATCAAGTACTTTAAAATCAGTCGAATATGAGCTGAGTTACACATTTTAATTTAATATGTTTGATTCAGTAAAAACAATATAAAACTTGTAGACCCTTGACATTTGTGAAATGAAAAGGGATCAGAGCTTTCCCTGACTAGATCTACACGGCCAATTGTCTTTGTTATAAAAAGCAGGCAAGTATAATAATTCACAGCATTCTTTCATCTGGGAATCCGTTTCAAGGGTTTGTTCCCAAAATAAAGGGCATCCTCAACAGATCAAAGGCCAGTTTTCCACTCAGAATTTAAACATGGGATTTATTAGGGTAGGATTTTGTGTGTAGTAACAAGCCAAAGGGTGTTTCTAACTGCGCATTTACTCTACTTTACTTTCCCCCCTTACAACACCAAAAGTGTTGATGTCAAACAGCAATCTTCAGCAATTCTACAATGGAGGTGGTAGAGGAGGTAAGATTGGCCAAAGGCTTTCATAAGAGGCTGTGTAGGCAGGACAAAGTCCACATTTGTCGTCCACCTAGTTGCCCCCACCCCTGTCTCTGTCCTCCGTGTCATGGTCACCACAGTGAGAAGAAATAGACTAGAGAATAGAGTGCCTAAGTTCAGCTTCACTTCTGGGTTAGCTCCTCTTCCACTATCTTTTGGTTCTCACTGTATTGAATTATAAACAACAGTTGTTTTTTTCTTGGTTAAAATGAAAAGGCGCTCATATTCTCCATCTGTACTCAAGTATATGGTTAGAAAAGTATACACCGAAAGCTGAAAGCTCATGGAGCAGAGGCTAACCTGGAAGCATGGCAGTAATTAAGCTTTCTGTATACATAAAATACAGCTTAACTGCCTTAGATACACATTGCATGCTACATGTATGTAGCACGAGTGTCATATGTAAACGTGCCTGCGTGTTATCTCTGTCCTGACCTCCTGTAGCAGATTCCCTGTGTGCGTTATTGGCTCTGTCGATAGTAACAGTATGATGCCACCAGAGTGGAGAGCAACTCATCTGTCCTACTGTGTCTTTGTGTACCTTCAGTGTGTGTATATGATTACATATCAAGTGCTCAAAGTGTGTCTGCAGAGCGTTGCCTGTTCTGTATCTTAACCTTTTTCTGATTCAGGTGACGATGAGTAGGTAGGTAATGGTATCTTCCAATGCCTGCCACATCTGAGACTGGATTTCTAACCTTTCCCAAACCAGTCCTTCTCAAACCAACATCAAATAACTTTATTTAACTAGCCTGACCTCAATTCCGTAGCCTGAACATTTTAAGCCTGAATATTCTAAGTGTTCAAATATTCAGTACATTTTCCCGACTCTTCTTATCCCTTTGGGGTCAGAAACCATTTATTATTCTTATATTTTAATGGTTTGGTGACCTCATGTAATTCCCATAGGTCCACCAGACTTCTACCTGAGCAGAGGTTTAATTATAAGCGAAAACCCCTGTGTGGAAATGCAGGGCCCTCACATTAAAGTAGAAAGATGGTAGGTGTTTACCATGTGTTAACTGTACATACTGTATGTGTTCATAAATTATGGAGAGGGCTGGAAAACAGCGAGCTTTGAAAACTGGATTATAGGTGAAGCGTCATTCAATTTAAGCCTTTGGAACTTCGTTTAAATGGGGGAAAAAAGTAAAGAAGTTAACCCAACAACATTTTTGCTTGTAAATATTAGGGATGTCTCTAATATGACATCTAACATCTAATATAAGCTTCTTCATTTGTCAAGGTGGGATTCTGTCAGTTTTAAGGACCCGTAAAAAAAAATGCTAGCTTGCAATTCATTCATGACTACCATTAGTGAATGTAACATCTAACTGAACACATGATGAAAGTCCCCTATTCATCACACAGTATTTCTCTAAAACATCTAACACTTTCATTCATTGACGTTTCTGTTTATAGGTTCACTGTTTTGAGTGACAGTTATTAATATAACAAGTAAAAGAGATACAGTTCAAAAGAAGGTGACCACAGTTAAGGTAGCCTACATTAAGTAGCAGTACTTCAGTAACCATCTTTTTCACCGTCTTCTTCCATCTCCTTTTCAGTATTTTCAGTTTCCTGTTGCCTTCCTGTCCTTGGTGCATGCTCCTGTGGCATGAGGGTCCTGAATGGCTGTGCAGTTTCGATGTATCTCACTGTACCAGTCCTCTCTTGCAGGGCATTGTGCAACAAGAGGTCTTCCACAGCATGCCTCTGTGATATACAGAGTTGTGTCTGAGTCTTTGCGCAGTTTCTTCTCCTGTTTAAAGCATATTTGCTCCTTTATTCAATTCAAAATCCCCCCCCGGCACTTTGTTCCACAGCCTTTTGTCCTTTTTTGGTGTATTCAAGCCCAATGCTAGTTATCTAGCTTTGCATGGCATCGTGTGTTAGCGTAGACGTGTGTTTGTAAAGAGGGATGTTCTCTTTTTTCCAGCAAAGATGTCACGGAAATTAAGCTTGCCTACTGAGCTAAAGCCAGACTTGGGTAAGCTTTGACTTCGTGTCTCAAAACAATTTGTATGAAATGCAGTTTATCTTTCTCCCTTCAACTGGACTCCACCACATCCAATTAGTCCGGTTTTATCTGGTTATTAGCCTCAAAATTGGCAAGCTGTGCAGACATTCTCCTAAGTTTGCATGAATCAAAAGTAGCACTGATCTGACCACTTGAAACAATTGAGCTAAAGCAAAGTTTTAGAAATAAATTCAGTGTGAAATCTTCTGCTGTGCTCGGACTCCCACTTTTTGACCTTGGTGGGAGTTCTCCTAGAGGTCAGTGGTGCTATGCCAACTCCATCTCACCGTAACGCTTTCTGTTACTTTTGCAGCTTTCTCTTTCTCTTCTGTGTTCTTCATGTCTTTCCGTTCTCTGTCTGATTTACAAATTGTCCAAAGTATTGTCACTGGCAAAGAACTTGACATTTTTCTTCCTCAGGGGTGCACAAGATTCTTCTCAAAAACATGAACAGTGGTTGCGACATTGTCCAATTAAAATGTGCAAGTGCCAATACATTTACCTGTATGGTTGTTTTAGAGTTCCAGTGTTTTACACATGTAACCAAAGTGCCTGACAGCCGGTCCGTCCGTACTAATAGACTGTTGATTGGGGTGGTACAATCTGAAAATGTTGGTGGTCCTGTATTGCATTGGATTTTTTTCTGTTGTAAAATATATAATATAAAATATGTACAGTATAATGCAAAGTCACTTGTTGCTGCTTTGTTCTGATCTGAGATAAATAAGACCGGCCTTTTATGTATTTACCCACTGTTAAGAATGCAAACAATACTCTAGGATTTATTTCCCAATGTTTCTCTTTCAATTGTCTGACTCAATATCTTGTGTCTTGTCTTAAAATGTAATGCCTTTGACGTCCCAAGTGTTTGTTTTACTAACACTGCCAAAAACTGTTGACCTCAATTTTGTATGTACAGTACAGAGACCACATCTGTGTTGACTATCTTGTGATGTCACTGCTGTGTGGGTGCTTTACCTCTCTCTCTTTTCTCCCCACTGTCCTCCTGTCTGTATGCCCGCCACGGGGTGCCAACCCATTAGACCATCGGGACAATTCTTTCAGCCGCTCGCGCTCCTCCAGCGTCACCAGCATCGACAAGGAAGCCCGAGAGGCCATCAGCTCCTTCCACTTCAGTGACACCTTCGCCCGGAAGGGGGACAGCACGTTGACGCCCTGCCTGTATGTGGGCACTACTCTGGGCACCGTGCTGGCTCTAGCTCTCACATTGCCACCTGCTGGGGAGCAACGGCAACTGCAGCCGGTTATCCTTTCACCTACAGGTGAGTAATGGAACATCAAAAAGAAAGAAGGGATGGAAAATACAATGATGCATTATCTTATAGTACAGGGGTGTCCAAACTGTTTTCACCGAGGGCCAAATACAGAAAAATATACGAAGGGCTGGGCCACTCACTAGAGGTATATTGCCTCATAAGTTAAGTTATATATCAGCAAAATCAATCAAATGTAGGTAAATTATTCTTAATCAGCCTAAATCACAGCTCTCCAGAGGGTTTCAATTATTTTGTTTTCAGCTCATTCCTTAATAGATTGATTATCATAAGAGGACATATGAAGGGTCTATTTCAAGCTTGTTATATAAATAAGTTATTGGGCTTTTTTCTTATCAACTTAGATATGTTCGAAAATGTTTTCAACTTGAATTGACTGAATTTATTTGAAAGGTGGGCTCATTAACAAATGAATATTACTGTATAATCTGTTTTTATCTATATGTAAGACGTACAATACAAGCACAAGTTTCATTTGAAGGCCATACTGCATTATAACTTCATGAATTTGGCGCGGGCCGCATTTGGCCCCCGGGCCGAAGTTTGGACACCCCTGCTATAGTAGATGAAAACCTATTTTTTGTGCCAACTCTCTATTATAAATCAGAGTTAAATGGTTTGAATACAATAGCACCACTATAAAAAGATAAAGCTACTGAAATGATATCACATTTTCTATAGCGAGCCTTTTCCTTCCGTTCGATAGGCATGTTGGTGCGGCTGAAGGGCAGCATCATGCGGATGGCTCTCCTGGACTCAACAGGTTCAATGCTGCCGCCTGCGTTTGAGCCTTGGTTTGAACCCAACGTAACAGCAGATGGGGAAGAAAGAGAGAAGGTCCGTAAGCGCCGGCCTGTCTCAGTGTCCCCCTCCACCTCCCAGGACCTCAACGAGAGCCAGTATGCTGTGGTGTGTTCAGAGAAACAGGCCAAAGTCATTTCCCTCCCCTCCCAGACCTGCATCTACAAACACAGTATCACTGAGGCCTCCTTCATCTTGCGGGCAGATGTTGTGCAGATGAGCCAAGGCGTGTCTCTGGCCTGTTTCTGTGCCAATGGCCACATCATGACCCTCAGGTGAGAAACGGTCTGCATCAGTCGGAAATTCCTGGGTTTAATGAAAATGTATCAATTAAAGTCAGATTATACGTATCATGTTCAGAAGATCAGATTTAAGGCAAGTTGTTTTTAAGACCAAAGTTGCTGGAGGAACCAGATTTGTTCAGAATGATAAGGACAAACGCACTAATTATATAAAGTACAGCTTTTAATGTGTAAATTAGCCAATAAGGGAGTTTTGCTAGATTTGGTTCTGACCAATAAAGGAGCAGGAGGCGGGAACAACAAATATGTTTTTTAACTCATAGGGATCGTGCATGAGGCTTGAGATGGTGGTTGGGTATTAAGCTATGTTTTGGGCTCAATATGAGTAATTCCGACATTCTGAGCAAAGCAAACAAATGGATTATGGAAAAGCGGATTAGGCTGCAGAGATAGAGACGTTTATTGGATTGATTTAACTCAATATAACTCCGAGCTGACCACAGCTTTTACTTTCAGTTTTGTTACATATGCCGACAAACCTATTGCATATTCAGGGAATGTTTAATGTCAAAAGACAGATTTCAGTATCACTTCAATGGTATTTGATGATTAAATTATGCTATGGTGTTTCAGGAGATTGCCCTAATGCTAAAATACAGTGTTGAAAAGTCACTGTGTTACTAAAATAAGCACAGTGATCTTGTGTTTGGGTTAGACTTAAATTCCAAAATCATTTATTGGCAGGCTTATAGTATTCTTTAGATCTGAAATCACATACATCTTTTCTGTTTTTCCTTGTCTAGTGTGCCGGGGCTGAGACCACTCATGGATGTAAACTACCTGCCTTTGACTGACATGCGGATAGCAAGGACGTTCTGCTTCACTAACCTGGGTCAGGCCATGTACCTCTGCTCCCCCACTGAGGTCCAGAGGATCACCTACAGCCAGGACACCTGTGAAAACCTACAGGTCAGTCAATATTAAACATACAGGAAACACTACACATGGATTTACCAAGTCAGTTTATCTACTGTAGCTAGCTAATAAGCCAAGATAAAAAACAGCAGGAGCCTTTTTTGCACCTTGAATAAAGTAGGAGATTGACATGTTTCACAATAATATCAAAGTTTGTATTGGTCCAAAGCTAACGTAGGTGGGAGTAATGATCACAATTTTTGACATGATAATCCCCATCTGTAGATATTTGTTTGTCAATGATACAGTGCAATTTATAGAAAATTATATCATATTTTCATTATTTCAACAATTTATAATTTATTTATTGAGATGATTTATTTATTCAGCAGGATGATGTGTGTGTTGGTCTTTCAGGAGATGCTGGGGGAACTTTTTACACCGGTGGAGACACCAGAGGCCCCCAACAGAGGGTTCTTCAAAGGCCTCTTCGGGGGAGGAGCTCAGTCCCTGGACAGAGAGGAGCTATGTAAGCCAAACCTACTGATGCCCAGATCTGCAGTCCTTCAGTCCTTTGTTGATTCATCTTCTCATCAACACATCTTGCCTTGTTCTTTTCCTTTCATATCCTAAATCAGTTGGTGAGATTTCTTCTGGAAAGGCAAACCGAAGTCTGGCCCAGCACATCCCAGGCCCGGGTGGCTTGGAGGGGATGAAGGGGGCAGCATCAGGTGTGGTTGGAGACTTGGCTCGCGCCCGGATAGCTCTGGATGAAAGAGGCCAGAAACTGGGCGAGCTGGATGAGAGGACAGCTGCCATGATGACCAGCGCAGATTCCTTTTCCAAACATGCCCATGAGGTAACAGAAAATGTTTAAAAGTGTAAAATCTAGAGCTAGCATGAAACTACATGTATACAGTCCCTCACAAAATGAAGCAGTCTGCTAAAAATAAATTGTTAACTGAGAAATAGTCTTCTTAAGGCAGAAGACAAAAGTAATAATATGGATAAACCTGGTTTCACCTGTATTAGCTTCAAGTCAAAGTCAACTTTATTGTCAATCTTCCAGTTTGTGTGTACAGACAGAGAGATCGAAATACTGTTTCCCACAATCCCGAATACAAAAACAAATGTCTATAAAATATTAAAATATGTGTGCAAATATGTATATATATATACACAGTCAAATACACGTTTTTACATGTGCACCGACCTAAATAAAAACACAACAATCAATATATACAAAATAATTTTGATTGTCTATTAGATGATGATTAGATGATATGCAATTCCTCCTTAAACACACTGCATACTGTAAGAACATTATATACACACTTGATGCAGTGCAGGGATATACTTCAACATGTATTCTTAAATACTGAGCTCTGTCTTCCACAATTATTTTCAGAAATATTACTCATTTACACTTATTAACCACCAGAGGGCAGTATATGCCTGTATAAAGTATGCAGTACTGTTGATAGGGAGCCATTGTCAGATATAGAGAGTCAGTATTACTTTAAGATTTTCTTATAATAAATGACAGAGATATGGATTCAAACTATGTTAGGTCTCCTGTTGCCTGCAGTGCTAATTATTTGACCAGGTGAAACAAATTAAAGTAACTAGTAATTAGTATTGATGAGAGATTTTAAACCATGAATTAATTGTGAGAATCATAGTTTGTCTAACTCACAAGTTTGGAGAATTTTATGTTATTTTTTAAAGGTCACGTATTATTCAAAATCCACTTTTTCATGTCTTTTTTACATAAACATGTGTCCCCTCTGTGTAAAGAGATTCTGAAAGTTTCAGGAAAAAAGATTCGCTCACTTTTAGTCCTGATCCATTTATATAAAAACCTGTCTGAAAATGAGCTGATCAGATTTTGGCCACTTTATGATGTCATAACGATTTTTTGGCTTGTGTAACCATTAGCCAATCACCAACTAAGGTAACACCGGCCCACCTTATCACCTGAATCTCCTCCTAGAGCACCATTGGGTTCTTTTTAACCAAATATCTCTCAGAGGGGCTTGGGGAGTGGCTCCTTATTTTCATCTAAAGTAACAGACAGTGAATCAGCACTTTTGAAACAGGGCTGAAACAGAGGGGATTATGGGATGCTACAATGCATGATCTGTTTGGTATTTCGAGCCAAACACTTCAGAGACATGTTTTGTATATATCTGAGACCTATAATATATTGATAAAAACAGTATAATAGGGGACCTTTAAGCAATGTTCTAACTCCAATATTTTCTGTGTGTCCAGATGATGCTGAAGTGCAAAGACAAAAAATGGTACCAGTTGTAAACGGTGACGGGGGAGGAGCAGAGTTATGTGGACGCGACTGTCACCTTCCATTGGCTCATTTGGACTCACCGTGACCCCCCACCCATCTGTCTGTCCATACATCCATCCCTCCAAGCCTTCTTCACTGGGACACTTGGGATTATCTTCCCTAGCACAATGTTGAATACTGTTCTTACCTCAGTCTTAGGGTGGAACTGAGGGGTAGACAGGGGTGAAGGACAACCTCAGAGGGAGCACATAAATGGTGTCTTTTTAAAAAAAGTTTTTGTCTCTTTGTTTATCTCTGTTCGACTTCTCCTCCGAGGTAGCCGATTGGCCCACGCACCTGGAGATTCTTCATACTCATTTGCCAAAATGTCCTTTAATGTTGTCTCCACTCCGAGCCCATCGGGGGGGCCATGTCAAACCGACGAACATAGCTGAAAAAAAGACAAGTATCTATTGAAGAAACAGACTAAAAAACATTCTTAACAATGTAAAAAGAAGGAAAAATAATCTAAATACATCATTATATATACATAAATCTAATAAATGTGCAACGCTGTATCCACTTCCGAGTGACAAGTACAAAAGAAAAGGAAAACTCATCAAAGAGGAAAGAGCAGCGTGTGACGGCGGCGATGGAGAGACACAGGAAGAGCTGAACAGTGACGCCTCCTCTATGCAGAGAGTCACAGGGATAAAAGCAACTTAATCTGATGTACACTGGATATTTCGTCATCTCGCTCAACCTCTAGACTCTCCTCTGTATCTTACAGACTTTCATATCGTTACCAACAGTGTGTGCGTGTGTGTGTTAATTTCTATTTTCTTGCCATTCCTCTATTTGTTATTCGTTGGGTTTATTGCTCTGTCTGTATTATTGGAAAATCTCTTATTTTTCTATGGTTGTGAAAGTGGATGATATTTGATTTGTTGAAAAAATACTTTTTGTGGCTTTTATCTAACAACTCAAATTAATTTCTCCTTATGAAAAGGGCTGGAATCTAAAAAAGGAGGGCAAGGATATAAAAGGCATATATCATTTAGTACTCACTGACAATGGCTACATCTGATTTACTGACTCTGAAATCTCAAAGCAAGTGCGTATGAACCACACACTTTTATTGTTTACCTGATGTGATGTTAACTGCCTCTCTCGACCTCTATTGTCGTAAGCTTCCACAGTTTGCGAGTGGGACTGTAAAATGCCGATGACATCAGTGTTAAATACACAAAAGTCTAGCCAGATTTTGTGGAGTTTCCAAGTTCTGCAGTCCACACCGATATGGCGATTACCTTCACATGAGGGGAAACAACTATTTGTGTATTCATATATGCAGAATAATAGTAATACAGATGTGTAATCCTTTAAAAGCATATGTTTAAAACACATTTCAGGTTTTGCTGACAGTTGTCTGTATGAGAAAGTTATCTTTGTGATTTATTTGTTTATATTTATTTATTAAGGTGCAAAAGACAGTTGTGTTTGGTGTCAGAAACGTTCACCTCCATTATTATCTCGTTTCTATTTCCATATTTGCAGTAAAGCTGAAATGTGGTATATCTCTCTGTCTACCAGGCTTTTGACCTTTATTTGTATATAAGTAAATAGTTTGACAATCTAAGACCAACTGGAAAGTAGATGTCGAGGTTGCTCGAGCAGAAGAGGAGAGAGGCCATATTTTTTCTGACGCCAAAGAGTTGCTTTAGCTTTTCCATTGCATTATAATTTGGCTCGTCATTTCACCGGAAAGTATCGTACATACAGACAGGATCAGGTCCATTAAGAAATATATTATTCATCATCTTTCAGGGTTCAAGAAATGGAGAAATTTGCAATGGAACTCAGCCATTTATAGTACTATGGTTTCACAATATGTCATATATGTAACTTTTGGACTAATGTTTAATGTTTGAAGTGCCCTAACTGTCGGTTGATAACAAAACAAAAACCTAAACCATTCATCCGTGTGTTTGTTCATGAATGAGTGTTTATATGTCTCTCTGTGTCAGAGTGTGCTCATGTAAATTAGGTGATATTATTTAGGATATTGGTTGTTAATAATTGATGTACAAGTCAGCAGGCCGTGTCCAGTTGAGTGTCTGTTACACTAACTAAAGCCACCAATGATGATAACAAGATAACAGTAGGATAATGAGCATTAGAGAATGACCTCTAAACATCTGGTTTTATTTAACTGCCGCATGTCTGGTCTTTGCACACATGCTTCGACTCTCCTCCACTGCAGTCTTTGCCTTTTTCTCTCTTCCTCCAGTGAGTCTTCCACTGACTCTCTGGGTCCACAGCGACAGATATGGCCTTCTCTGTGTTTAGTAAAGCATTGTTGTGTGGATGTTGGTAGATAGCTCCGTCTTTAATCCCCAAGGTAACAAATAGGAAAAAACTACTTCAGGAAAAATAAGTAGTTTTAGCTAGAGTTCATCCCCAAAAACTTGTTCTATGTCTTTCCCTCCAACCCGGCTGTTATTTGTGTTATACTTGGTTTATTTTGTTCAATGTCATACCTGTTTTTCATCTTCGTGTGACTTGTTTCTTGTCCCTACATACAGTATGCAGTATTCTTACCCGATACAATCCACACACTCAAGCAGCAAGAGGGAGTCCTGTCTATCTGCCATATGCCATCTTCTGTCCTGGATTCAACAGTTATCAGTGGGTTGCAGTATTTTTCTCATTGTAGCCAATTTTCTTGTACAGTTTTATGCAACTTTCACATGGATGTTTATGACTTTATCTGCTGCCACACAAATTTAAAATTATGTAGATAGAGATTACTGTGCAATGGAAAATAAAAGTGGAAAATGTATGTTTTGTCTTAAAGCATCTTTAAAATACTTCTTATACAGAATTTAAACTGTAAATATTTTGCTGCAGATTAAACAAAAACATAGCAAGGATAGAAAGTACAATTGTGTACAAAATGTCCGTACATATGCCCATACTAGAACAAATACTGTTTGCGAATATTAGGCTGTTGATTTGGAAAATGTGTTCCTATTTGTATCTGTACACTAGATGGCAGCAAACACACATGCTTGTCTAAATGCTAGTAGGGAAAATATAGTGTTCAACAAAAAACAATGCAATCCTATCTTATAAATTATCATTATGCTATCCAAACAGATCATATTTTACTAGAATAAATGTATGTAGGAAACAGAAACTATAAAATTCAACTGTAAAGCAAGAATCAATTACTTTCAAATGTTCTGTTAAAAGAACAAAAATATTGCGTTAGTCACTGTAATTGCTCGATTTGTTACCCTATGATCTTTTGTGTGCTTATACTGTATTGCTCACTTTCTTAGAGAAACACAATCCTGTATTGATCACACTACGTGACTTTCCAATGTGCTCTCTGGTTTCTCAGAAGTCATGACACAGATGACGAAGTGGTCAGTTGAGATCAAGAAGGTCACCTTAGTTCCGGAAAATATATTTTGTTTTGTTATTTTTACTCTTGACTGGTTGTTCTGAGGTTTTTGATACTTGAATCACAGGAAATAGCAAAAGTACCTCTAAGTGACCCTGATCGTGACTTTTGGTAAATGTTCTGCATTTCACAAGAAACATAGTAATTATCTTACACTGGGAAGCTTTCTCTTGTATTCTCCACTTAACTGCCTTACAATAAACCACTGCTATTAGGAATAGATTATTGAATAAGAGATACAAACTCAGTTAAGCTTCACATTTGGGTCATTGAGTTCACCTAGCACAGTATTGCAGTGACAAATTGTGGATAAATTGCTGCAGCAGCTTGGCTGACTATTTCCTTACTGGAGAAAGATTTACACATAGTAACTTAAAATGTTCAGTGCTTCCTGACATTAGCTTGGTGACTCATAGTTAAGAAAAGACAGACTATTACTAAGAAGACAAAGCAATACAGCATACTGTAACATGAAGATAATTAATTATGCTAAATTATTTACCCTGCGCAGTTGACAATCCAAAACGAATGAATAAGTTATAAACCAACACACTCAAACTCGCACTCCCACACAAACCCTACTGCAAATACAACTATTGATTGCTGGCTGGAGGTGTAGAGCAGACCATGATTGAATGTGTTATTTGAATGATCAATTTAACAAAAACAGCTACACTACTATTTCCTTTTATGGTCTTCTAATTGGATTTAAAAATAGATCACTATTGTGCTAACAAATTCATAAGCAGCAGCGTTGTCCATTATTTTCTAAACAGTAGTTATAATGACTTGCAGTTTGCTAAGACTATTTAAATGCAACATACTTTAATAATGCATGCAATTTACTAGAATAAATAATAGATTAAGGAAAAAATATGAAAATAGGAACCCTCCTCCTTGTCTTGTACTCCATCTTAACACATCAAATGAATAGGGGCTATGGCCTTGTGGCCTGTCATCATCCTTCCTTTTATGTAAACAAAAATATCAAACAAAGTGCTGTCATAATTTTATTATGAAGAACGCATGTGTTTTCATAAAAGAAAAAGGTTCTGTGCCTGTGAGAGGTTGAAGGGTAAGTTAAGGGGAGATTGAGAGAGACAGAGACACAGGGAAGGAGATTGGCTAGGTGATGAAAAAAAGCCTCATGTTGATTCGGTCAATTAGACTGAAGCCACGAAGAGAAGGTCACCGGGGAGAAATGTTTGTTGATGCATACTGTTTGAACCTCTGACCTTGTTAGAGCATGCACAAACACACAGATATATAGGGTTAGAAGATGAGCACACTGCTCAGCGAATGACACGTCACTGTGACTGTTGCCGTGGTGACTGGAAACATGAATGACCAGAGCCATGTCTGCACAGCAGGAACCAGCATGACACCTGAGAGAAACAGGAGGAGTAGGAGCTGGACAAATTGTCTTTGCTTGATTAAACCATCCCTGTAGTCAGAAACGTAAGATTCTGTATGTGCTTTCATTCTCACAGTGTAATATTTAAGAAGGTCAACCATAAACCGAGTAATTACAGGCAATGGCAGGTTTGTTATAAATACGTCACCTGATGTTTACTGTTAAAGACAGCTGATTCTGCTAGTTAGATACTACTGTTTCCTGGGCAAAATATCAAAAGCAATCCATTTTGATGACACCAATCTTTTTTGTTAGAAAAATTACACTTTTCAGTTGAATGATATCCCAATTTAAGCTTGGATATCCTGCGATATTTGTTATTGGATGCCTTATTTTATATTTCTGTTTATAAACAGAAATATAAAATAAGGCATCCAATAACAAATATGTACTGACAACATATCAGTATACTGATATGTTGAGCCTGAAGATAAATCAAACAATAGTTAACCAACCATAGATCCAGTGGCGTAACAAGGTTGTGATTGGCCCCGGTGCAAATATTGTTTTGGGCCCCCCCACCACATGTTGTAGGCTATCAACAACAGCCTGCCCTGGCCTCATACCACCACAGCCTGACAACGGCACAGCGAACTAATCACACAATCACTTTACAAAATTAATCGAGATTTCGAGGACGATGTATGTAAAAAAAACAGTCTAATTTCGTAAATGTAGCCGTTACATCTCCTTGTTCTCTCTTGTCCTTTCTCTTTGAGAGCCGCTCTTGTGCTTTGGTTTGCTGTACATAAATGCAGGCTATTCAATTGTGTATGCTGCCGAACTTGCTGCTGCCAGACAAATTACAAATTAATTTAGGTTGCTTGGTTACTTTGAAGACTGCGTGAACTGGCCAATGCCATTATTTTTGCATGGGCCCCGGTGCGTTGCACCGGCTGCACCGTCGATAGTTACGCCCCTGCATAGATCAGATGGATGAAAGGACCATCTGTTAAGCTAGATGTCACTTTTTAATGTATTCTGGTTACGATATGCTTTTGAAATTACCCCCACCGATTTATTTTCCTAAGTAGCCTACAATATAAGACTTTTAATATGGGGCATTATCTAATTTAGCCTATAGCCCATTTTACCATCTGTTCAAGTGTCTAATAAAAGGATAACAGGCTACTGTAGCTAGCCCTGGAAGACAATTTAAGTGTGGTTCACACAAAGTATGTCTGACTCACTACAAGCCGCAAAGTAAATCGAACACACCTTTTCCAAGAGGGCGGTATATTCAAACTTGCCCTGCCTTTTTTTTTTGCACTTTACAAACTCTGGCGTACTTCTTACATTTCATGTAGCTTAGCACTTTTTAGCATCTGTTCTGCCTCATCATGCTGCTATTTAAGAATGCTTTGTGTAAAAATAACCCAGTAGCCAGTCTGTTTTGTTGCAGAATTTTGACCTAGCAGGAACAACACAGGTGTAATTAATCACAATAATTAAGGCTGCATCCCATTAACGTGAGCCAAAGTCTGTGCTCTGCGGTTGGCTATAGGGAATGGTTGCTAAGTGGTGCAGTTTCCAGGGACACTAGATTGAACCCAGCCATCATTGACTAAATTAGTTACACCTGTGCTTTTCAGGCTGTGACAATTAAATCAAATGTCTGCTGTGAAAAACCTTTTTTTAACTGTCCCTTTTCGTCATATTTCGTAATTTTATTAGTTATTTATGGTTAAAAACAGACACGAGCAAGCCTGAAGTTGGACTGAGTATGCTGTTACAGTAGCATTGGACCTTCCGTGGCCTACTGAAGTACTATGGCGTCTTCACAACAACAAGGTAAGAGTGAATTAGCTAGCTATGGATGTTGCTGGTGTTGGATGCTAAATTTAGCCTTTAAGCTGCTGCTATAATCCTGTGTGCAGTTGTCTATTTATTGTAATTTCTATGGCAAATTGGCAAGCAAAAATACATGCTGCTCTCCTGGTGTTGACTTGAAATAGGAATCGTAGCTTGGGTAATGAATGTTATGAGCTGAATTGTTTTTGCAACATATTTCCCCTGGCTGTTTGACTGTGTCCCGTTGGCTCACTCTCTGAAGTTAGTAGAGGGTAATATTGTATACAGTAAATTGGCTTTATAGAGATGTAAACAGGACGATTATAGCACATGTTCACATATTCATTTCCCAGTAATGGGCTACAAGTATCATGGGAAAACTCGACATGGCCTTTGTCACACACTCACAAACTCTCTACAAACATTTCATTCCTGTATGTGTCAACTTGTTTTGATATTTATATCATAATTGCAACTACCTGCCAAGCCCCTGTTTTACAATTTGCTTCGCTGCTCGCTCCAAAATACTGTTTTGAAGACCTAATTGGAAAATCATAATAAGTGTCTTTACTTACTTTGACTAAAGACGACACCCAAAAGGATGAATTTCAATAAGGGGGATACAAATACACTATTACATGTTGCCTCTGGATATTGTTTCAACTCTGTCAAGGTCTGTCAAATAAATATGATGCATATTTTTCTATCTGTCTGAGTTTAAACCCATTTCCAGTTTCAGCTGAAAATATGCTTTTCATAATAAAGCGGCACAACTTGAGCTGTTAGTCAAGGCTCATTTAAATACATATGTTTCTGTTTGGTTTAACTGTATCCAGTTAACATACAACCCGCACATAACAGAGCTGTGTTAAAAGGATCATTTGCTCCAATCTGTCAAGCTGAGAAACATCTGTGTTTTGTGTGTGTGTGTGTTTGAGTGTGTCGACTGGGAGAGAAGGGGTGTCTACAGTATAACAGACATGGGTGTGGTTGGAACTCTGACCTTGTAATTTTAAGTTGGCTTGAACCCAGTACTTTTCTTCCTGGTGGAGTGAATAGAGTTTGAAATGTCAGTGATGGAACTGTGACCTGCTGCCCTGTGATTGCTCAGTCAAAAGCTCTCCTCTCTGCCCTTGAGGAAAGACACCCATTTACTCACAGGCCTGTAAATTGACTGCTATGAAAAATGCAAACCAATGCACGTTTAACTGAGAGGAAATGGGAGCACACGCATTTACAACGTCATGGAATGCTGAGTAACACAAAATGGCCACCATCCAAACCCTCAGCCTGTGCAAGCAATTTCAATTTGCTGTAATATGTGGTTTTGAAATACCACAGCACTAATAAATACACATTGAGGTCTTGTGTGTGCAATTACAACAGGCCCTGAAGTGCAGTTTAATCAGTCTGGTTCTGAGAGCCATGATTTAGGAATTGAAGAGCTGTTTTTAGACAGATGATGAGTTGATAGTAAACTAGTAATGCTCTTTTAGTCTGTGGTCCATTTTAATTGATTGTACTGTAGAGACATTTCACTTGCAATCGGCCTGTGAATTTGTCCCTGATGATCATTCTATTTTCTAATATATGTGTGAGCATTTTAGGCTGTATCAAATGGTTTAAAGCTTTAAGAGTAAAACAAAATAAGGTCCAACAACTTTAATTTTGCTAAAACACAATATTTCTGCAAGGTTGCATTTAAAGATTATGCTGTACAATATTTTTATAAATATTCTTATATCATTTATAGAATTGCCTTCCAGTGTTGGCTGCGTAGGATTGTTTGCGACGTGTGTTATCCTAACATTCCGATATTTAGAGGCTTTGGATTTGTTTATCAACCCGTTTCCATCAAACTAAATATTCAGCTCCAATCCGTTTTGTTGGCATTTAGCCTTTTTATAAAGACATGTTTCTCCTCCTCTCAAACTGCTCTCCAGTTTGTTGCACACGATCAGAGGCACACAGTGACAATTTGAACCCATTAAAGCAAAATGATTAAAAAATAGAGAAATTAGTAACTTTATCCATTTTGAGGGGTTTTTTTCATTGAAAAAGGATGTCCTCATGAAAGATGATAAAGCATTTGAAGCTTCATTCGAAAACCTTTTTCCATGACAAAATGATGACTAGTTTTGAACATTTGATTCATACGAGCAAAGTGCTTCTCTTATGCCAGAATTAACTGTTTTCTTGAAGGAGAGAAGACACTTGAAAAAAACAAACATGCCTGCCCTTTGTGCAAGGATTTGATTTGTTGCATTAGTAAAATCCTTGAACATTTTATGTCAACATATTTATTGCTATGTAGGAGTGTTTTCAGGAGTGACATGGCTTCTCCTGGAGAGGGACCGTTTCAATATGCAAGACATGCCATGTTTCTGCATGAAAGGAATGAAACTTTAATGGCTGGTTTTAAGGCAGCCTCAGAGCTGCAGTGGCTAGCAGATTGTTTGACTGCATGAGATAGTTTGTTCCATCATTGACCTTCAGCTGCTATCAGGATAGTTTGCAAAGACTCTTTTATTCATGTAATACTTTGTATTACTTTTTTAAAAGTTATTATTATTGCTTCAATGTTGTGTTATGACTTAAAGTGGATGAGTGTTAAAAGGAACACGTTCTCCAAAGTGTATGCAGTCGGCTTTTTAAAACCTGATGGGCTCTCAGGTGAAACACACTCGTAGGTGCAATCCCAGGGTGTTTCTCAATGTCGAGGACGCTTCCTTGGTAGGACATGTCTTCCGAGTCGGGTCCTTCAGAAGCGAGGCAAGAATCCTTCCTTGCCTCGGAAAAGGAAGAATGGTCGGAACAGGCTAACGGGTGTCCAGGTGTGCGTCATATGAGAGGCCCCCCCCTTACATTTTCCGCCAAAGATTTTGGAAATTGGTCCGTATGCAAAGCTTTGGGGGGATTTTAAGACTGCGGGGACTCGATGACGTAGCATCCTTGAAATGGTGGCTCTGGAGGAGCCTTCCTCGGCATTGAGAAACACCCCCGCACTGTGCCATTTGGCAACCATTTCCATGTGTCCTGGTTACCATAACAGATTCATCCAGGTTGCATGCTATATGCCATAATGCATATTTGATCATACCAGAATTTCTAATCTAGTGGTTGCACCCCATCAATAATTAACAGTTTCAGCAGGGCATCTGTTTATATTTCCTGTATGGCAACAAGAAACAGTCTATATAACTGAGGTTAACATTTAGTGTGACATTCTTTGTTGCTGCACAGCAGCTTCAAAATGTAATATGCACCAATGTTTAAAAAGAATGACAGTGTCTTAGCTACCAAATTGTGTGGAGTAACAAATACACAGCCCCTTTCAATATTCCCAGGAGACCTACAGTACAGTATAACATGCAGTCAAAAGGGAGTAATAATCACACATAATCCTTATCAATGCCAAATGCCAAACAGATCCCCTATCTGACAAAGAACCTATAATTTCTCGTACAAATCTTCGGTCTGGAGATATCTGAAATATCCCAACAATGAAAAAGCTTGTGTTAAGGAATATGTTAATTTCTTTCTTCTGGTGGTTACTTCAGCATGGGCCATTAAAGATGATATGATACAAGTGCATACAATAAGTGCACATTTTCTTAGACCAAAGACTATTTGCAGAACCTCTGCTAAAAGGAGCACTTTCTGTAAAAGGAGGGACTTATTTCATTTACTTAGGGGGTCAAGGTATGTCAAATCTGCACTGACCTGTTCTGACAGAGGTGCCTTTTTTTTATTCAAAATGCTGTAAAGCCAATCACCAACCAGGAGGGAACGCATCATTTTCCTATTTTGTCTGCTCAATGACAGGCTGTTCCAAATCTGGATAGTAACTTGCAGTCTAGGCAACCTGTGGTCTTTGGGGTTAGGAAGAGCTGCAATTAGTGCAGACTTTGCTTTTCTCCAGTAATGCAGTATAAGCAATAATTTGTAGCAGGCGTGTTCCCTCAATGTGTTGTGGTGACAGGCTTGTCTCTCTAGAGGTGTGGTCTGAGGTTAAAGTGAAACAACCAGAAGGCTGTATGTCACATTTACTGGTCATGTTGTACAACATGGATATGAGAAAGTAAACTTGTTCAGTTTATGTTCCCGTCTTAGGTTAAGTCTCATAAATAACTACTGCTGTATGGCAAATCAAAGCCAGCGACTTTTATTGAAGGATTGAAAGTTAGTTGGTGGCCATTACATATAAATCTCACTCCTCTCCATTTGCACATCCTTTGTAACAATTTCTCTGACGCTGCAACAAGATGTCTGAGGACACAACGCAGCCTTCAGTACCCCCTCTGTGATTGACTGGCTTGGGTATTAATTTAAGTTTCAGCCTCCGCAGGAAACAACACTTTTAGTGAGAGGCAGGTTGTGATTAAGTATTGACCTTCCACTTTTATTTCATACAATACAGGGGAGTTAACTGAAGCCATTTCCTGGCCTTCAGGACATGCAGTCTGAGTAATATGAGGCTACAGAAGGGCAGAACTGTAGGTGTGAAGAGCCGAATCTGGTCAGCATATTTCCCACGCCAAACCTTCATAATGGACCTGGCGAGTTGATATGCAAGCTTGGAGAGGATGAAAGTATTGTAAGAGCTGTATGCTCTGGTATGTTAATGGTGGTTTACTACTTAGCTTCACTCTACCTTACAGTATACTGCTGTATTAATCTTTCCCACTCCTAGCTTTACTTGACCTTTAAACTGTACACCCCAGCACGTGCACGTGCATCGGCCAAACGGCTCGCTGCACCAGCACTGCGAGGGGGACCCAAGTTCCCATCTGCAAAAACACGTCGGTTTGCTATCCTGGCTCCAAAATGGTGGAATGAGCTCCCCATTGACATCAGGACAGCAGAAAGCCTACACATCTTCCAGCGCAGACTAAAAACTCATCTCTTTCGACTCCACTTCGAGCAATACAATTACTAACAAAGAATTTCTAACACACTTGTATATATATTATTATATACTAATAAAGGACTGGCTTATCTAAAGCCAGTTGAGTAGCACTTGAAATGTTTTGGCTCTATGAAACCTGATGTACTTATATGATTCTGTTTTCTTCAAGTTTGTATCTTCCTGGTCGAATGCACTTATTGTAAGTCGCTTTGGATAAAAGCGTCAGCTAAATGCAATGTAATGTAATGACCTGGGACGATTTCTGCCAAAGATTTGGAAATTGGTCCGTGCGCAAAGCATTGTGGGGATTTTAAGACCGCAGAGTCTACACATGTGCAGCCTCGAAATTTCTCGCTACGAAGTACGCCGGCCTCGGTAGAATTCCAAGTATGCTGGACATTGGAACAGTCCTTCGGCGGCACTCGATGACATAGTATGCTTGAAATAGTGGCTCTGGAGCAGCCTTCCTCGACATTGAGAAACACCCACAGACTGTTCCCCGTTAATATGGAGTCAGAAGTGTTTGTACACACTGGGATGTTTACTTCTCCTATCTGTTGGAATGGCATACAGGGTATAATTAACATGTCTGGCCAGTAAATTGCCCTGTTCTCCCTCAGCAGCAGTTTGGGCGCTGTGATCAAAATAAATAAATAAAAGAACAAACACTGCAGCTCAGCAGAGTGCCTGCACAAACGTGGAAGATGATCTGGAGCAAAAAAGGACTCCATAAAACACAAACCACTAAATACACAGCTTAACCCGGCTTCCTCATTCAATTTTCCTTTGTGTCATTTCAGATCACGCTTGATAATTGTTTAATGCGCCGTTTCACCACACAGGGTGCCCGGAAAACCAATTATTCAGTATGGGGTGATGACTGTTCCTCTCACCTTGGACCCATGTGTCTTTGGCTGAAGATATTTCCCTGCTGGAATTTCCAGAGATCTAGGCGCTTCATTTTTAGAATCTTTAAACCACTGGCTGGCAGCTGCTGGTGTTTCCAAGGCAACTGTGTGATTGGGAAAGGGGATTTGAATGGTGGCTGTCAGCGAAGAAAATTGAGCTCTGCCACAGGGATACATTTTACCCTGTGAGAGTTTTTGTTAAATGTGGGTCAATCATAAGCTTCTATTAAGTCTTCACCCTGGTGGTGAGGCATATTCATTTGCATTTTGCTTGACTTGTCGGGATTCCATTAAGAGTGCTGCTCGCTGGTTTCTAGAGCTGCAGTGTGATAAATAAAGAGAAGTTCCAGTGCCTTCAGGCTAATTGAGGCAGATGTCATCCTGCACTTTGTATGCCTTTTGATCACTGTTTCTTGATCAGGCAGCTCATTTAATGAACAATTTGATGAAATGTGCATGAAATGAATAGTAATAACTAAGTAATGAAGTACAGCAATGTTTTGCTTTTACTGGCACTTATTTACCATACACACTTTATTCCAAGTTGTTGATTACTGCGGTCATTATAGCTCCATTGTGTTCAGCCTGCCCTGACGCTCCCTTTACAATCCGTGTGATCATGTTCATCTTGGCTGCCAACATGGCCTCCAAAAATAAGCTATTAAAAGTCACCTTTACTCTGACATATTGTTCAATTCCGTATGGCTGGCATTTGGCATGTTAGTCTAAGTTATATTAAATCTAATGTCATATTAATTTATAGCCAAATATAATTTAGATAACACTCGTAAATAGGGTTTCAACAGTATATAGTTATCAAGGTATGCCACAGTACTTGACGGTAATCATACCATGTACATTAGATTGTCTATGGTCTTAAAAACACTGATGAGTGTGTTAGTGTTTGAGATATTTTTTAAATGTAAGAGACTTTAGCAGCACCTTCAGTATATTGATTGTTAATAGGACATTATTTTATAAGCTTGCCATTTTTAAAATGTAGTTCATTTACTAGTGCTGCCAACATGCTTTCATTATATAGGTTCATGCTATTTTTTTTAATTAGGTTTATAATTCTATTAATTATCATTCTGTTCTTGTTCTTTAATGACATGTCAATGTATCATAAATCTCATTCTGTTACAAATCTACTAAAAATGTTCATTAGCTTTCTTTACGTAATCAACTTGTGCTTAGTTTTTAAATGTTATGGTTTATCAAATGGATTTATAGCTACTGATTCGTATACATTCAAAAAAGACGTGACATTACATCTTAAAAGACTGAAATCAAATGTTGATGACTGAGACGAGCGCAGGCGGGGTCGATTGGTCTTGACGACAGCGATCTGTTTAAAATATCACTTATGACCCATTTGCAGTGTGCATGTAATATTCTGAATATTTTATACATGTGCCATATCTAATGACATGTTTCCGACCAGATACTAATGGATGCTTTGCGAGGGCATTACAAACTAGGCAGGGAAGAACATCTGCATATCAGGTTATAAATCATTATGATCACTTTTTATATGCCTTTTTTTTTTATTAGCCAGTTTGTTGAAGCATTTTCCGATAAAGAAGATAAATATGTATATATTTTTTGGAATTTAAAAGCTGATTATCTGCGTATTTGTCTTTTTCGATTTCAAGCATTAGCTGAAAATTAGCTGTTAAGGTCAGTTTTGAATACAGCAGATCTAAACAATCCGTATACTCCTATAGGGAATCAAAAATACAATCGTTGTTGCTGTATTAAGTTGCTTTAATTAACAATTGTAATGATTGTTTGTTCGCAGTGCATAAAAGCATGAACATGTATGTTTTAGTGATATAAAAGTGTTTTACTAGCATTTTAGTAGCTTATTTTCTAAGAGGCTACTCTAACATCATGGGTGTATAGATGATACATGTTCATTCAGAAAATAATTGAGGTTGTCACATCACCTGTTGGATCATGGCAATCTGTTGGATGTCACACAGAGGCAGATGTCCTGGTCTACTGAGATGCTGACCACACTCTTCAACTGTATTTGTTTCACTAAACAGGATAAATCTCTTGTTCAGAGGAAGAGTGCCTGGGAGGGCTGGGAATGCAATCACACTGCCAGACATAGCTTGCCTCTACAGACTGTAGACACACAAACACGCATAAATCCCCAAAGCACCAACACATTTGGTAATGAATAGCTATCTGTTATTCTAAAGTGTCTCCAGAGAAATGGTTGTTATGAATGAGATGTGTGTGTCCCAGCATGAGCTCTTCAGACTAAAACTTCCAACCCAGTGGTTATGGAGCAGTGAAGAGCCTGCCTGCTTACCTCAGCACTAATCCAGACAGAAGGCAGAAAGGACATACTGAGCTATGGATCCACTGCTGCTATTCTTGGAAAGGGCGGGATCAGATTTCTAGTAATAAAGATACTTTATTTTCTACACTAGAGTTTCAGCTCCATCAAAAGCCTGTTCATTTACCATTCCAAAGTGGTTCAACTGTGTGACTTGGTGACTGCAGAGATGTTTGTTCAACCAGAAAATGCAGGTGCAATAATGCATGTCAACACGGGTGCTTTTCAAATTTCAATCAATGTTTGGATTCTTAAAGATTAATGTGCCTATTAAGAATTCCTTTCACGTGTTTTCACAACCTCTACTGTATCACATCGTTAAATTACTGTCAGATTTGTAAACACTACAAAACACATCTCTCACCCCAGGCATCAAATGTTCAGTCGAGCTGAATCCATTAGTGAAATCGAAAGAAGAGGTGTCAACATGTGCCAAGAGAATCAGTGTTAAAAGGCCTCAGTAAGGTTAAATGTTTCCTATACAAATAACTTTTACTCTTTCATATTTATATGGTTTGTGTGACTCAATGATGTCTCTACTGTATATCGTGCATGAAGCACTTTCAACTAGGGATGGAAGTAAGTCACTAATTGTGTATCTAGTAAAAGCAGAAATACCAACAAAAGGCAGCCATACTACCAGGTACAACCTGCGACATGGTGTTTGATAGACGTCGATTATTTTAATGTAGCTGTTTTTAGTCATTGTTTGTTAGTTCATTGTCTGCACAACTTTAATGTAATTTCCTTTTGAAACTCACCTGAACAAAGCTAGCTTGTCATGGTCTGTTAGGAGGTTATAATACAAATATACTTTAGTATTCATGATATAAAATCTTTTGTGTACGAGGTTTTTTTTTTAAACACAAGCTTTAAATAATTTCTTGAAAGAATGAAAACACTAACAGAATTTTAAAAACAGCAGTCATGGCTTATTATAAACTTCAGAGCATTCACACAAGTAACAGCTTTTCAAATCAACAGCCGTTTGCATGAAACATTTCCTTGTGCAGGATTTCAGAGATGGTTTATGATTTAAAAATAATCTGGATGCAAAAATGGGAACTCTGTAATGATAAGAACTGCCGTTATTGTGTGGTAAATGGTAATTGGTCTAAATCATATGAAGGAGAATTATTTGGAAAGTTGCTGTCAAGGCTTGCATTTTTGGAACTCGATAAGGACATGTCCTTGTCATTTGGAATAGATTTCTAACATGTATTATAGTAGTCTTTTGCTTTATTGATTCTTATTGCATTTATCCTCGTCAGAATGCTATTCACCAGTTGGTTAAATGAGAGCAATCAAAATGTCACTTGCCCTCTAAGGCTTGAATTAAGAACTATCACATGATGTAAAAGATTGACATTCATTCATTGTTTGGTATCAGCTACTGAAGATTCCCATAAATCCATGGGAATGCATTTTATTTCAAAATTGAAAAAGCTTGTTGGATGAAAAAGGTTCTGACAGCACTGGTATACTGGTTAAAAAAAAAATGCATTTTTCTTATGCATGTGAAATGGCTGTTTTTGAATAAAGCATGGGGGTAAGGGTCTCCAAGTTAAACATGGATTTGAGTGTTTAAAGGAACACAGAGGGTTTTCATCTGCGCAGCCAAAATGGCACCTTTTAAGGACCCCTTTAGGAAAAGTATAATGTGTGCATTCAGCTGCTTAAGTGACTGAATGTGTGCAGTAGACATTTCTACTGTAACGCCTCATTGTATTTGCGCAGTTGCTACTGTATATGCAGATGCATAGGCCCCTGTGGAACATGAGCAGGAACATCAAATCCTTGTTCAATGCACACCAACATGACACGGTGCCTGCAGGGAGGGAGACTCAGACCGGGAAGAGCACGCCTCACTTTGTGATTGCAGCTGTGTTCAATTTGGGCCTCAAATAGGATATTGTCTCCTCCACACTTTCTTCCCATTTTATTGAAATGGCTCTCTGTTCCAGAGAATGGTGTGGATACCGGAACAGTCTTACAAAGATTGAAAAACAAATTAATACGAGTTTTCTAACATGCGAGTTCTATTTAGAGGTGGGGATGAAAACATTTGCTTTCTGCTCAAAATGGTATTGTGTTCTGGCACATGAGACCCGCACTGTTCATCTGTTTAAGCACTGTGGGATGCTGGGAATCCAGTGGGCTGACTGATGTGGCAACAATTATTTGTTAAAAGCTTCTCATCTGGTCTTTTAATGGTGACAAAGTGTCTCACTAATATGAGCTGACATAATGAATCATGCTAATAAGACCCGACATGTAATCACTTGGTCTGTGTCTTTTAAAAAAAAAAAAAAAAAAGTTTTATGAAAAGTGGCTCATGACTAAAGTTATACTTGGCTCTGTTGTGTAAGTTGAACTGTCTGCATTAGACCAGCAGTGATATCATTTCTTTGAGCTACACCTGCTTATCCGTTGCTAGACCCTTGTCATGCTCATGTGATTTCACACACTCTGCTTCTTCTATTGGATTCTTGATTAAAGTCCGTCTTAGCAGGGACATGTTGTTCCTTCATTTCACTTTTGATTGATCTCTAAAAGTGTTCAAGTGCCTATTCTGGCCTTTATTCAAAGAATCTAGTCCATAAAATCAAGAAATGAAAAACATTGTAAATCATCACCTTCCCTTTTCTATGAATAACTGCTTTTTGTGTTTGTATAAGCAAACACTATTCATTTGCATGAAACGCTTTCCAAATGACAATCTGTCTTGTTTGTTTGTTTGTTCAGTTATCCCATGCATGCTGATTAGAAATAGCAAATATCAGTAAACATTTCAGACAGAATGATGTTTATTGAATCGCTTTATTTACCAGTAAGTATTTAACAATCGAAAAAGGTCCTCACTTGGAGTAGTTATTAGTCTTATACACTTTGTGAATCCCAAACATGCCTGTTCACTCAAAAATGCTAAGTTAAAATACTCACCTATGTGGCTGGGTAGCTAATGTTGTGTATGTTCCAAATCTAAACATGTGTGAATTGTGACTCAATACTGATGTCTTACATTTCATTAAGACTTTTTGGAGAAAAGCATCTGACATTTAGAAGAAAAGCATCTGACATTTCTGGTACAGACAGCACCTAGTGATGATACACCTAAATGTACAAAAAAAACAATGTCAATATGTTGTGGCAGATCTATCTATTTTTGTGAGGTTGTTTTTTCAACCTTTCAAGAATTTGCTAAGCGAAGTCACCTTTCAAAAATGAAAGTTAGTCCAACCTTATAAAGTGCTTTGGTGGAGCTGGCAAAAACGATCAGCCTTTGATGCCGAAAAACCTCAGTCTCTGGTGAAAATCTTTGTCTAATAAAAGAACATTCTTCTATGAAAATACAAATATAGAACAAACCCTGAAACATGTACACACACACACACACCAGCTCTAAGGTGCACGTTGTCATGTTTGTACTGAACGTTTGACAGCCTGCATGTCAGTCTACTCTCTGGGGAGAGAGCAGTGGAGCATCACAGGCTGCAGTAAATCCCTCTCACGAGGAAAAAGACACTGTTTGTCTGAATGAGCACTCCACTCTGACAAATGTCATCTGTAAACATTCCTAGAAAATGCAAAGCACATTAAAACCAACATTTCTTCTACCGTTATCCGGCACTGCTAAATACTATTGGAAGTGTAAAATATGATTAAAGGATTAACATTTTAATTTAGGTTTTCATCCCCTTTTTTTTTAATTAACAAATTGGACCTATAGCGCAATTATTTTCAGCTAAATGGATTTTCTTCATCTCTGTGGTATGCAGATCATACAAATGCTTTTACATTAATAACTTGTCTTTTGTCCATTATTTACACATTTCATATCCGCCTTATTTCAGTCATTCCTTGTTTTGACTATTATGTGTTGTGATTAAATTCTTGCTGCTCTTTCAAATTCATCTGGAGATAACTGGAGTACTTTGCCAGGCCTCACAAAGTCACCCTGCTACCGTATAAAGACAAAAAGAGCAATATGACACACTTGGTGAAATACAAATTCCCTATTGGTGAAGTGTTACAAAAGAGCACTGCCTTTTGCCATTTCCCTCCCTATCTTTCAGTGGTCTTATCACGTTGGATCTTAGGGTGTGTCTTGTGTGTGTGTATAAACAGAAGGTTGGCCTTTGTCGACTCTTTCTTGCTGTCAGCAGAATGTGCTGTTTGGCTCCTGCTGATGTTTGCAGCCTCTGAGTGAATGTAATCGAGAGTGAATAAGATACGAACACATGCACCAACACACATCTCAGGAACGGCCTCACACAATGGGTTAGGCCCTAACCCATTGTGTGAGGCCGTTCCTGAGATGTTATCGTTAGGGTGTTGATCAGTGTCTGTCTTCAACCAAGCACAAAAGCCAGTGTTGTGTTTTGCTGTGATACAGGAAGCTGGAGCATGTTTCTCATTGATAACGCTGTATGGCGTGATGGCATCATTTACGGTGAAGTTAATGCACAACATGTTTCACCAGCTTTTATTATTGTCATTTTGTATCATAATGATCACATTATAAGCAAATCAGAAAAATTGGATCCATAACTTTAATATGTTCCTTCAATTGTTCGCCTGTTCCAAATAAGCATTCATCAGTCATGTAATTCAAATGTGTATTTAGTAATTCTATCGGGTCTAGGTATGAGAAATCCCCCTGGTTTACTTGCTGCTGCAGCATTTTGTAATAATCACATGCTTTCCCTGCAAGGTAATAAACATGATAAATAACATCTTACTTAATATCTGTATTAACGCCTGAACTGTTTTGTGGATTTTTACTTTCGTGGCAGTGAGGTTCTGTCAATCAAGCATCTCAAGTTTCCACAATCAGCACTTTCCCCTTTCTCCACTAGCCTAGTATGCTAGCTGACTGCTCTACCGCCAACCCGCCTATACAAGTAGTTAAACTGGCAATCCGTCAATCTGAGGCTTCAAGTATGGAGAGAACCATTTATCTTCCCTAGCGTGCAACTCTCACCCGGATTCACATGGTTGCTTGTTTTAGTGTCTCTTCAGCACTTCCTGATGTCTGCATTCTGCACCAAAGGATAGACATTGAATCAATTACTGAACGTACGCATGAATTCACACCATCCTTAAGTAAGTCATGTATTAACAATGGTTCAGATAGAAACACATGTAGGCCACTCGTAATTCTGCTGTATCTGCTTTTCCAATTATTCACTGCAAGTCAACTTCCAGTCTGCACTGGCTGGAGGACTATGGGATGGTTTTTCTTACAGTGCTAACTTAGAGGAAAGTAGATGTCATTTATCTTGTTTTGTCAGGTTCCTTTTTTGTATACATTTGAATAGACCCTTATCATATATATGTATGAGGTGACGATTTATATAATAATTTGAGGGGATCCAGTCACATTTGGGAAATCCAGGATTTACATGTAGTTAGTACAACACATCATTGGGTCTTTTTTCCCCTTCTAAACGATAGCCCTGCTACTGTACCATCCATCATTGCCAACCTTTTCCTGCCTGCTTTCACTTAACCTGACACAGCACATCACTCATTTCAACATCTTCATGGCTATCAGTATACGCAGCTTTGAGACCACTATGCAGCAGCAAGACTCTTACGATGATGGTTAAAGATTGTATTCAATCATCTATTGGTCTATAAAACCTGTGCACATACTATCAGCATTGTGCCAGCTAACATACTTTTTTCCTGTCAATCTGGTCCATGTTGGGGCAGAAGGGGATTGTTCTGCAAACATTTGTCTTTTGAAGTTAATAGGCCGGCTCAGTGGCTAAATCCATTATGGTGACCAGCTGTGGTTGGAGTAGTAAGAATATTGCCCTCAACAAATGGTACTGAATGGTCTTAATTGCAACTAATAAACCGCCAAAGCAATATATGTTCCCTTCAAAGGCCAACACATTATTTAAACATGCTATAATGATCCAAATAATATGTTTATCAATGAGTGCTTGGACAACTGATTAGCTCATCTACTGCAGTGTTGATCATTATTAAATCAACAAGATATATTTTCTTTCGGTTTTATACGCAGTAATTGAATCACTATTTTCACTCTGGCATCGAGGAACATACACTGTTTTTCCTTTATGGATTTTTCCAACCCTATTGTCAGACAACAATATTAATATCGGTAAGGAGGGAAATCCCCTGACTACATTGAATTAAGTGCCAGTCATGGTTAGAGGAAGACCATGTCAACTTTTAATTCAAATGCAGTTTGTTTAAAAAAAAATAAAAAAAAGGTCAGTCCATCCATACCCCACTGTCTTATAGTAAACCATCTTCTTGGTGACTGTAGTTGGTACTCTGATTCGAATCCTTGCTTTTGCCACAGAGCTCATGCTAATCAGAGCAATTAGGTAACAGCACGCTTCTTAATTTATGCGGCTGGAGCCAACACTGAACCTCATTTTTAAATGCAGTACAATGACAGCGATCGTCAATTAGAGACGTGGAATCAGGGACTTGGATGGATAACACATCACGATCCCTCACGCTAATTCATTGCCTGATTTGCATGATCCATTTAGGAAGCATTTATGGGCATGGGAAATGGCTGTTGTCAGTGATGAGGAGGCAATGGGGATGGATAGTTCGTGGTGGATCTTTCCTCTTGCAGTTTGTTTATACCTGCTATAATTTGTGCAGATGGATTCTCAGTGTGAACCAGCAAGGATTTAAATAATTAAGGGAAATAAGGAGAAAATGCTATTTAGGTAATGTCATTTTGTAAAAGGCGTGTGGTTTCGCAATTGTAATACTCAGCTTTGCCTCAGTATACCAGTTAATTATGAGTAAGTTAATTAGTTTGCATAGTAGCCATTTTTAGCTAATGAGGAGCTGATAAAGCAATAAAAGAAAGTAGGGCAGCTACAACATGTTCTAATGCTAAAACAGATCAGCTACACACAGGTCATCCAAAGGTTAGGGTTAAATACAAATGTATATTCAACCCTCTTCCTACTCAGGAGGACCACTCAGTTGTTTTCTCTTTTCAATCTGAAATCTCAACCCTTCCTATGAGTGAAGTTGCACAACGTCAACTGTGTCAAATCAAGCATCTCTCTTGCAGTTAGGGTCAAAGCTGATGCCATGTGCAAGGGGAAAAAAGCTTGAGTTACGGGAGATAAGACGTAAGAACCCTGGCGCTGACCCCCTTTTTTTATTGTTTCGCAACCACTCAGTTGATTTAGTTTTCTCTTCAAAACGTAACTCTTCTTTCTCCAACATTATTGGCTCTATGTTCTTGTCATATCCCCATGCCATTATGCTTTCAAACTCTTCTTCTTGATGGTTCCATTCAGTTACAATAGTTGAACTGAGCCAGGGTTCAGTGATAAGTTTCCTCAGGCTATTTCAGGTTTCTCCATGTTAGCAGAGATCGGGATGTAGTCTCTGAGTCTCACTACAACTTCATTGGCAACGATGCAACCACAAAAGCAGCTTTCCCGTTGTCAGCAGATCTTGCTTGTGTTACAGGGCCAAACCCGCTGTTTATTTTCATTAGCATTCAAATCTGTCACTGACGCCAGGCTTGTGTCTGATACCTAATCACTCCACCAAAATTGCATCCCTGAAATACAGATGAGAATTGGTGGGAATGAGGACATTCATTGTATGGCATCTCTGTTGACAGTCTCAACTGAAGAGTTACATCTCATAGACCTTATAAGAACAAGGAAGATACACCTTTGTTGAAATAAACTCCCTGCCTTAAAGTCCAGTTGAAATCTTGTTCAGTTTTGTCTGCAGCAGCAGAGCCGGTATGATCATTACTCTTACAGACAGACCTGTGTAAAGTTGGTATGTTAGGGTAGAAGGTGACATTTTATTTCTCTGCAGATATTCAATGTTGCAAATGTTTAAGATTGTGTTAATAGCCTGATACAAGCTCCAAAAGTGAAAATAGAAACCAAACATCATAGTTAAGTTGGTAGTTCTATTGGAAAGCTTGTGTTGGGGTCAAATACATCGATTCTGTGTTTGCTGTGGTTTAATGTCTTGACAGTGTCAGGACCACTGTTGTTTTCATCATTCCTGGACAATTGGAATAATAACAAAGATCCCAACGAGATACAGTATGCGATGAGTCTAATCCCTCCAGTTTTTTTTAGCCTTTGTCCATGGCTTAACATATATGCAGTATGCAATTATCCTTCTTGGATGGATAGTCAGAATATTTCATGGGGAAAATGATGCACAATATTAAGAATGTCTTCTCCATGCCAGCATGGACCTAAACTGTATGCATTAAGATGCAAATGTATGTTGACCAAGTATTCTGTTCAAGGACTGGTGCATACACTAAACCCTTACTATAGATGGAATAAGCTCATATTCAATAAGAAATCTCAATGTAATGGCTAATGTCAATATCATGTGTACTGCTGCTTAGCAGGCTGTGCAAATGTATCTGGGCTACTTGGATATGTTTGATTGAAGACATACTAAAATAATGACAATTTGTACATGAACACTACTAGAGGACATTTTCAGTATTGCATCTAATGAATTGCAAAGACAACATTAAAGATGTTGAAAATTATGATTATCACATTTAACTATCTGAAGAAAACAAATGCCCTGTGATAAGATGCTACATTTAAATGCATGTTTAGTCTGTGATAGACTGATAATATCTGGGTAGGACAAACAAATGTGTTATAAAATCTCAATTTAGTTTTCTAACACATGTAGATGCACACACACACACCTACACACACACACACACACACACACACACACACACACACACACACACACACACACCTCTACCTAGTTACATCAGAGCTGATGTGTGAAAAGCACCTCCTTGATTTATTTGCACATTTGATGCTATAATAGAGCTGGAACAGCACACTCTGGAACAGTTGTATAACCAATGTTAATGCTGTGTTTGACTCATGCTTCACTGTTGGTGTTGTGTTTTTCCTGGTGTCTGTAAGGACTATTTTTGATTTATATTCATTTGCAGTACATGATAGTCTTTTAAAAGTAACTTTCCCCTCTTTGGAAGATCCCACTTGGCAGGATTTCATTATACCCTTAGAATAAAACCCAGGTCAAAGATTTGTTCTTGTCCCGGTCAGCTTTTATAATTCAGGATTGTTAGGAGATATAGGAATATGTGCTTAAGTTAAAACGCATCGTCTGCAGATATTATCGGTTTTCCATTTTCTTAAATCTCCCCTCAGCTACTCATGACCTATTTTTTTAATAAGAGGGCTAAACCTGACTTCATTTGATCAAGAGTTCATCCTAACCCTGCAGCTGCTAGAAACATCAAGATAAGGTTGAGACATTTTAAAGGTCCCATGTCATGCTTTTCCGGTTATTACCCGTCCCAGTGTGTGTTATGAAGGTTTTTATGCATGTAAACGGTCTGCAAAGTCACAAACCCTCAAAGTACACCCTGTAGCGAGTAAAACTCTAACACAGAAAAGACCTGTCTATGCTGCCCCAGAATGCCTCGTTGGAGATTTCGCTTTTTCTTCCTGGGTACAGTGACGTGCCCATACCCAAATGGACCCATTGGTCCAAATGGATCAATCCGTGGAGCTCCTCACACACACACTCTCTCAGCGGCGAAACTGTGACCGGGGGGGGGGCTAGTGGAGCCTCGCAGCCTCGCAGCGGCGAAACTGTGGCGCGCTTACACTGTAGATGCACCGCGTTTGGGGGTCCATTCGCGCTGTCTCGCAGACCCCACGCAGCAAGCAGGAAATGAACCCAGCTCATACTATCCGCTCCTCACAGCAGCGAGCCGCGCAACGTCCCGCCAACACGGCACCCAGACCCCACGCAGCATTCTCATCTGTTTGTCATTACTGGTGTCATTTCCTGGTTGCTAACTAACGCCATTGTAACACATAAAAACTGATGTTCCGCTCTAACGGTGGTGGACTCATCAGAACAGAGTGGGCGAGCTGACAAATCAGAGCACAGTGGGCTCATAGGGGGGGGGGGGGGGGGGGGGGGGCGGCAGGAGCTCCAACAAGCCATGTAGGACAGAGAGTGAATACACATACTATACAGAGATGCTGTATGAGAAACCAATGTGAGTTTGGAAAATTGCACAATATAAATCTATTCTAGTCATACCTCAACAATGGAATAATGATCAGTAGAAATGGCCATGACATGGGACCTTTAAAGCAAGGGAAACATACAGTGCCAAAATCAGATATCCAAGATTAGGATAGACGTTTGTTTCAAACTTAGCAAAGGGCTAACAAGGACATACTGTCCTAATGATGCAAACATCAAAAACACATTCAGTCTTGAATTAACAAGTAGGTTAAATACATTTAATAAAGGCAGTTAATCAGCAGTTACTGATTTAAATATAGCATTGGTACTACATACACTGTTTCACCAAACATTCAGTGAGTATACTGAATGCTCCTCTAAAGTGCTAAGCTTAGACACACCTTTACGCTGTCTCCCTGCGCCTTACAAACTAGTTGGCAGCAGTTGTATTGCCATCAAGATCCCATTCTGTCAGCACTTTTGCTTTTAAGATGAACATTTCAGTGAATTGGGATTTTCAAGGGTGCAGGAGAGAATAATGACAGCCAGGATGAGGGGGATAAAGAGCCTAACCTTCAGAATAAGATGTTAGAGAAGGGGGTTACAAAGGGAAAAAACATGGGAATGGACTGAGAGACAAATGAGAGGAGAATTTGGTGGCTGAGCTCTTTGAAGAGTGAGAGTAAATAGTAGTGAGAGCAAATAGTGTGGGTGTGACCCAGAGGGCACATAAAGCTTTTTGCAAGCATTTTGTCATGTTAGGCGTCCAGGGACAGGAGATCCAGAAAGCTCTTAGGGAGCAGAGCGACAGGATGAGCTGTGATACAACAGCTGTCACATGTCACCTTGAGAGGACAGACAGTGTCAGAAAAAATACTGACACCTTGCTGATGTTCCTGTGAAGTGGCCCAAAAGACCACCCTGGACCTGTGAAAATACTGCTGTATTTCCGACATAAATTTAGTAGACGATTCCAAAAATCATCAGAAAATCTGAAGCTATAATGCACAGTTGGGTAACCTTACTTAAATAGAACACATTAGGATGGTGTTAGAGTCAAACAAAATATGGTAGATTATACATCCACATAAATGGAGAGCTTTTAAAAAAATAAATGAATGAACCTCAAGGTGTCTCTGAACCAAAATTGCCACAGTGTAATCTTACTGTGCCAGGCAGTTAGAGGAGGCACACAATGTTCAAATCCTACCCACACACAGACACCTCCAGAGAACTGAGGGTTTTAGAAATGCTAACAAAAGCAAATCATTCTGGAAACAATACAGGGTTTAGGTTTTGTAAAAGTTCAAAAGAATAGATATCTAAAAAAAAACAAAGTATGGTTTGCACACATGCATATAAAAAAAAAAAGGTGTTAAGAATGAACCAACACTGTTGGACACAACCTGAAGTAAAATGCCATACAGATAAGGATTCAATGACCCTCTCTCCTTCTGTTACATAGACATTCCTCAGCTGCATTACATGGTGCAAAGGACATGTGTCTCTAGACGGCTACATAAATACATTCTGACCTGTAACTATAGTACGTGTCTCTTGCACACATACTGTTTAATGGTATTTTTTTTGTGTTTAATTGTGGTGCCAGATGTCCTAAAACAATTACAGTAAATCCACATACATCCATAATTTGCCGTTGCTTTTGCATTTCAATCCGCACTGCTAAATCCAGCCACATCTCCTCCACCAGTCTCTGAATTATACTTGCGTATGTAGGCAGCCCTGTCCACTTGTGACGGTATCAGTTGGCGCCAAAATGTTCAGCCATCTATACAATGCATCAAAAACAAAGAGACAGCTGAACACACTCGATATCGTTTCCTCGCTCTGTTCTGTGTCAGATTCTCAGAAGCACCTGTGCCTCACTGCTTCCATACTGTAGCAAGTACTCATTCATCTAAAAGAAGGGTTTGAGACACTTCACATAGGGGACTGCTATATGTCCTAAAATGTCATAACACCTTATATCACCTTTTACTCTCTTGACTGCAATTTTTCACATCTTCTATTCTTATTGACCCTCAGATTCCAATATGTATACAAGGGATTGTAGTTAAATATTCGTGACATGTGTGATTGTATGCAAGACAGTTTAGATCCAATATGATGTTTCAACCTCACAAAAAAGTTATAACCCTCTCAAGACGTGACATGAATAGCATCCCACATGACCATAGAGTAGACTTGGAATCTTTGCTTTTAATTTTTTTTAAAAGTCCATGTTTTTTTGCACTGACAATCACCTCTTGATTTAAGGTTAAATACTATTACATTTAAATTATTTTGTATTTACGAAACCCAAGATTTCAGACTAGAAATTTGCATGAGGCGCTTTAGTAGAAACCCTACCCTTAAACATTGGCAAGTGAGATGTGACTGCATTTGACCTTGTACTTTTTTCAAACTAGCAAAGTTAAAACTCATAAGTGACCCAGTAAATTATCTAGATCATTCATGCTAAATAGCCCAATTTCAGTAACAATTTAGAAATGTATTTTGCCTCAGCTGGTATCTCTGCTACAACAACCTAGGGCATTGTTAAGTTAACTCTAATATGATGCAACAAGGAAGCAGCACATCCCGTACATGACAAAAATCTGCAGTTACTGCTTCTCTCTGATTCAATGTGAGTATTGTCTGTTTACAAATTAGTCACACATCAGCAAGCCTTGTGCATTTTGATTATACTCCTGGCCTAGATGTTCTTCATCGGTTTACCTTCAATCATATCAAGAACACAGCCCTGTACATATATACATACATACACATACATACACACACACACGCACAGCACCAGTCATAGTAGCCGGAGGACAGTGCAGTTGCCAGCGACTGTTAAGTTGAAATGAGCAGAACCCACTCTGATGCATCTGCTTCAGCTGCTCTCCTCTGGTAACATTAGCATGAGCAAGTTACAACAATTACTCCCACCACCCCAGTTCCCTCCAACAATTACGAACAAGCCATTCGTGCATTATGTTGACCTACTGTACTGTAATCGCATTGACTTTCATTACTTCCTCGCTCTGAATACAAGGCGTCCGATTCAGGATGTGCTTTCATCTGAGAAGACTGTTTATGTTGGTGATGTCACTTTAAATTGTGCTGCCTTTTCCTCTGCAATTAACTACGGCTGTGGCCTTTTGTTTCTGTGTCTAATTTCTCCATTCATTTGAATCAGGCCTCCGTCTGTTGCTTTCCAAAGAGACTTATGGGAGCAAATGAATGGATTGCAGGTTTTAATTAGAATAGAACAGGCCTTGCATTAGGTCAGCCACCATTAGTCTCCTCCTCCCTCTCTCCTACTTTTTATAGCCGCTGTAAAGCACAGACACTAAAAGACAGGCCCCCTTTCTGCCAGTTTAAATGGATCACCTGGAAGAGAAAAGCAGTTTAACATATTAATACTTCCTGAGGTCTGGAGGTTATTAAGCAGATCATTTCTAATCACTATTTGATCACTTTTGCTGATGTCAGAAGATTTTCTTGTATGGAATACATTAAGAACTGAATAATATTAGTTGTAAATTAAGATTTATATCTATTTACTGTAATCTGTCCAATGTAACCATATGTTTTGAATAGGGAACCGAGTCATCTTGCATTACTTGCAAGTTCCATTATTACAAATCATAAGGACCACACATACTGTAATGGGAGTCTCAGGAGTTTCCAGAGGCAGACTCTTTGTTTTGTAATGCATGAAATGACTCTGCACACTACAAAACAAGCTCAGTTTGTTCATCAAAGGGGTTTTGCCCTAACCAGGCAGGCTGTGTTTGATTCATTTTGACAATCGGTGGCAATTAATATAATTTTTGTTGACAGTATGGGCATGGCTTCAGTGGTTTGAATGCTTATCCTGATCTGAACCCAGGTCAGTGGTTGGGGGATATGGCCTTTATAACAGTACTGAGAAAACTGCAGCCAAATTGAAGTGTGTTATACAATAAATATATAAAAATGTCCTGTGAATGAAGAATACCATTATACTGTAGGGTAAGAAATAGTTTGTCCCTAATTAATAAAATGAAGATAATATTTTCACTCTCTCCCCATATCCTTTTATCCATTACATCTGTGGGCTGTCATCTCCTTGAGGACTGTCTCTACAGAATAGTATTTTTGTTAATTGTTCTCATTCGCTTGGAGCTAACCTGACATTAGGTGTTTGTCTTCATGTGTGAATGTGGCCTTTCATGCCGGATCTCTAAAACAATGTTTTTCAAGTTTATTTTTTGGATTATCCGTTCAAAGACATTTCAAATGGAAAGTTTCTGTAGAACTTTGAACTCTAGGCGGCTCTGCTCAGACTCAGAGAGACATGTTTGACGTTGTCTGCTTGTTTTGCACGGCGGGGGAGATGTTTGGGGTCAGGACTGTGGGCCAGCCCCTCCAAGCACATCCTAAAAACGTTACCCAGATAACCCCTTCTCCTGACCTCCTCTTGTCCAAAGCTTTTAGTGTCTCTCCCCACAAACAAATACCGTATCTGTTAAGATGTGCAAGAACTACCAGAACTATATGCTTATTTCAACAAAGGACATGTGCCAAAGTTGAAAAGTTCAGCTTAAATAAATCCAAAAGCACAACTGTCGCCAACACTAATTATTGAATGGATCTACAGCAGAGTGTCCTGAGAACGAGCTTAACAATAACCAGAGAAAACGCATATAGCTCCCTTCATGCAGCCGCACCTTATATCTTTGCCATAAAAGGACTTGTGATACTGTCTGGAAAAAGGACAGTCTGGTAACACTAATGGCTGTTGTATGACATGGATTCTGTGTGTATAAAACTTGTTGTGTGTATGTTGTGGACAGAGTTTGTACATTTGAGCCACAAGCCAGAGAGTGTTTTATTGTTTCTGTGGGTTTCTGTTTCTTTGCCTACTCTGTGTTTAGAGGAGATTCAGACTGCTGATTTACATTCCAGCTTGATTCACTGTGTGGAGCATGAAGGCAGTTGAGGACAAATCTTCTATCTGGAGTTCTGAATATCAAGCCATGTCAACAGGATTATTTAATGGAACAAATATGACACAAGCAAAATGGAAGTTGGATATCTGTTTTCTTAGGATGTCATCTCTTTTATTTAAAAAAAAGTTGTACAGAATATATTTTGTTCCAGTGTGTAAGGACCAAAGTGTTCAAAGATTTTAAGAGTAAGTGAACATCTTTGCCCCCAATTAACCTTCGTTTATGTGGATGATCTGTTGTGCTGTTGTTTTTCAGATTGCAGCCTTTTTAAGCCATGAATGGTTACGTTGTCCATTTTGAATTAAAACAGTGTGTGGCATGTAGAGAGCTTGGTCCATTTTCTCTGGCAGCTATGTAAACACAGCAAGATCATTTAGAAAGGTTTGGGCTGATGGTGGGGGAAAAAAAGGTGTATTCTTTTTTTTGTAGGTACCCATTCAACAGAAGCTTTGGCATCGTCTGATCATTCATGACAAATCATGCAGAGCTCCCCTGCAGAGTTTTTTCTCTCCCTTTTTTGCCTTTTTTATGGTTGTTTGTTGGTCTTTTTCACCACAACTCAACCTTGACCACGTTCTCTCTCATGTACATGTCCTTTGCATGTGTGCAAACACAGGACATGCTTGCATTAAAACACATTTTCACTGTTTTTAGGTTTGTTCATTTTGGAAACTCAGAATACTTATAAATTAAGTTTAATCAACATACCCTGCCGATCACAAAACGGTTGTTTCCACAGTACATAGTGACATTTAGAAAGCAGTTTCATACTCAAAAATATAATTGAATAATAGGTTTAAGATCAAGTTTGTTTTGTTTTTTGAGGAGATGCTGAACAATGGAGCCGGTAGAGAGAAGAGTTGTTATTAGTCAAATGAATGCACTGTCATGCCCTCCATTAGGCACTTAAGATGTGTTCTTAAGTGTATTGACACTATTGCATAAAGTGAAGCACAGAAGTAGCCGCCTGAAGTGTAGATTAACTGTAAGGAATTGGTGGGCAGAGATTTGTCAATCTTGTAAATGTGCTCGTTGAAACAATTGAAAATGTCATTATGCTGTAATATTTGATAAAGATTTATCAATGCTCCAGCAAGAACATCTCAAAGTCCAGGTAAATGGAAATAGCCATAACAGACACTATGAGCAAAAAGCAGAACTCGGTCCATAGCAACAGAGATCTTAAATAGTGCATTTGGATTAGGGCCAAATATACGGTGTGTTTAGTCTGATTTTTGTGAGAGATGACATTAGCAGTCAGTAGTGACTTAGTTTGCCTATCGGGAAGGAGATTAAATGTATTTCCTACACAAAACACATTAAACAACCACTCTATGGTGGTGGTAGTAGAAGCAGCAGCAGTGTCGAAACAATCCCATAATATGCATTTGTGCTTCAATGGTTGAATGTGATGAAACAAATCATGCATGCTTTGTTTCTGAATGCACGCGAGTGTGCATTTCTTGAGTCGACCCCTAATCCCTCCCAGCCTTTTGTACGTGCGTGTTTAGATGTCTCCTGCCATTTGTTCTCCTCTGGGTCCTGGTTTGTTTACTCTAAGGCCCAAATCTAACATGGCTACCATAACAGGCATTCTATTAAGTGAGTCTGGATGGGTCTCCCACACACCACTGAGCAGTCATCAGCTCACTGCTGCTCCTGACAAGAAGTATTACATCAAGCATTGGCCAGCTGGAGCATCCAATATGTAGCCCCCAGTCTTTATGACTTATTTTATTTGTATGTTTTATTTTGATGGGGAACACAGCAGAATCTTCATTTTATGCACTGCTGTGTTGCATAAACGTATATTTAAGCAATAGCTCACGACATGCTGTGGTATATGGCCATTGTATCACAGTTAAGGGGCGTGGTTCGGCCCTCCGCTTCACATCGGGCTCCTGATCAGCCTGTCGGTGTTCTTTTCCCCATAATGACCGCGTCGCTGCACATTATCCCTTACATGTTTCCATCTTAAGCTTTGTTAGTTAGTTAGTTTCGTAACGGACGTAATGTAACGGTTGTAGCTTTTCTCAGACGCGGAGGGATACTGATTTGTTGTGAAAAGTAACTACAATTCTACCCGTGGTATACGCTCAGTATATCACGGCTAAGAACCAATCCGATTGCTTGATTTGACTTGTCCGTTTTATAAATTTGTTTTAATAACTAAAGGAAGTGGTATTTTATAGTTTTCATAAATGGCTGCATGCACGTAAATACTTGTTCATATGCATTATGTTCTGTATGTTTAATTGCTTAGGGATAGGTGTAATTGGGTGTAGGTTGGAGATAAAGTACACCATCATGGACTCCTTTATTTTATTATTTACTGTACCATTGTCATGCAACTTTGCTTGGGCACTTTATGAATCAATCAACACTCTTATCCAGACTGCTTACCATCAGTGTGCCACACAGCAGTGTTTACACTGAGATCCAGGAATAGAGGAGAGGCTTAGGACGGGGGACATGGATATCAGACAGGCATCTTTTAAACTGACTGCATGTTGCCTTCTGCTACCTGGCTCCTCCATTACTGACACATATGCTGCTCTGCAGTAATTACGTTTTTTCTTTACAAAAATTGAATAATAGTAATTCAGCAGTATTCATCTTCAGAGCGGTTTTATGGAAAACGCATACATACATAACATTTCTTTAAAAGAAAATGGAAAGCATACAGCTAATTCCTACAGAAAAGTATTCATGTAAAATGGCCTAGAATGACTATGATTCATACCAAAACATATTTGACAAGCAATGAGCGGTCTGAAACGGTAGTCACTGAATTTCAGTGTCAATTTTTGTGTGTTTTTTTTATTATCCCTTTCCCTTCCTCTCCTGCTCAGTGAAATGCTTTACCAAATACACACACAGAAAGAGAGCGAGAGAGAGAGAGAAGCGCAGCTGAGCCTCTTTGAGCAACAACAGCTGTAATGGTGTGATAAGGTAGCAAAAACCCAAGGCCAGGGTTTATTTTTTAGGCACGGTCAGAATCCCAGTGTCGCAAAGGTTTTTGCTTCACAATGGTACATGGCTTCTGAGATCCCATGTTTATCATTCCTCAAACCGTTTCATAGCCCCAAATAAAGACCAATGACTCAAGCTGAAATCTCCCGTACTGTTGCTGTATCACAGGATAAAGCTTGGACAAGGAGGAAAGACAGAAAGAGAATTTGAGAGAAATGCACAATATTTTCTGGCAAAATGCAAGGCCACCCCCATTTCCACCATGGTGACAGTGATCTATGACTCCTGGTGGGCAAAATCGTTTTTTCTCTCTCTGTCCTCTAATCTGAGATGGACTATAAAGATAGAGAACACATCAGTGTAAGGAATAAAGAAGAGACCCCCTAGTAGTGCTTTATCAAGGACATTCTGCTGACTGAGACTGTCATACTGCGTTCAAAACTGAAAATGTATCATCCAGGACTGTTAAAAACACGTCTTGAGATGGCATAGACGATAACATACTGTACCAATTGTATGATGGCTTGCGGCCCATTTATCCTACCAGATTCAAAACATGTGACTACAATCTACCAGAAGTTGTAGCATGTTCAATGTTATGAATATGCTTTGAATGGGAACACATAGGATGTCATGCCGGCTTTGATAAAGGATAGAGATGTGCTGCCGTATGTTTTCTGTTGCTTTGTATTCAACAGTGGAATGTTAACTTAAATTTAACTGAATTATAAGCGAAATTTAGAATGGGAAATGTACTCAGAGTTACAGAGACCGGACATACAACGGATTGAATCACTGACGATCACTGGGATTCTTTTATGTTTATGTCTGCAACCTTTCAGGGCTGTTGCCATCTATTATTAGATTACGACTTTGATGTCCCTTTGAAGATACCATTCAGATGCAGATGAAACACCTGCTCGTCTGTGCGATGATCCAAAGTGTCAGTTTATTATAAAATGTGAACATGGGGAGTATTACTTTGTAGAGATGCTCTGACTGCTGTTTGTAACAATTTGTCACAACAAAAGCTTTCATTGTGCACACTTTAATTTGCTTTTTTTACATCTATTATTCACAGTTGTGTTACATTTAATTACAGTCGTGTCTTACTACAAATTGTTTATTTTACTGTTCATGGTTCATTTGAAATACTTAATATTTTTTTAATTTGCTGAAACGTCATTGGTGAAATGTCCTGAATAATTTGTATTTTTTTCGATTTGGCTTTGAATAACTGTTTTGCAGATATGATGCTCAAATGCAATCAGTCACTTTTACAAGGCCACGCAAAACAAGTGTGGTAAGAGCCACTCTTCACAATATGCAAAAAAACAACAACCAGAGTTTACAGGTGTCATTGTATCACCCACACATTGAAAAATGATGCCAAATGTTAATAATTTAAATATCAGTGAGCTGCAGCATCAACCTCCCTCCCTATTTCCAGGATACCTATAATTACAAAGATATTTCACTGGACACAAATAAGCTTACCACCTACTGACACCCACCCACACACACACACACACACACACAAAACTGTACATCCTGACATATTTCCCTCCTTCCTGTCTCTATCTCAGGCCGTAATGTTCCTCCAATTACCGCCAATTACTGCTTGCACCACTGGTGGATGGGAAAAAGATTAACACGGAAATACCAAAGTCACTGGGCTACTTATTGAACGTAACACTGTTCTGTCCCAGCATGCTTTTCCTGTATTGATTTTCAAAAGGCGACGCTGCTGATCCATGAAGGCAACACGGTGGCATATATTAGAGCCATTTGAGCCAATTAGAGTGATGTATGTCTCGGCAGCCGGTGGTGGCGAAGTCAGCGACACACTCGGATGGAGACGCGCTCCGTCATTTTTCAGAGTAATTAGAAAAACATCACATGCCATGACGGGTGGGGGTGGGGTGAATGTGTAACCCCTGGCACACTGTGATACTGCCACAGAAGTACAAACAGATGCAGAGGCGCCAAGAGGCAGAGACGGCAAACCTTGTTTAACGTTGATTTATGGTACAGATTTCGCCCTAATACCTAGAATAATTTATCTTCATATACAGGGGAAAGACATCTGATTTACAAGTCAAATTATATATTATTTGCCTGGCAATATTTCAGTACAGGGACACTTCAACAGCCTGCTTGGAAGAGCACCAACCTTTATATCACATAGGGGGGAGACTTGGTGCAACTGGGTCGATGCGTTGGAGGTACAGAACAAACTAAAAGGAGCTTAACCCAGGCAGCCAAGCTTGGTGGGCCTATTTCAGAGAGGATTGGGATGGGTGAGAGTTGTGAGAGTGTTTCTATTTTTCTCTTCAATGCTTCCGTGGACATGGTCATTTGTCCCCACCCAGAGTCACACACAGATAACAGCCAACTGAAGCTGTTTATTTATGTGCGTCTGTGTGTAATATATAAAATCAAGGGCAGTATGCGACTACCCCCGACTACCTGTCATCTCTTCAAAACACAGAGCTTGACTGAGGTTAACCTTCACCACCTCCCATGAAGTAGACAACATGCAAGGTGTGCATGTTGTGTGTTTGCAGTGGAAAGGCCAAAGCAGACACACATTTCCTGCATGGCTGACATGAAAGGGGTGGGAAGGGGTGTGTGTTGATGCAAATGCGTGCAGGGTTGTGCACCTGTGCACAGCACTGTCTCTGCAGGACAAAGTGACAACAGAGAGACCGGGAGAAGCCAAAGAGGGCTGATTATCTCCACTGGGGGGGAAGCTGTCCAAATGTCGCTCCTTTTTTTGTTCATCTCAGTGTTGAACATGAGCTAAAGGAGGGAGAAGGGATGGGGTACAATGTCTACCCTGTCTGCCTGTAACAGCAGACCAAGAAAGATGAGAAAGGTTGGAATGAGTGTTGAATTATAAATGGCTTCATTCAAAATCCTATGAATCCATCCAGATAAAGTGATTGGGAGAAGCACCTCTACCAGAGCCCTGTTCCAATGTGTTTGTTCATTTCTCAGTGTGTGTTTGTGCACCAGACAGTCTGAGAGAGCCTTCTAACTGGCTGAAATGTTGTCTACACACTGTCTGTGGTAGTCTAATCATTGTTTCCCCCAAAGGTCTTCACTAGCCTCACAATTCAATTGTGATTTACTCGTCAAAGAGTCAGATATACAACAATTATTGATGCACCAGAAGGTTGTTTAACCCTGCCTGCATGTTTTTCAGCCACACATTTGTGAAGCAGAGCAGCATATATTGGTAGTAAGAGCACCAAGTAAAACTGGCCTCAAACTACAGTGGGTAGTTGGGTTCATTTTACCGATACCACCCAACGGGACTATTCACTGATTCATAAGAAATGCCTGATTTTATTTTAAACATGTTTGATATTTGTGAGATGAATTACATTGTTCATTTCATAGCCATAGTGAGACAAACTGGAGCAGCTGACTGTGGGGAAAGCATCTGATAAACATTCAACCCCCAAAGGAAACGGTAGCTATCACACTACTGTTGATATACATTACAACTGACTGTCTGTTCTTATTTCAGATCAGCACTTCGAAATGAGGTTATATTTCAACATGAGGTTAAAACTGCGTGATGGTGTGCCCCATGAATAAGGTAAAAAAACGTAACAACTTATAGCATTAGACTTGCTGAGTGTGTCTTAAATCTTATATCTTAAAGTAATGGATAGGGCTGCAGAGCGAGACAGAAAGATAGACTGACACACATCCAAACGGTGGAACAGAAGCAGGCTCCTGGGATGATGGCTGGCTCTGTGTTTTCTCTGGATGACAAATTAAATCAGAACGGTGTCCTCTGCGCTAATAGAGTAGCTCTGTCCCATTTTATCTATTTACCGCTGTACTCTCTGCCTCCGTTTGGCTGACTGCAAAGATTAGGGTCACTAATTCTGAGCTGGTTCAGATCATACGGCTGGATATTAAGTCACATTTTATGGCTGCTATTATGATTTACTTTTGTGTGACGCAGCATATTACATTGAGTCAGCATAACTAAAGCCTGACCCAGTCATCAAAACATCAAACATCTAGTAAAACCTAGATGACAAACTTCAGACAGATGGTCACATTAGCAAAGCTGGTTTAACACTGAAGCATGATCAGTAACCAAAATAATGTTCTTGACCCTTTGGAGCTTGAAGCGACTTAAGGAAATGACTTGTGTTAATGATATGGTGCAAAGATCTGGAGTTTAATCGGTTTTCACAAAAAACCTTACACAATATCCTTTATTTGAAAGTAAGTAAACTGAAACATATATATGGGTCCTCACTGTTCTCTGGGCTCTCCATAGATACATCCAGTTTCTCTTAAAACAGAGCAACAAAGGGGGTTTTAATCATTGGTAATTGAAGACCCTGCTGGGAGTAAATGAGCCTTAATCTGACAGCCCAGTGCGTACCATTAGCACCGGGGGCTTAGGCATTCGGAGGGCACATTTAGTGCGATGCAGATACTGTAGAAGCAGGATTGATAGAACTGTCATTAGCTTTGCTGTGAAATTGTTGTGCCACATCTAAGTTGTGTATATCCCCTGTGGGATCTTTAGCTCATGCTCAACCTATTTTGAATATGTTGTGGGTTATTGCTTTTGAGTTATTGTTCCTACACCTCTGTCTTAAAACACACTACTGAAACATTTGGCTGTTTTAATGAAAAAACAGACTTCTTTCTTCTTCCCTCTTCCTTGGGTGTGTTTTATTAAACATAATTGTATTCTTTTTTGATCATATCAAATGTGTTCAGATCCCCTGGTTACTTTACTCTTTTACTCTCTCCTCAGAATTTGTACTTTTATTCAGATAACATATTTTCAATTCCGAGTTTTTTTATCGTCCTTTTTTCTATGCTCTGTCTGAGGTGAAATCCTTCTGACTTCCATCCCATTTGACTGATAAGCCCAGAATTGATATTTCTCTTTTTAGATGAGTTTTCTCTGTGCCTGGCACAGGAACAGGACTGACAAATACATATCTAAAGATGTCAAGAAAGTATGAATTAAAAGATAAGGATAAAGGGCCAAGTTTCTCAACTAATGTTTATTATATTTTCATTACATTTGGAAAAGTTAAGAGTGTCGTATCTAGAAACATGGCTGTAAGAACAGATAAAAGAATGTCCATTCCAGATACAAAGCAACTGCCTTTAGAAACAAGAATTTGCTTATGGAAAGACCGAGGGAATATGGACAGCATTGCTCGATATGTAACCAACAACCAATATTCAATATTGACACCTCATGCATAATTAATTTAGCGAGTGAAATTGAGTGGCATTATCAGCTGTGTGCATGTATGCATGCAAGGGGATTTGTGCGTGTCGTCCAATCGGAGGAGGTGTCTGAGTGTCTATGCACCTTCCACATGACTGCCTGTGTTGGGCTGAAAGCCTTACAACCAAAAATGGTCATGTGCAGTGTTTCCTAACAACACTTCCACTTGAGCAGCTAAAAACAGCGCCTGGAACTGAGGTTAACGGCAGCTGCTTGGAAATAAGGACTGGAAGCAAAGAAACTGCACATAGTATTGATTTATAAAGGGCATTTTAAATAGATTCTTAATGTTTGTGAGGCGAATCTTGATAAAGATGATTCTGTTTCTATTTGGTCTATTTAGGAAAATAAATCTGCATAAACGCTCTCATCTTTAGGATATTTTTAATCACATTACAACTGTACTCCAGTAAAAGTGTGGATGTGCATTTCTAAGATACCGTCGCTCAGATATTCAATATTCCCAGTTAAGGGGGAATCGACCAGTGAACCGACCAGATCTAGAGGTGACATTGTCATCGTCTCCTTTGAGATTCAGTCTTTTTCCAATATGAGGGGAAAAGGCAACAGAACGAAATGTACTTTTCTGTGTAGAACTAAATCCAAGCTTGAAAGGATATAGGAAGTATTTACTGTATGACGTATAGAATGAGCTCAAGCTGATAACGCATAAGTTTTGCATCCGGCTGTAAACATGTTATCTGACTGTTTGAGATTTCTCCAAAGTTAAACCTACAGCAGGACTCGACACACTGCAGTTGTTTTGATAATACACAGATAACAAGCTGTGTTTCCACACTGTGGCAGTGGCAGGACCATAATGAGCAACAGAACACTTAAAATTACCAGACACTGTGTCCAACTGTGCAGGCAGAATTTGTTTTTACGGAAAAGGAAACAAATTAGAAACTGTGACAGGGCTTTCACTAATCCCTTTTGTGATTAGCAACACCAGGGCTTTTTGTCTACGTGCATGGCATTTGTTGTTCTTGAGTGTGAATGTGTATTTCATCTTTGCACTTTGTCTCTATACCATGTGATGATGCATGTGTGTGCACCCCATGGTCAAAAATGCTGTGTTTTTTTAAGTCCGGTAACAACTTGGTTGCTGGAGCAGAAAAAGTAGAGAACAAAACCAATGTTAATAGCTTTGTTGTTCATTCATACGTCTCCTATATCGTGTATATTATGTTAACTTGTAGTCCCTGCTCCTCAATTGCATTGTTCGTTGTGAATGTAGTTATTTAGTTATATTATGGTTTTAATATTGTAACCTTTTTGCTTGCAGTTAAACTATAGAAAACAAATTTACAATAAAACGTAGTAGAAAATGTAGATCTTGATTCATCCCACTGACTTTCGTGCCACTTTCTTGACCTCCGTGGCCCCTAAAGTGTTGAAGGTTGTGACCTGTGTAGTGGATTAACAGTTTCTAAACCAGCTCGGCTACGGTTTGAGCGTGATTTAATACTCTGACCCCTCCTCTTACTGCTAATTGGTTAACCCTCTAATCCAGCTGGCGGTCAGCAGCAACGCTCTTCAAAGGCTGTTTGGCGGGAGCTCAGTCTGCTGCGCCAGGATACTGCTGCCAAACTGAGGCCATTAACAACAAGTGGTGAGAATACAGATACTTGGTTGACACATTTGTGTGGGACGACTGTTGGAAACATTAAACCATACTGTAGCACTCGTCAGTCTGGGTGAGAGGCTGAGAACTTGTAATGAATTTGAAATGTTGCAATTACATCACACTTCGGTTCTGTCTGATCTAATCTCAGTCATGTGATTACTGTTCACCTGCCATATTTTTATCTACAGTATTTGCAGATATCCATTCATGACCTCTTGATTAATATTATTATTTTTCTTGGATGGGATACAAAACGTGAGGAAAAATAAGTATGAGCAGTAATGGCCACTATGGCTCAACAACTAAGCTGTTACCCTTGAAAAAACTAAAATAAACAACAAACTCAAAGGAATCATATAACTGGCCACAATATTCAATCAACAACTGGTGGCTTGTCCCCAGTGAACATGCACAGCAGGGTCATTCAGAAATCTGAGATATTTGTATATACATATAATGCAGTGGCGAGCAGTGAGCTTTATACCTAGGCCCTCTGACCCCCACCCCTTCCCTCGAAAAAAAGAAAAAAAAAATAGTTATTACGTCACAGCGTATACTTCAGCGGAATATCAAAACAACGGCCCAGGGTGCAAAACGCATCAATGACAGCGACCCTCTACCACACAAAACAACACCTGTGAACCCAATTTGTGTTCTTTGACATTGAAAATGATATTGCATTGTGTTTGTTACTTTCGTTGCAGTTGTATGTCTTAAGTGTAATTTGGCATGCTTTTATTTTGAAGGCGAGTTCACGCTGTTGACAGGAAGTTGTTGTTGCTATGGAAACAAGAAAAGTTTCACAGCGGGCGGAACTTGTCATCTAGTCCGCGATAATAAAACCCACCCATTTAGAGGGAAGATATGATTGGTCAATTGTACTGTCATTTGACATTACTCTCTCGTTCAGTTACTATAGCGGGCCCTCTGTGAATCGCAGAGAGGGCCAGGTGAGCTTCTTTCATGTAACCCACATTCAAACAGAGACTGAACAGGCAGATTCGAAGGATTTATTTCTTTGGAAATGTTATTTTATTAAATCAAGTTTTTTTTTTCGGTAAAACTAATGAAAAATATAACAAAAATAATATTAAAAAATATATATTTAAAAAAAATTATATATTTTTTTAATGTTTTTAAATATTATTTTTTGGAATATCTTAGGCCCTCACAGAGGGCCTAGAGGGCCCTGACGGCTCGCCACTGATATAATGTGAAATTGGCTAAACATGTATAACCATAACACATGGTGTAATGACAGTTCAACAGAAGCTGCTACACTTTGATTTGGCCTTTGATATTGTATGGAACTGACAGTTTCATTATAACTGAATTAGATGAACTCAAAATTGGTTTACACAAAGACACACAGAGATCCCTGATGCTGAATGATTAGCCTGATTGGATAGTGGAGGTGAAGCAGGGGCCATCTTTGAGCCAAACCACCTACAGAGAGAAATCACAAAGGACAGGTATTCTGAATGAAGACAAACCAGTGTCCCTGGGATCTTAATCCCTTGTTGTGTAATCTCATTGTATTACTTTGCACAGTCTGCCAATCTTTCAGTTCAAACTAACAGCATTGTGCTCCGAGAGAACTAGAGGCCATATGTTCAGGTTGGAGCTGTCAACTCTGATTGGGGAGATTTCAGCCGCCTAAAGTCCTCTTTTCTCTCCATTTCTGTCAGGTATTTCCCCCCCAGTAACCAACTGGAACAAACGTTAAGGCTAATTGATCCAGCTAATGAAATGTGTGTGCCCCAGACTGAAGGAATACACACATCACAGGAATTAAAGATGTGCTTATACTACAAGGCAGGAATTGATGCCTGAATAAGTGGGGGATAAATGAGTGGTCAAGGACTAATTGATTAATCTGATGAGTTGTGTTGCATGGTTGTGTGTGCATGTGTGTGTGTTTTCATGCACCTTTTTAGATGTCAGGCTCTGGACTAAATGCAGATATTATGGCTGATAGCATGGATTAGTCAGAGGGGAAAATACAGTACGTGGCTCCTTAATGGGCAGCTGTGGCCTCATCTGTCAACTCTGGACAGAGCAAAGTGTTAACCAAGGTATCAGGCACACATAACCTCACACACATGCAGGATGTCATTATGCTGGATATAAAAACATTATCCTGTTGAATGCTGAGGAAACTCTACATTGATCCATCAGTTGGCAATTCTGATAACCAATTCATTATTTCATGGTTCAAACATTTGAAATGTACATTTCTACTGCTTCTCTTTGTTCATATGTGTATATCATCAATTAAATATCTTGGGCATGTTGGTCATGCAAGTAAAGCACTTTGTGAAGGTATCCTATCAATGTATCATTTAATTAACTGAGCAATTAATGGGCTTGTTTTCATAGGGTTGCTTTAAAATGCTACAAATAATGAGGTTTTCCATCCAAAATCAGCATTGTAGACACTGTGGAGTACCACATATGTGAAATGTGTGGGAATCCAAAATTGATTGGTACTTTTTGAATTCATAAAGTACTTATCTCAGTTGTTAGGCAGTCCTGCAGGTATTGTAACACCTTCCTTGCTGACATTCTCTGTTTAGCTTCAGTTGTACCAAACTGTGATGATTTTAGCTCCCTACTTGAAAACTGTGCCGTATGCCCTGCCTCATGATGGTATATTCCATTAGGAAGTGTTTTTTGCCCCTCTGTCTCTTTGTGTGTTCTTTGGGAGGTGGTGTTGAATTGAAATAAAACTGTGCTGCCTGTAGAAAATGTGCTTCCTGAAAACCCCCTGGGCTCATTAAAGAGCCACAGAGCCAAGAGACCATTTGTCTCTGAGCGGTGAAAACACAGCGGAGGCCGATGAGCGAAGGCACAGCGAGTGATGTGGTCTCTGTCTCTGCTAGAGATGCTGTGCAAGAGGTGGGAGGTGTTTTTGTGTGAGTGTGTGCGTTTGTCAGCCTGCGTGTTCACGATGTGCACCCACACATTTTCACTTTTTAATTTTCTCTAGTGAATAATGTGCATCATTTGAATCCAAGGTCACACTGCTTCCGTCAAAACAGATTCAAATACCTGGAGCCCAGTCAATGTTAGAGGGAATTAGAGGAATGCAGAAACCAGGGGGGTGAAATTGATTTCTGACTGTAGCCTATTCTGCATAGAAATGGTTTAATGTGGTAAACATGGCTCCCCCATATGCGGAGAACATGCTCCATATACATGTACAACGTATATTATGTTGTCGTTTTTCGTGAAAACAGGATTTGTTTGCAGGAAAGCCTTTTACCTACAATGTATATCCATTGGACAAATCCAAACCCGCTCTAAGCTATCCACCACCTGGCTGTCGCTTCGTACTACTCGTAATATTCAGATATCATCAAATATATAATTTAAGATCAAATCAGTTTCTTTTTGATTGCCCAAATCATTTTAAATGATGTGTATATATTATCAGTATTGATGGCTGTAAAATCATGCAAGTAACCTTCAATATGTTATGTCCATTGTGAGCATTCCATCCTTGGTGTTCTTAAACTGTTCTCAAGGCAAGTTTTCACAGCCAACTTCAAATTCTTTACAACTTTGTGGGATTAATGCTCCTCTCAAATGTAACGCCACATGTCAAATGATGCTTTTTCTTATGCCAAGTCAAGCATGACAGCTGAAGGACACAACCTAAGTACAGCGGGTTATCAAGGCAAAGAGATACTGTTCCTCAACATAGTCGGCATGCTTTGTACGCCACACGAACACACACGCTTCTAATAATAATAGGGTGGGACGCCTGAGGAATGTGTCCAGGCAAGCAAAAACGTTATACCGCAGGTTTGGCAGTAACTGACTGCAGAGCCTTTTAATTTGCCCTCCTACTATTTTCTTCCTCTTGTGCAATCAGGACCTTGTGTATTTCCATGTTAAGCAGGGAGAGACAAGACAGCGCGCTGCGCCTATTTATTTACCAGTCGCTCCAGTCAAGGGTTGTTGGTGCGTGACTGGGAGACGTGCCCCGGGTTGTGCTGACTAAAGCATACGTGGTGTGAGGATTCAGCTCAGCTGCAGCCAGGACTCTGTCAATGGCCTCTGCTATGCAAAACGAACCCTAGTTTCCTAATGTGAGTGGGAAATGAGTGGGAAAAGATCAGATCCTCTCCATGTAGCTGAAATATTAGAACAGATCTGAAACACTAGACTCTGTCTGAACTCGATAGTCACAGCATACTATCATTCAAACACTAACAATGTATTAATAAGGGAATATTTATGACTCCAAATCCTCTCAAATGATTGTTTTATAAATTACATTGTCCCCATGTCATCTGTTTATTCAGTTCCTAGCCACAGCACAATTGGTAACCCTACCACACCTTTCCATACTGCACACATGGAAATGGGTGGAAATGCAAAAACATTTAGTTTTGTGTATAATTCCCCTAATAGTACCAAGGGTTTCTTTCCTGTCTAAAGAAAGGGGAAAGGCTTGCTTGGTTTCAGTTGTGTTGCACTCCCAGATGAAAACATTTCATGCTGCTTTCCTGCTTTTCATTTTCCAGGTTGGTCAAACTAAATTCATTCTTGTCAGTGCAATTCAATGTGTTTGTATTCAGAGTAGTGCAATTCATAAGGACAGAAAATGCTGTCAGAAAATGACAAATTGCCCAGAATATGCTATTACTTTGTCAATTTCCTGTCCAGTCATTGTGTTTTTGAACTCTGGTGGAAATGGGCATCAACAGTTTAATTGTTATGGTCTATTCCTCATCAGATTACGGCAACTTGTAGGGCTCTTTTTAGTTTATATTTCATGTTTTCAGAACAGATCCATGCTTTGAGCTACGCTCTGCTGTGCACGTTGGCGCCTTTGAGCTGCCCTGTGTAATAACAGTTTGGATTGAGCGTAGAAGGGCACTGTAAGTGTACCTTGATGATAGTTGTTGAAAGACGAGAGACCATTACCTATTCACTCAACACCCAGGTCTTTTTCAAAATAGTCTTTGGGTTTGAAACCTCTCAACCTTGGAAAGTTACACATGGCAGCATGAATCCATAAATTCATGTTTGTTGCATTGCTGCAAAGCAATAATAGCACACTGGTGATGGACCAATAATTATTTTAGCTGCCATTTCATCGTACAACCCTTTCCTGATCTCATGGTTGGAGGACTTTAGCATTACATTCAATGTATTTAGCCAAAGCTTTAATTCAAAGTCATTTACAATAGGTGCATATTTCACCACCAAACACTAGCATTTATATTATGCCATCTTGTTCCTACACACAGTGCATATGTTTTTACAATATATCCAATTATATCGTCAACATATATACATGTATATACGAAAAATAGCCAACTTAAAAGAAGCTCAGTGAAAATAAATGAGTAATGCAGTTGTACTTCCACATTATGTCTGCCACACAGTAACGTTTTTTCCTAGATGGTCATAAGACGGTAAAGTCTTCCCCGGTAGTCCCTCCCCACGCCTGACTATCTGCTTATCCTTACATGGTTCACTTTAATCATAGCCTAGACAACATGCTGGCCTCCCAGTAACTGTTTCTAACCCGACCACAGTGGTCTCCAGTCCTTTTGCTTTAACAGCCATTAATCATTCAGACACAAACTAATGCTCTGGGCCCTCCCTGCACTGAGAAATGATGGAGGCTTTTCCCCACACAGCTCCAGTTTGTCTTGTTCAGCAGGACAGATGCTGGCGTTTGCGTAAAAGTAGTTGATTCATTATGATCAATAACCCATTATTAGCCGTAATGTACTTATTATAGGCCTCAGGGTTAGGCCAGGTAACAGAAGAGCAGGCTGCACAATTGAGCTAGAAAGCATAAGGGATAAATGGTGCTGAGTAGGGCAAGATATAATGTGTGTCCCCTTGACAGATGTACTGATGACAGCGCAGCTGAAAGTCATCTTAACATTAAAGGGCTCTTTCACTGAACAATCTACATTTTCAATATCAAATGGTGGTCAGATATGTTTGTTATCTTTTGTGCCTTTAGTGAAGCTCTATAACTTCTAAATAACCCAGGTGTCAGGTTGGGTCTTAAGACACGTTTTGAGTTTAAAAAATGTGGGCATTTATCAGGCTGGGAGGATCAAATGAAAAATGCAGTGAGTCGCATTATGTGTCCTGGAGCTTGACCCACACTAGGGACTAGTGGCCAGTGAATCGATTAATTTTTGTGTCTGAAAGTGCAATGCGAAATAACCGCTGTGCCAGTTTAACTGAGTATTCCTTTTATAAGAAGCAAACATGTGCCTCCATAAAAGCTTTATGTTTGCTACTAATATGGTTCCTTTTTTCAGTTTTTGTTCCTTTATCACATTTGAAGTCTTTGAACTCAGTTTATTTCTGATTCTGATGATACCACTGAGGATTATAATAATGGTGTTGGGTGTCAGCCAAACTGTGTCCCCAGAACCAAGGACGGTCATTCTTGTGTGATGCGACTGGACAATCATTCTGTGCCTTTGAGAATCTTATTAAGGCATTGAGCTCAGAATCTCCACTTCATTTGGCCATGTCCTGCAATAAACCTTAACAGGGGGTCTCTGTGTTCTTGGCCTTCTTGGGGCCCTCCTTGTGTCTTCCTGACGTCATGCACCAGCAGAGTAGAACACCATCTGCTGTCATCGTGGAGACAAGAAAATACCTGGGGTCCAGAACATGTTCCTTGTCTTCACTTGTAGGCAGAACAGGTCAGGTGTCAACAGGTATTCATAGTGCAACCTGGCTGAAAAAAATGACCAATGATGATGCATTAGACGCAGAGATGGGCAAACTACCAGAGTTAAGGAATACTGTGTTACAAGTAAAAGTCCTGCAGTCAAAATGTTACTCAAGTGAAAGTACAATCGTATGATCATAAACAACCAAGTACCAAGTGTAATAAATAGTGTTAATCTGTAGGGGGAAGGGTGTAGAAAGTCTTTTATTTTACCTTAAATGAGCCATATGACCATGTAGTCACAGTTAAAACAACTCGTTAGGCGTGTGATACAGTTTCTTTCCTGTCCCTCATTTCTACTCAAGGCCACATGTAGCCGCTCTCAGTTTCTCCCCGTTCCCTCTCTCTCTCCTCTGTGCTCCGGAGGAATATCTAATGCAGTTGCCCTTGCTGTCTGTATAGATTGTGAATTCCAGTTATGGCGCGTCTGAATCATTGGTATGCAGAGTGCAGGGCACAAGTAGCGGATGTGCCAGGCTGAATCGACATGTACAGGTTTATTGAAATACTCTCCCGGTAATTGCTCTCGCTCTTGCCTCCGCTCTTCTGCTTCATTTTCTCTCTCCATCTCCCGACACTACGTCTCTCAATTTTTCTCATCTTTTTGCTTGTCCCTTGTCCTTTTCCTAGTCTGTCTACAACCATTAAGTACATCCCTTATTACCCCCTTCCAAAATCCCCATTTCCCCATATCTACTTTGTCTCCCTTACCTTCCTCTGCTGCTTCCTTTTCTCCCTTTTTAATCTTCATTATCATTCTTCCCATCCTCACCTCAGCTTTCCTCTTTTGTCACCTATAAGATTGCAATGGAGTATAACTGAGGTCCCATCATGGCTCTCATGAATAGGTTATGCAGATGTCACTGACACCACTGCACCTCATAAATACACGGCTTATTAAATGCCTCTCCGGCGGCAAACGTATAAGGCTTTACATTCATCGCTCATAACCAGCTCCCTCAGAAAGTATATGGAATTGATGTAGCTATTGCATTCAGAGTAACACAACAGCCAATATATGCAGATCACATCTTTGTTTCACCTGTGCTGGATGTCAGCTTCACTCGTCTGTTTGTCTTTGACAGCAGACTGTTGTTTCCAACACTACCTCTTTCACAGCCCCAGCTAAAACAAACACTGCTGTTGCTCCTTTTCTTTCCATGGTGCGTTTTCTTCTCACAGTATTGTATTTGAACAGCATCTCTCTCCCTGATTCTGACTGACTGTCTTATTTTCTCTCTCTTTTTGAACTCTTCAGGGCTGTCCCAAAGAGACTTGAAACTTTATATGTTCATGCTCGAACCAAAATGTTAGGAATTCATCCCATACCCAGTGTAGGTAATCCTGTTCTTCTCACTCCTTCAAGCAGTGGTGGGGGTGATACAGAGTTCATTGTGGGGTGTCATCTCAGCCTGGGATGAATGTGGGTCTGGAGGCAGACCTGGGCTGTTAACAAAGACAGAATTGTGAACAGGATTTCCTTGTGCATACAGGAAAAGGCTGAAAATCACTCTGAGTAGTTAAACCTCCTAATCAGCTGAGGACTGTGGAGAATCCTCTTCTTTATGCAGCTATCTCCTGTGCCATGCTGGAGCCAGAGATAAGGAAAAGGAGAGGGGGCAAAAGTCCATCATGTGCTGGTGGTGTTTAACAGGGGTATACGCAGCTTTATACATAACGGATATAACCTCAATAGATGGTGCATTCAATGTGATGCGTATCTGTAGGATAATACACTTCACATGATGCAGCAGAGCTGTGGTCGTCACCAGATGGCTCAACGCCGAAACGCAGTTTGACTTGGCTTTGCTCAATGATGCACGAAAGCCACATTGACCACCAGTGAGATCATCTGACCTTGCAACCCACTGTCCTGTCTGTGTCACTGCCCAAATACAGCAGTGTTTGTTTGTCTTTATTTAAGTAATTAATTTGTTAATAGGTTGTTCTTGCTGTTAAATGGTTGTTAATGGACAAATGGCCACTATAAAATGGATGCTGGACATGCAAAACAGTTGCATACACTGCTGATGTATTATTGCGTTGCATTTCCCCTTTCTCAATTGTCCTAAGGCTATGTTAATATAAGTTTGTTCTGTATTTCCCCCTTGTCAACTCTCCTTTTTTACCAACAAAAAGGTTTTACTTTGGGGAATGTTTTCTTTGTTGATAAGATCACTCAATCAGTCTGAAATTATACTGCAGTCTTACAAAAAATGAACATCCCTTCCGCAGTTTGCATGGGTCCCATGACAGAAGGCTGGAGCACATCTATTGCTTCTAGACATAACCAACCTTTCTGGAGTGTAAAAAAACGTAATTAAGTAATTTTTTGAATATATTCACATAGTATATGGGAAGTAATGAAGTGGGAAACATAGGCGGTGGATGGTTGAAGCGATGTAGAGCGGGGTGGGCATCAGTAGGGAACAGGAGCTGAAGGAAGGAGCAGTGAGTGTTACGGCTGATGGATAGATGAAGGGTGAGCGGAGGGGCTCTATCTGCCGGCTGCCTCTCCCCATAGGAACAGCTGTCTCTCAGTCTGCAGCAGAAGTAGATTCACAGAGGAGGGGGAGAGAGATTGTCCTTTGGTCTTTTACTTGTTGTTTTATCTTCTGAATAAAGTCTACAGTCACTTATCGCTAATGTCCTGTTAAGAGAAGACTTTAACAAGGGACATACTTATTGACATACTCTTTATCATCATCAAAACACTGGAAGGTGGCTATAAAAAAACATTTAAAATTCAATCAGTCCAAGCCCTGTCTACTGGTAAGATTATTGATTATTATTTGTTGGCTTCTCATGGATGAAAATGTAATGTTGGCTGTCAAGAAAAATGTTGATTGTGGATATGCAGAAAACTGTACATAATCAACTGTTTGCCTAATAGAAATGTTCCTCTTACAAGTTGTATTGTGACTAATAATGTAATAGCCCAGTCAAATGTGATACAATTACTCCTTTTTAAATTAAATAGAAAAGCAACAGGGCTTGGTGGTTTTTAAGGTAATAAAATGATTAGGAATGAATATCCTTTTGTCACATTTAAACATTTTACCCACATGCAGGGAATTAATGTTTCATTTTTTGACTAATATTTACTACAGGAACTACACAGAAATCTGTACAAGATTCTGCACAAAATACTCCGAATTTTCAATCGCAGTTCTCACAGCATACTGTAAATGTGTTTCGTCTTTAAAACTGCTTAACAGGAAATATGACAGAAATAAGGAAAATTATGTTTCAAGCAGTATTTTGAAAATCTATGTCGTAGTTTGCTGAAATTCCCATGAACAGATTATCCTCTCTTTCTGCATTCTGAGATCCAAGACCTATACTATAAGCGGGTCAAATCCCAAATGTCTCACTGTGGATGTACTAACCTAGTTTCGGTTTCATCTGCAGTAAGTTCTCTTCATTTCCTGACCCCATTTGGGGTTCATTTAAAGGATAGTGTGAGTATTTCTGTGTGTGTGTGTCATGCAAGTGTGCGGGCTTGTGCGGGTGCATGTGTGTTTTCTTCCAATGTAGCAAATTATCTTCTTCATTAATTTTGACACACGGGGAAATTGGCCTGTTCTCTGCTTGAGGCTACATCTAAATTAGAGCGAGTGGTGTAATCCAGAGATTTCAAGGGCTTGAGAGACTAAGCCTATTCTAGGCTCACATAGTCCAATAAAAAGCACTGACTCTTCTAAGTGAAGAGTGATGGTCATCAGCCAGCCTGGGCAGACAGTATGATGTTTTTGTTTATTTTCAGTATCACTGTATGTCCGTGTCCTATTGATTAGTGTGAGATGCAGGTTGAAAGGTTTATTCATGTCCTCGCCTTGCTCCATCATTCCTCTCCCCATCCCTTTTTTATTTTCCCATCCGTCATATCTTCCCTTGTTCAGCTCGGCTGTCTATTATCTGGGATGCGGGGAAGGCAGGCTAACTCTCCAGAGAGCCGGATTCCAAACACAAGACATTTGACTGAGGTGTCAGAGGATGTGCGCGCAGATACTTGACTGTTGAACTGCCCACCCAGAGGCCTGTCTGAGCAGCAGTCAGCCCAGACACAATGCAGAGAGAGGAAGAGGAGTAGGCTAACAGCTGAGACAACCATGCACTATGCAGCAAGCCGCCCAATGGGACGTCTATTGAGTGAAAGCTCACTGTGCTTCAGTGGTTTGCAGTACAGCTTCGTGTTGTGCTGAACACGAGCACTATGTTGCATGTGGATTTGATTCCCTTTTATTTTATTTAGTAACCACTTGTGTGGTTCTTGTATCCTGGCTTCAGAAGTACCTCAGTGGTTTTAGTTTTTTGTTTGTTTTGGTATTGCAGCCTGTACTTTCATTCTAATCCCACCCACAGCTACACGGCAAACTTTGCTGCAGTGTGTCCCAGTTACAATAACAGGTTTGTTTCCTCGGGTGTTTCACCACTTCCCTTTGCTATGCCAAATTATATTTGTTTTGACAAACCAGCTCACACATGTCAGTTGAGCTTTAGAGCTATTGGCTATATGTACATTGTTCAACACAGGCATAAGAGACTCATAGCTGTACTGTGCTGCACCCCACCTGGTCGTATGCCAGTGAGTGACTGATGGCTTGGATTTGTTTGGGACAAGGAACTGTCGCAACCTTTTTAGGTGAAGTTGATTTAGACTCATGACTGTCAGCTTTCAAGAATGCAAAAATGTCTCAAAGCAAGATCCTTTAGCAGTGCAGCAGATTACGTTTAATCACAGAGCTCTTTCTACATGAGACATGGTTGATTTTCTTTAATGGTCAAATGACATGGACATCAACCAGGAAAGGCTCATTGAGATGGCGTTCTGCCATCCAGCCCAGCATGATGCCAATTTCCCCACCCTGACTGGCTTATCTTTGCATAGTTAATCAATAATTAACTATAGGACATGCTGCGATGAGGATGTAATGGAATATTGTTCTACTTACCTTCTTGGTGAATCTGGCCCACATTGACATCCTTGTATCACTTTGAGTTTCTTTTTTTGCTTTCTGTTTTAGCCATGACAACACAAAACATTGATGAAAGATTCAGTCTTTGGGAACTGGGATCAGCGGTTCTATCAACTATCTATCTGAACTTGGTAGGATCATTTGTATTGAGGTCACACCATTTACTTGTGTAGAAATTCAGATTACGTGTGTATCTCTAATAATCAGATTGGTCTGCTGGAGGACATCACATGAACAGGAATAGATTCTCTGAATAAAGCTGCACTGTTTCTCCCAGCTACATAAACCACTCATAACTCATAGATTTTAATGCTGTTTCCAAGTCAGTTTAAACGTCCGTTTCCTGAGCTATTTTTTACCACGTAGTAGACAGCTAGATGAAAAGATTGTAGCTGCCAACATCTATCAATAACAAATACAGTAGATGTCTCCGAGCTGTCGTTCTTTGAAGTGCTGAGGCAAACTGGTGTGCTCAGAAAATGTGGAACAACAGTTGATGAAACAAAAAAGCTTAACTCTCCGCAAGTGTGATCTACTGTATTTCCCACAGGAGAATCCTTCTTCTTCTTTGTGTCATACCATTCTTCTCTCCTGTCTCGTCCCATACCCACAACTGAATCTAGGTTACATCACTTCTGAAGACTCTACCAAGCATGTTTTTTTCTCTGCGTTTCTTCCTTTCTTTAGCTTAAAGATTTTACCGATTTGGATAATAGCCATAATCATAAAGAAGAGCAATCCAAGGTATAAACATTTGGGAACTGTAGGTCTTTCAAACCAGCTTGTTTTCTTCAAACAGACTGATGTGGGCTGTCCTTTGTTAACTCTGAAACTGTTCAATTAACTACTGAACAACACTCAAAGAGTAAAATGCAAAACTCAGCAAACGAAGCAATCGGATGCATTATTAATGGATCTTATAACGACATTCCGCCTCTGCTCAACTGCTTCTTTCCAAAAGAAGCCGCTGTGGGGCCTGAGTGGGAAGCCAAAGATGGAACAAAAACAAAACATGGAGCAGCTCCCTCAAGCTGTCACCTGCTCATCTAAACCTTTTGAGTCTTAACTTTGTTATGGTAATACAGGAAAGAAGTATGTTGCTGCACAACTTCAGTGCAAAGAATTCTTTAAAGGGGACCTATCATGCAAAATGCACTTTTGTACGTCTTTTATACATGAATATGTGTCCCCGGTGTGTCAGGGAACTCACCAAGTGTCAGAAAACACAACCCTCTCTCTTTTCCTCCATGCCCAAATCTCTAAATCTCGGTGCTGCAACGGATCTGATAAAAACTGATCCAGATTTGAAAATTCTCTGACGTCAGGAACGAGGAGCTCCGCCTATATGGCCAACTCTCCACCTATCAGGGGAATGAGAGGTTGCCGTGGCATGGTAACAGCATGGTAACAGCATGGTAACAGCATGGTAACAGCATGGTAACAGCATGGTAACAGCATGGTAACAGCATGGTAACATCGTGCCTCGCCCCCCTCCTTTGCAGTGGGGCGTGGTCAGCTGCAGCTCATGCAAAGACAGGGCTGGAGGAGAGCAAAATAGAGCAAAATGAGGCATGGCTAAAATGCATGATCTGTTTGGTATTTTGAAAAAACAACTTCACAGACATGTTTTATATAGGTATGGCCCTACAATATATTATTCAAATATAGCATGATAGGTCCACTTTAAATCCACCCACATTGTTTTGTCTTGTTTCCTGTAAATGAAATTGGTTCCATCATAAAAAGGTTTATTTTAAATGAAAAAATGATTGGCACAAACACCAAAGAAGACTTAAGTCCAATTTGTGCATTCATGGGGAGAAATGGTGTCCCTCTTCCTTTATTGTTGTTGTTGTTGTTGTTGGTCTTTACCACTAGAGAATCCCTGAGCTGCTCATTAGAAATGGCCTTTCTTTTGTTGTGTCTGCACTCCTAACCCCCGGCTGCCATGTTGTTCAAGCACAGCTCCCCTCAGCTAACCATCCCACCAGGGACAGCAGTACCAGTCAAACCAAGAGCAGCAGGCACATACGAAAATGAGAATTGAAAAATGTTTCAGCTAAATGAATCAAGGAATCAATATCACAGCCGGATTGTGTGGCCTTTGAGTAAATCATAGAGCAAATTCACCTTGATGGTTGAATCTATTTACTTTCAGATACTATAAGATCTATCATTAGCCCTCAATCATTACAAGTGTTTTTAATCATGCATCACTTTGACTGCACTTGATAAAGTAGGACCCATAGGCAGGACATGTGAGTATAAGGCTATATAAACAACATATCAATGTTTGGAATAATAGAAAAAAAGAGTTTTATTCAAAAGGTAATCAAGTAAATACATACTCGTTTATAGCATTTTCACTGATCTAGGTGTCTCCTTTGTATGAATGACTGATTAGAAACAGCCAGTATGAAGCACTATAATCTCTGGAAAGAAATAAATGAATACCATCAGATACAAGCTGTGGTTTAGCCGTTATCTTCCCTCTTCATATGTGAGGTTAATGCTTAATATTCAGTTGTATTTGGTAGAAAAACTGGTTCCTGCACAATACAGGCTACATTTATTTTCATAAATGAGTTCCCATTTGGGAGAGAGAGTTCATGATCTTCTCTTGTTCTTGCATATCTGTCTCTGCTTGTACTGTAAGTGTGTGTGTGTGTGTGTGCGTGTGCGTCTGTGTGTGCATCCCTGCTTTTACATCTCAAAGATGAAAGAAAGCATACTCCCTTGCTGCTCCAAACCTTTTCATCTAGCTGGAATGTGTCCATTGAGGATAAGTATGTTATTTTTAACATGTTTTTGGGGCTAGCCTGTGATCAGAATGATTTTGATTCAAAAATGAGTTTGGCTATGCGAGTCTTTTACCGTCTTTTCGATCAGTGCAGCTGCAAGTTGAAGTGTGCACTCAAAATAGCTCAAATAATGGGACACTATAGCACTTCAGAAACTGCTAAACTGTCAGGCTGAGTAACAGGATTTCACAAAGAATTGTATTGAATACTCAATCTTCTAATTTGAGCCTATTGTCAATGTTTTCTTCTCCCTGTTGCACCCTGCAGTTTATAGGTGCTGCCATCGTATCATTTCAAAAGAACAGCACAAATGGCAATTGCAGCAAATGCCAGCAGTATCATTTGCATCTAAATTGCATTTTTTTTTTTTTTGTCCAATGTCAGTCTTTAATCTAACCCCAACCCTGAATGTCGTGTTTGGTTTGTTTCCCATAAGCCCCTGCCTCTGTGGGACCAACTGATATGCTGATGTTGTATTTTAAACACTGGCTAGTACATTAAAGTAGCATTGTATTTCAGCATTATATTAGGAGTTGGGATCATTATGAGTTTCAAGGTCATCTTTGCCTTTGTATTTTTATTTTGCTGGCGTGCTTGTTGAGTGCATTTCCATACTGATTACATGTCATCCCAAAAGTAGTGAAACGTGTTTGAAAGTATTCAACCCACTGTTTTATTGCATGATACTTTTATTGTGTCTAAGCAATTAAAACAAACAGCATGTGACGGTTAATAACAAAACACAATTGTTTGATTTTAGTCTAGATGAGTCCCAAGTGTAAAATACAGGCAATTCTTCAGGAATAAGTAGCAATTTCAGCTTTTTGTCCGACTGTTTTTACAGCCACAATTAATTTGGAGTAGTGTTTTATCAAAGTGTGAAATATCAAAGCGAAGTCTAGGGTGGTGTGCGGAGGTTGCACTTACAGTAATTGTTGTTATAGCAAAGCCATTTGCATTTGTTCTAATGTGGCCTGTTGTGTTTGTTATTATTGCATCGTTATTAGTTGAATTAACCTGTCATCTTAGTCTTGTTACATTATTGTGCATGATTGCAGATTGATTTCTGAAAGGACAATATAGTATATACTAACTAATTCATTATTTGTGTGAATTCAGGAGCCTAAAATACTAAGTAATCTAAAGGCAATTCATAAAATGTATTCCTGGAAAGGGCTTGACTAAATATACAGACGTACACTAAGATGTTAACGGGTTTCCTTTGCATGGACAATTTGAGTATTCCTGGAATATCAATACATGTATTTTTAGTCAGCACTAAGCACATTCCTCTAAATCTCTAGAATTCATTCTTTTTCTTTCTTTAATCTGCCCTCGAGAGATGAGGATTTTCTCCTGTGTGACTCTGCATATCTTAGCCACCTCCACATAGAGCCGTGTATTTGCTGTAAATATCCAGCTCTCCAGGGAATGGTTTATGTGACTGCTGTACTTTACAGTCTACTGGTAATCTCATCTTTTATCCATCCGTGTTCGTACAAAATGTTTTCTTGTCCTTGATTTGCTTTTCAAAATACTAAATGAAAAAGATATTGTTCAGACTCTAAGTATATATCACATTAATATTCCATATTTGAAGTATTGTTTTCTCATCTTCACTGTGTGGAAAATGATTTAATATGTCAACTTTTCCTTAAAATCTGCCAGACAAATCCATGACAGAAACGGGTACTTTTTTTGTCATGCTGTCAAAATTCTATAAAAGAAAGTGTGGAGGATGTATGCTGAATGAATGAGTCATGATGTGAATACAAAGCAGAGGTGACCGCTTGAGTCACAGTAAATTACTCACCTGTTTTACTCTGAAAAGTATTTCAAAGTTCCAACTTTTCATAACTCAGTTTATTCTGCTCTGCCCACCACCACACCGGATTGGCCTTTAAAGGATGTCACGCTCTTAGCAGTAATTGTACCGAGGATCACTGCTTCCTGTCAGTGTATTACAAGCCACCAACGCTTGTGACTCAACATGCTGCACTCACACACCCTGAAGTTTAAACAGCCCGTTACAAAACACAGCCTGGCGTTTCACACAAACACAGCTGCAGCAAGAGGAGCAGTCCCAGCAGGTAGGCAGTTATGAAGAGGGCTTTTGGGATGCAGTGCTCCAGGCAATGTTACAGCATCTGGGTTTCGACCAATACTGACTATTTTAATGTGAATGGAGAAACAACAATGCAGAGAGGCAGAGGAGTATGAAATTGTTTGACTAAAATCCTTTTCTTCTACTCCTGACAAGAAAACAAGTTTCCTTATCTGGCTTGTGGAATGTGTTGCCCTAGGCAAGTAACCTAGTTTTTGCTTCAGATGTTCAGTGTACTCAGACTTTTTCATTTGGAGCTTTTCAACGTTGCATCCGTCTTTGAGAGGAGGAATTGTGTTTTACAGTTGAGGTTCTTAACTTGAAGACCCCTTGAATTATTAACATCACCTCTCCACAAAGAGCCCCACTATAGTTGGTGTATGACTGTAACCACAAAGAATATCTGCACAGCATCGGAACACAAAATCGAGACCCTTATATAAATGCATGTGACACCCCTGCAGCGAAGCATTTGTTCATGCATTTAAATAGGAGTATTATTGTAATGATGGATACACTCTACTTCTAGATTCTGCCAGTCTGTCGAGTCTTCCGCATGCCACTGAACATTAGTCAGTAATTGGTTTGAGGGTGTTGAGTGCCCCGTAGAGAAAATTACTCAAACAGTTGACCTCTCGCTGCTCACTGTTGTAGTTCCGCATGGATCCACCATCCATCTCCTTCTTATGTAGGCACTTTTACAGATAAGCCATTACAGATGTCAAGATGTGGACATCTTAAATTACGACATGTTGCAAAATGTCAGTATTTAAACAGACCTTTTAAATTAAAAGGCTCTAGAGCAGAATAAGATGCTCTTTGGAAGACTGCTGCTCTGTTTATGGGTGCTTGTGAGGAAGCTAGGGATACTGTATGTGGGAACCTACTTACAGTAGGCTGCTTAAGAAAACATCTTTCTCCAAACTCTATGCTGGCAATATTGGTCTGAAATCTTGGATTGCCATCAAATGCTCGCTGTACAGACAGTATTTAGGGGACAGTAGGGGATGAATCGTGACTTTGGTAAGTGCTAATTAGCTAATGTTAACACACGAACAAACACAAATGATGGCCATGGCTAGCATTATACCTGACAAATATCAGCATGTAACCATTTTCATTGTGAGAAATGAAGTCTCTTCATTCTTGTGCTGCCTTTCACCCTCAATCCATCTTTTGGACAGTGTTCTAACTATTTGGTTGTACGGATATGCTACTTTTCTTTAGGATTGCTTCATAAGATTCTGAATTTCATATCTCAGAGACATTTCAGTGATCTGTCCTTGTCTGTTTAGTTTAGGGATTGAATCTTCCCCATAGAGTTCAGTATTCCGTTTTGATGCATATGAAGAACAGAAGCTGCCATTGCCACACCTAACTGTATTGCCATTTAGCCACAATAGTGTGTGACTCATCAAATTACTTTGGTGTCCTTTTAAATGCTCTCATCATTTAACAGTTGCCCAACAAGCCATTTGTTTGTGTTTCAAAGTGTGTTCCATTCAATAGAATAAAGTAGCACAGATGCAGCTTCTGATCTGTCCAAACAAGCTTCTAAAATTCAACAGAACAGTCTTACTGAGATCAAACCGCATCAGTCATACCTCAATGGACCAGTATGAAACTGTGCAGTTGAGTTAAGATTGTGTGTGTGTGTGTGTATGTGTGTGTGTGCCTTTCTGAAGTGCATTCTGTAAGCTGAGACTTTCGGGTCCTGGGGGTTCTGTGCAGTACATCAAATGCAGGAGAGCCATTTCTTCACTTAATTGTGTAGCATGTTTGAAGGAGCTTACTTGAGCAGAAAATTGAATATAAAACACTTAAGTCATCAGTCATACATTATCTTTTAAAGCAGGAGGTGGTGGTGGTGGTGGAGGGGGGGGGGTTGGGGGCTTCTGCAGAGATGAAAAGGAGGTTATTTGAAGGATATTGTAATGGCATCTTCAAGAGACAAACATAGTATTAATATTTGCTTATGCTAAATCATTCTGTGCGCCATGAAAATGGTGAACCACTTTCTCCCTGATGTATGTCACAATGAGAAAGGTAACATGCTGATATATGTCTATATATTGACTATTGAAAAACCCCTCATCTCTCCCCACTGTTAGCTTTATATGTACGGTATCATCTTCGATCAAGTTGTCCTTTCCTTCGATTCAGATTCCTATTAATTCAACATTTTCTTTTCCCTCTGGAGCTTAAAACTAACTTTCTCCAACAGTACCACAAGTCTCCTCATTAATGTATTCAAATGAGCCAATCTGCAATTTCAATGGAGAACTTTGCTGAATTATTTAAGATCTTCCGATCAGCAGATGTACAGTATAATGGAACTCATTAATCTTTTATTTGCAGTTTTTACTTAAGCCTTGGGCAGACATTGATTGTCAAATATTGTTGATATTTCTGTTATGGGTTTTTACCACAATTGTCTCGATTGCTGTGTATCTGAGAGTCTTCCTAACAGAAATTAGATTAGTAAAGATAATCAATAGTCTATGGTACCGCGTCAATGTGGCCAAAATAATGGGAACCCCTTGCAATATAATACAGTCCAATGCAACAACACCACACACTATGGTCTCAAATACTAATGATAAATCCCATATTTCTGATGGACACTATCTCAAGAAGTATCATAAATGCAAAGCTGTAGTCTGTGCCCTCCAGAGCGATTATATAGGAAAACATCCTTTGGCCTTCCCATTGTAAGAGACTCTTCATGTTCAGGACCTGTCTGACAATATCGTACAAGTGATCGTTGTCCTTTGAAATGACCTCATAATTCTTTCTTTAGCTTTATTTTATTTTTGATATGAAGTCAAATGTTATCAGTGTACCGTAACAGATGAGGTGATCCTCCTGAGGCCGAGCTCATTGTCAGACGTAGAATTTGATCGATGCGTCATGCCCTTGTTGTGAAATCGGTTGAGTTATGATGAAATCCTCATCCGCCAGCCATCATTGTCACCAATAATGACCGCTAATGAAAAATGGACCTTTCTTCTTTCCATCTGTCTTCTCTGAGGCATTGCAGAGATGAATGCAGCCATCTCGCCTTGTGTTCGATAACTAATTTACTTTACCTCATCTTTCAATTTGCTCTTTATGTCATATGACCTGTGGCAGTAATGTAAGGTGTGAGTTTATTAAGTTATTTGACTTGTGCTCATTTTCAGTTATTGTAATGCAAGAGTAATATTTTGTCCACATTTCCTCATGTCCTGTATGATGTGTGTTTTTTCACCAATACATCAAACCATTACGTAGACCCTGAGAACCTGGAGGATAGGTCAAATGCTCTGAGCCCTATTCATTAATATAACATGCTAACAAACCTGGGCTCACAGCCACCTTTTTCCCATCCATTTGAGACTAGATTTATTGCAGTGAGACTCTGTGGCTGCTACGTCTAATTGCTCTTTTGTCTTCAGTCCTCGGAGGTACAGACACAGTGAAGATACATATATTTTTTAATATGTTTCTGTTGAGTAAAAAAAACACACAACATAATTGATTTGGGATAAGTCTACTGTACCATGTCTGCCCCTAAAGAAATTGAAGTACAAGTTTATTTTGCCATCAATCATTCACGGGAAGTTTCTGTCAGTTATTTAATCTCAAGGGGAAAAAAAAGACAGCTTCACATATCTGCATAATGATTCATTCATTTTCAATCACCTTATTTTAATTAGGAAGGAAACGAGGGCTAGAAAAAAAGAGCTAATCTTTATTAATTGGACTTTCTGCACCACTGCTTTGCTGAGGGGATTGTTATAAAACATTCTCTGAAGTCACATGACTGTTCATTTATCATCAGCTGGAAACCTTCCCTCTAGCACATAGAGCTTCACACACACATACTCTCACACACACACGCACGCACACACACACACACAAACGCAGGAACATTGTCAAATCAGTTCACATGTCTTTTTCTTGCTGTGATACTTTTTCCCATCTCTATCGCCTTGCCTTTATTTTCTCTCAGGATTGGATTACCTGTCTGGTGCAATTCATCTGTCTTCTGTAATGAAACACTCTTTAAGAGATCTTCTGAATGATCATTTCAGTAGTCATGTTATCTCTCAAGCAGCCGCCTGGTTTATCAGTTGGACCTTTTGCCTCTGGGTGCCATTTTACTCTGGCGCTAGTCGTAGATCACGAGGTGATGTGGCGGGCTGGGATTGCCTCTGGTCAATATCTCCTGTCAGATCCACAGGCTGGTCTGTAGTCAAACCCCGATCCCTCTATATTATCCTTATATTGGTAATTAAAGGCAAAAGAGAAAAGAGGCCTCCATATTTCATCAGCCTGGAGACTGACAGACACACTTACTTATTTACAACTTTTTTTATCTCCAGCCTTCACATCAAGTTGTGAAACGGGTCTTCGGAGGTTGTTGTGTCTTTATTTTTATGTGAGATGGGGGAAAGAGGTAGAAGGAGCACATATTATAAATGAGTATCAAGGCTAATGTTTTTTGTGCATATACCACTGTTTTTCTAATATTTGAAAGCATAAACAATCGTGTTTGACTCTCTGTTTGCTTGCCAAGGTTTCAGCACAAGGAACTGGTTGTGAAAGAAAAATATGCCGCGCATTTATGCATTATACCACTAGTCACAGTTGCATGTCTCAAACTGCCACTGGCCATGTGTCAAACATTTGCATATATACATAATCCAGTTAATGCTGCTGTGCTTGGTTGGTGCATGGCCGTCCATGCTAATTACATGGACCCTGGTTCACCGTGGTGGCATATCAGTGCAGCTCACTGGGAATTAAGTGGTGATTCCTGTGGGCATGTCGATGCCCTTTAAGCCACCAAATCTCTCCTACAAACAGCTCTGCTGCTGCAAAGTCGGGTCACAGGTTAGCTGGGTCTTATTAAAGTACCGCCAGAGGCAATAACAGGAGTCATATTGCCTGATAGTACTCTTTGGTAAAGCCTGGGTTTCCATGATAACAGCTCAAGACTACAAAGCAACAGCTCGGTTTCTTAGGTTACTTAGTTTGTGGGATTTTGACATTTTTCTGTTTAGTTGCGACTTCTGTTTTTAAGGAGTTCACGAAGGAGCTCAGTACAAACACATGTTTGAAGGACAGCCTGTCCCATTTAAAGAAAATGTATGTAGTTCCTGGTATAACATCAGTGTTCTCTGTTTTTCTAAATGTTTTCAGCCGGTCATGTGAGGTTTTAATTCTCAGCACAATAAATACAGTATTTATGTGCCTCCTGTTTCAGTCCTAAGAAAAGGCTTTTATGCTAAGTATTAACGCACACTGCCAGTTCCTAATCAGGTTGTGATGCAAGATGCCAAAGACTTTCTGTTTTGTGTCGTCAATACAAAAACACTGTATCAGTGTTCAACCTTTTTCTGTTTCAAATATTCATTGCTGTGCGGCTCCTTCCAGTCCTGCTCTGGAGCTGAAAGTGCAGTGTGTTCCAAGTTGCAGGAGTAGGAGTTGATTTGAAGTCTGTACTCCATTGTCTGATCGGAGATCTGTCCATCACACCCCACAGCTCTAATTGAACCAGAGCACAGGAGAAGTTGAGAAGTTAGCTCCAACTGCATCTCAAAGTACTAGTTTGATTGATGGCATCACTTTTATTGCACCAGAGGGAATGCTAACACCGACATCTGACCTGGTGCCTTTACTGACCGATTCTGTCTGGTGATTGGCAGGTGTCTGTGACTGATATGCTTAGACATGCAGTCTTTGCATTAACCCCAGACTGCCACCCTGTTCTCCCTGTGGGTCAGGTGATGTTTAGGTTGATATTGAACTGCCAGCGGAGTGGCAGCTGGGCCTGACGTGCCTGCTTCACCTCTGGTCTCTGGAGATTGCAGCCCAGCCAGCCGCTTGTAATTAAAGGGGCATAAAGACAGATCAAGCTCTTTCCTCTTCTCCACTGAAGGGAAGAGGCTGGATAAGAATCCACTGGATGCCTCGGACAACAAACCTCCAAAGAGAGCTCCTTTTTTTGTTGCAATTGCATCCATAGAATGTGCATTTACCACAGGTTCACCACAAAGCTGCTCATCGTAATAATACCCCTCAAAGTTTTGATCCTACTGTATGTTTTTTAATGCAATTCTCAGAATGTATTCTCAGGGTATATTTTTCCCATCATGATTAGCTGTTGTTATCCAAGAACATTCGGATACTAGCTACTATTCTTGATGAAGCCAAATGTGATACACAGCAATCGCAGGCAATCATCAGCTCACTGCAGGATTGTTTCTTTTAGTCTTGGCTGTTTCGGAAAATCCTCTCCAGCCAACCCTTAAATCTTTAATGGAAAGAGAGGGAGAGAAAAAGATTGGAAGATTTTGACAAAAACCAACAAAACCTCTGCCCACTACTATTAGAAAGATTACTCTACAACACTATGTTTTTTTTCTGTTATTTAAAGTTGTATACACTATTGCATTTTGAAATCATACATTTGTGTGCAATAGTGTTTTTGGCATCAGAGCAATTTGATAGTAAATGCATCCATAAATAGTATCCACCGCAGGACCACGTTCAATTAACAGCATAAACTGTCATTTGTGTTTTCTATATCTCTGTGGTTGTGTTGCTAGCAGAGTAGTCTACATATCTATCAGAGGCTGACAGATAGCCACCTCCTAAGAAACCAACATCCATGACCTTCATGGTTCCTCTGCATCTAGGTGGACAGAAGCCATTCTCTGCTTCACAGGATCTTAAAATTGAGGTCTTGAAAGGTGCAACCTAGACGTCTGAGGAAGACCTTAAAATTTCAGCCAACAAAAATCCCCACCTTCTAATACCCAAGTCTTTCCTTTCAGAAAGAAACAGAAACACCCAGCATAGACTATTAGCATAGAGAGAGCTTGGCTGTCAGCAGAGCTGCTATTGTCTGTGAGGCTGTGTCAATCTCCTCTCACCTTCCAGCTCTGTGTTCTGGAGCTGTTCTTGCCTCAACCTGCCACCGTCACACTCTTTCAATCAACACAGTCAAAGCAGCATATACATATTTACCAGATCCAATACTGCCACATATTCAGATTTACCTGCTCAATGCTCTGAGCTGCCTATTTCAGATTATATTAAGGGCTGGTTACTGAGGTGTTATTGATGTGGCAGCAGTCCTCTGGCTCCAGGGCAACAGCACTCCACTGAGTGCGAAGAGCGATGTCTCTGCTGCTTGAAATGGGCATATAGTGCCTTTTTTATGTCACTACAAAGCAAACATACTGCTCTCAGTGTAATCCACAAACGACACATATTGTAGTGCACCTAAAATTAAGTTGTTCTATAATCAAAAAGCAATTATTGTCTCTGTGAGTCAAGAATCCCTGCAAGGGGTCTCAATAAGAATCTGAAGGGTTGTAAGATGATTCAGGTCTCCTTTGAAAAAGAGATCAATGATCTCAATGGGACCACCTGAATAAAGGTTTGAAATAAATAGGAACGTTAAGCAAAAAACTAATTTATTCTACACCGTTTTATTTATATTCTTGGTATTTTCTTTAATCTTACCCTTTTCTACATTTAAAATACTGATTAGTTTTACCTCTTCAGGAATCTCTAAAGGTATTAAGCAAGAAAAAACTCCCTGGTTGAAATTATATAACTTGAAAGTAGTCATTGCTTAGTGTAGGGGCAAGCCAGAAAAGGTTCAGCCTCGCTGCACTTCTATTGTCCATCATCATTTATGTGTTTGTTCTGTCCAACTGGCATTTATTCTGGACATTTTTGTAAAAATGCATTAATCAAACTGCAGGCACACCTAATTGCTTTACAGACAGTCCTGTGTACTTCCATATGCCAGAGAGACCCTCAGCCAGAGAGCGTCAGGTTGCCCCCCGTGCCGCTCGTCCCCCGCTGCTCTCTCTCATGGCCCGGGGCAGCAGAGTGGAAACACGGTGAACCTGGCACTGCCCGTACACTCAGTGAGTCCAGCCGTCACAGAGAGCACCAGCCTCTCTAGTCCATCTGTCACTCTACTCCCATGATACCCTGCTCCTGTAACCGATCTTGACTCGTCTGAACAATGGGGAGGGGAGGGCAGTGTATGTTTTAATCTGATATACGAGAGATTGGCAACAAACCGGCAAACCAGTGTAATAGGTTTGTGTTCAGGGTCAATTTTAAATGTTGTCCCTTGTATTAACATTATTTTTAAGTTTAGGTGGAACATCAGCTGGGATACTATGGTGTTTAAATGTAATTTATCTTTTTAATGTTTCTATATGTGGGTCTTTTGAGCTTTGTTTGGAAGGTCACACTGTGTAACAGGGGTACCAACCAAAATGACGTTCTTCAGTATTAACACAGACACTTTTGGTTTATTTTGCTAGGGACTAGCTGCATAATCATTATGAATTCTGATGTCAGTCCCAGCTCTAATGTATCATATCACATTCTGCACACGTTTAACCCCTATTGCTCCTGTCAGTCAAACCACATCATAGCAGTATTTACAAAGGATGAGGGACAATAGAGCATTTCTGAGTAATTTTTGATGTCAGAAGCAGACGGGTAAATCACGGGAAATGTCAACTAACTCCAGAGTGATAGGTCTTGGAGAATGAAGGATCTTCACAGGTGCACACCTCTTCCTCTGACATTCTGACATGCATTTCTGGCACATTTTTGACACTGCTTCTCCAAAAAGAGACTGTTTAATATGCTTCTCAACTCCTCCTTGACTGGTGTGTTTGTTCTCCAGCCCTGCCGCATGTCATAATGTGCCGAGGCAAATCACTTCCAGCCCTCAGCCGAGATGGTGATTGTATCAAACTGACCCCTAACAAGCTGTCAGATCACATTTGCTAAAGCATGCATCAGCACCGGCCCGCTTGGCACCCATTTGGACAGAGTGGACTGGTCATATTCAAGGAGAGTTATTGCCTTAGTTATCTATGAAAACAGAGCAAGACAGAGACAGACAGTTGGACTTTTCTCATACCAATAAGGATGGCATCCAGTGATGCACTTTAATGTAGGGAGTGGAACTATACTTGCTTTCAAATGTTGTAAAGTCTTAATGAAATTGCATCAAATGTTTGTGCATACAGATAATGGATGGAGGAGTTGGTATCTTAGTTTGTCCTATTACATCAGCTCCTGTGCTGTGAAATCTTCAGTTCCCCAGTTACCACATAGAGGGAGCTCATGCGTATTGAGAAACCAAACCTGGAAAGGCTGAATGAGTGAGAGCGTGTGTGTGTAAGAGAGGGAGAGAGAGAGAGATAGAGAGGGGGAGAGCGAGCGAGAGAGGTGCGGAGAACGAAATCACATCGTAGGGGAAGAACAACGTGACACAAACCAGGAGCTCGGATATCCATTTCAGCCGTGCGACAGGTATAACATGCTCTTTCACTTTGGAGTAACTTCGGCCAAGTCGGTGGGAATCTTGTGACACACTGTGTGTCCCGAAGCGGCGTGACAAGTTGGGAGAAGGGGAAAAAACGCTCTGGCATCACTATTTTTAAATGGGTACGGCGAGATTTGGGGGGCGTGGACGGTAGAGGAGCAGCAGTGAGCATGTTGGCTCCTGGCTGCAGCTCCAGTGTGGTGATGTGCCGGGTGCAGGAACTGGACTACGCGTAGACTGAGCGGCTGTTGGACGCGGAACCGGGAGGTTGCCGTCAATTTTCGGCAGCCGACTTTCTGTCATTTTGAAGCCCGTTTTGGATCATTTGGATTTATCTTTTCATCGCACTGTCGTTCGGCGATACAGAGGACTACAAGGAAGCGGGATCAGCCGTGAAAACGACGCAGCAGCTGCCGTGCGTAACGGACGAAATCTGGGAAAGCAGCTATTTGAATGACAATAGTTTGAGCAACGGCAAGCTTATTTGTTAAAGAACTCCTTATTATTCGGATTGACTGTGCATGGTAGCCTAAGTCAATTACATGCTAAGATGACGTTTGGGATTTGAAAGCTGTTGAAGTGAAACTGAAGTGATCCCAATGTGTAAATATTGACAGGTGTTACAGTCATACTGTCCGTCAGGCTGAGCCTTTAATTCACTTACAGCTCTGTTTTTATGTCTGCAAACACCGCGGACAAAACGGGTTTAGGTTAACTAACAGTTGGTATGGATAATCCGCACACTATTTAATTCAGTTACCTTTACTTCGCTAATACTCAAAGATAGGACATTGTTTTAGCGACCTTATCATGAGTTTGAAACGCCGCATGGGAAAGTAACCATTACTTAGACTTTTCCCCACCAAGTTGTAGCCAATCTGGCAACAGCCAAAATGACAAGCAACGGACCTGTTATCGTTTTCGAGTGGCTGAAGACCCTCCAGCTTGCCCAGTACGTCGAGGCTTTTGTGGATAATGGATATGACGATCTGGAGGTTTGCAAACAAATAGGCGACCCCGACCTGGATGCCATCGGCGTCTACATGCCTCACCACAGGGAGAGGATTCACGACGCGGTGAGAAGGCTAAAAGATGAAGCCAACGAGACGGCCAGTGGACTCTACTTCACCCTGGAGCCGATGCCACCCGCAGCTGAGCTTTATACCAGTCACATGGTGGACCAGTACGAGTCCAAACTGCGGGGATCCAAGTCCTGGACAGAGCCCAACAGTGAGCGGGTTGGGCGCAACGGTGGGTACATGGGCGCGCAGAGGAACCTGACGCTGGGCAACAGGAGGGAGCTGGTGATTTACCCCAAGCTGAAGCTGAAGATCATGATCAGGGATAAGCTCATCAGAGATGGCATCAACCTCTCAAAGCCGCCCTACTCTAATAAGGTAAGAGGAACATGGATAAACACAGGTCATGATGGTCATATGGCACAATAGGGACCACCACCTGTCAAATGTCATTCAAACAATGGAGCAAAGCGTCTCCTGTCCTATTCTCATACACAGCAACATTTGCCACATAAAAAGTCAATAAGTCTGATATTCACTTTGAAAATATGCATACAGTCTCTCAACTTTTGACTCAATTTGATACATTATTTACAAGAGTTGGTTATAAAGGCCACACAAAAATATAATTTTCTTAACTAAACAGATGATTTGCAGTGGTGGTTGTTATGAAGTTTATATGGGGCTGTTGCCTGCTTCATATGTCATGTTGTTGAAAGCCTACTCTACTGTAAGTCAGACAGATGCACCACTTTTGTTAATGGCGTATTGCAATCATGTGTTTTAACATCAAAATAAGGTCAAATAAACTGAGCCATAGGTAAATGCCAGTGCGATGCCTAAACATTTCAGCCCTGCTGCACTTTGCAGAAGTGTGAGTGGTTTGTGTCACAGTGAATGATGGGAGTGAAGTTGCCAAAGATCAATGAGCAGAGTGCAGAGAGGAGATCCTAACGGAGCTTTCACCCTGTCTGTGATTTCATGTAGGAGGAAAAGATTTACACTCTGATTATTAATCTACTCTGACCTCACCTGTCCACTGACTTGCCTCTGCATTCAGTGTGGGTGGATTAACCAGGCCCATGAGGATATAAGCCCTGGCTTTTTGCTGTGATGAATGGTCAATGGGCTATCAATGGCAGAGACAGTAAATGAAGAGCGCCCAGCTGGGTATGCTGTCGCACTCCTGGAACCAGGCTGAAAGGGCCTCTTGTTTTTACAGGACTGCTAGTGACCTTTTCTTCAGAAGTGTCTGAATAATATGCTTTACCAGCTGTGAGGCCTCCACTGAATGACTGCTTACATACAAGGAGGCACTGCAGGCCATTGAGGAGTCAGAGGCCGAGACCTTTGTCGTTTTTACTGGGGCTGACGGTAACATATAGTTTTATTTACAACTGAATGCTTAACCTGACACTTTCAAGTTGAGTGAGCTGGTTGGCATGGACTTTTGAGTTGAATAATTCTATGATTGACATAATTTCATAGAGAATGAATTACCTAGAAGTCAAGTATGTTAGTTGTCCTGGCCTTATGGCACACTCAAGTGGATCTTTTCTTTAACCTGTTAATAATTTGCACACTTGACCGTTTTGAGTAGTTATGGGTTCTCTGAAAATGGATGGAGTTTTACTCAAATCTTTACGAAAGAGATTCAACAGAAGAAGTAAGACTGGGAATCATTCCCAAAGGTATTTGTTAATTCCTGGTTATGTCCGTGTGTCAGTTGAATTGTCTGTTTGGATATGCAAATAATGATGCGCAGGTGTGTAACCGCTTTTTATCACATGCCCTTTGAACTGAAGCAGATCCTGAAGATATGCTGTTTTTCATGTGGCGATATCCAATCATGATGACATTATCTACCTCGTGTATCCACATAATCTAAATGAACCCTTTTCAGTACTTGCTTGTCTTTTTTAACTGAGTATTCACATTTGTGCAGTATTTGTAATCTCTTGTGTATGTCTGCCACTTTGCTTGATTTTAAATCCCAAAGAGATTAAGGATTGTTGAGGGATTATTTGACAAACCAGGGCTAAAACAAAGTTTAAGTTTCAAAGGGTAAGCTATCTATTGTTTTGAAGGCTGTATTTATTTAAAGCCAAAGCTTGGCCACTGAGGTTTTGGTGGGGAATGAGTAGGTCAAGGTCTCTCTCTGACATTCTGACTCTCTCTTTGTGTATGTGTCTAACCCTGTAGTTTTGAATTGGCTCCAGCCCAGTGCTTTTCTCCCCAGGAGGAGTGAGGAGAGTGTGAGAGATTGTGCTGTGACCAGCTGATGGAGGTTTGACTTACTGGGCTGTGATTGGCCTAAGGATATCGCTCTTCTTTCTGCCTTTGACACAAGATGACAACCCCAGTGGAGTCTGAGAGCAGAGAGCCAGACTCGGGGCAATTACAGGACACACAATGTCAGTCTCAAGGGATGTTCCTTGTATAGTATATCCACGATCTCCATCCACATTTAAACTGTCCTCTGTGCTCAAAATAAGCAGGGATCCTCATGGAGCAGTCTGACAGCCCTCTGCTCATCTTTGTGTTACCAGCTTTGTCTCCATTGTTTGCCAGTATGCAAAAACCAGAGGCAGTGTAAATGCTACGATTCAGAAATCCTCTCTAGCGTGTTCTAGATTATTATCAAACAATTCACCGAATGGGCTCTGCTGGGTGTAATAAATACCCATGATCCTTATCAAGGCCGTAGAGACCCCTTGTCTGAGAGAGTATTATTTCTTATGATGTAAACAAACACTTGTCCTACGACTGCACATTTCTCATCAGGGAACAATAAGCAGAGAAGATGGTGCTGCCTATTTGCCTGTTGTCAATGCACTGGGGTCGTAGAGTTATCTTTTATTGTTTTGGTTAAAATAAATGTCTTTGTATTGACAATAAATATGTTGAGAAGAAACTGTCAACTGTTTTTTGGAGTTTTGGAGAGGTGCTGTATATGGTGCCAGCGAGCTGCTTACTGGGCACGCTATTGTTATCTCAAAACACAAAAGAACGTACATTTCCCCTCTGTGGGACTAATAAAGGTATTCTGATTCTGAACCCAACCTAGTGGGTATCTGATGACATTCGAGACCTTGTCTAATGCAATGAAGTAGAAGGGTTTTTTTAATTATCAGATAAGTGTAGCAAAAATTAAGTGTTATTTGATTGGAAACATCTAATAACACTTAATCCATCCCCCTTATGTTCCTCCAGTTTTTGTTTAGTGAAATACCTCTTCAATTAAATGAAATCTCTTTAAAATGTGTTCTAATCCAGGTCCCATCCAAAAACTGCTTCTAGAATTGGTAGACATAATAGAGCCTTATTGTTAGTGCTGTGATTCGTGAGGAAGTGGAGGCTAAACACTGGAAGATTCTCCATTGTTTGTATGGAAGCTGATGGAGCCGCATGTCCTTTCACTTGTCTGATTTGCATTCCCAATTTCCGTCTATTGAAGCGGACTGCGGAGGCATGTGTCCAGCAGTGTGCCGATGGGTGGGTGATAAAAACCTGGGTGTCGTGCAGAGAGAGAGAGAGAGAGAGAGGGTAGTAAATATGTAGACGCGTTGTTTAAGCTGGTTTAACAAGGCTTGGTTGGTGCTTGGAGGAAAGTTTGACGTTCAAGTCGTTTCTTCAATTCCCACAGAACAGCTGATCAAATGTGTAGGGTGGGAATCATGAGGCCTGCAGCTTAACGGCCCTGAAGAATGTAAGAAATGCAGTGGACACCCAGAGGTGTTGTTCCTGTCTGGGGGTGGGGGGGTAAGCAGAAGGCAAGGTACCTTTTTAACTGACTGTTTTATTAGCTTTCCATTACAAAGAAGGGAAAAAAACAGGAAGTTCACCACCTTGCATGTCAAACACTCACCTCACTTCCTGTTTCAGTCCTTTTATCTAGATTAGTATCCCAGCACTCTTTTCTGGCAGGAAATTAAGTTTCTTTTTGAGATGACCCCTTGTCGGCCCACTGGTTAGAAAGGGCCTTCGGGCTGACTGGACAACTGCCAAGGCTTGGTGTGAAAATCCTTTAAAAAAAAAAAAATCTAATGTGTTGGAATCCAAGCTTTCATATATATTTCCACTGCAGTGTCACCAATATTTAAACAGACAGCACAGAGAATCTCCATAGATCTGAAGATTAAAAACAGTGCACGGATTTGTATTTAAGCATCAGTGTTATATATTTGTTCCATCCTGTTTTCCGAACTATGCATGTTATTGTAATACGACAAATACTTAATATAAGGCTAGACCCAGAGCTTTTCATTACCCTCTGTGAAACACTTCAGTGAACGCTTTTCACTAGCTTCTCATTTAGCCTATGTTTTTTGGCAAATATCCTCCTCATCTTTGTCCCATGCTACAGGGCTGGCATTTTGCCATAATGGGGGAGAAAGCCTTTCACAACAGCCTTGGTTTTCCATGTGCTCTGCTGAAGCTCTGTTTGCTTAGTTTTTATTAAAGGCTTCTTAAAGGCATAATCAGCCAAGGGCTCATAAAGGGGAAGTTATAAAGAAGTCAAGGACCAGCCTCTATTGTCCTGAGAGAACAGAGAAAGTCAATTAGCAAAATGGTTATTTGGAGCACTAAAAAGAGACAGATTATGTTCCCATCAGATGGAAAAAGACACATACACCCACTTCGGGCCTCTTTTCTTAAACAGCTTGTGTTTAGGGCCTTTTTAAATCATCTTTATAACCAAGTACTAGTATTTACCTCTTAGGAGAGCTGGGTGTGGTAAGGACTGATGGCTATCACAATGACCTTTCACCTCACTACTCTGACACAACACTAAAGTGTTGTCATCCAACACCATGATACAGCCCACACACTCAGTTGTCAGTTGCCACAGCTAAGCATTGTCAAGTTTACTTTGCACTTTATATAATCTACCATCTCATGTGCATTCGATCACTTTTCCACCTCTAGAAAATCCTATGTCCAATAATTCATAAACAATGTTCACAACTTTGCACCTGTTAGTCAAAAAACAATACCTGGAAAAGGAGACGCATCATGTCATTTCTTAAGTGCTACAGTGACACATCCACTCGCTGGATTTTCTCTTTTTTGTTATGTAAGGGAGTTTCTGACTTGACCACCCATCTCCTGGGATCCTGTGCAAATGTGGGAAAGCTGTATTTTCAGCTGGCCTTCTCATTTAAGCAGGAAGAGATGAGAGGGGGTCACTACTGCTGTGCTGTTTCTCACATGATCAACTGGCTTTTAAGCTACTTTTATTCCCCGACATGTGACCTTGGTTAGAAAGACAACATTTCACTGAGCAAGCTGTCATTTACAATTCAACACAACTCTTCTCTTCATTCCCTAACAAGACTTCTCAAATGATAATCTCAACATTAAGACATAAGGTCCATGTTGGAATATTAATGTTATGCTTGTGGTAGTATAAATGTCACTACCTCAAGCGTTTGGAGATATATTGTATTTAAATTACATATGTAAGCCACAGTATGTGTATCACACAGTCATGGTAACCACTTTAAATAAAGCAAGCCAGGCAGGCAGTACAGCCATTTACTTTTCCACAGTGGTGCTAGGAAGAAGGTCCTGATGACACACATTCATGACAGATACATTATCAGAGCTATTCTGGTCCAAGGTTTCAGCAGCGTCCAGATAGCCTGTCTTCATGACCACATAGTATGTTCAGGAATGAATTCAAACTGCATTATCAATACTAAACTAACTAACCTTGTTTAATCTAAGGTTAGTCATTAAACAATCACAACGTTTGAAAGTACCTTTGTCAGTTTAGTACACTAGGTTTGTTTTTTGAAATACAAGGTGAAAAGGTCACAGTATTGTCAACTTTAGTTGGCTCACAGAAAACCTTTGTGATTTTCCAAAATAATGTAATTTTCATACTAAATAAAGTGTGACATGTTAAAAATTCCCCTTCAAAACTCATGTCTGAGTCATGTTTGTATCATGTATCTAATATCAAGGCTACATTTGATAGTCCAATGCACAGAAGGCAGATTCCAGTACGCAAATGCAGAAACAAACCTTCTCTCTTCAATCCAGAAAATGTGAAGTAAACTTAATGGATCCTACCATGCAGCCTCTGCTTTAGGCGCTGTACATGTACGCCATAATGACCCTGTAGTCCTCTTTGAACGTTGGAGATGGGTAAAAATGAAGATATCAAGTGCCCCAACAGGATGGAGAGTGACAAGAGAGCAGGCCTGAGCATCTGTCTGTGTCAGGATCCAGATTGCAAACACACTTGCAAATCAACACATCCGCACATGTTTTCCCTCGCTCTACATCTCTGTGTGGCACACACTCATTACTGCACTCGCTGTGATTACTCTGGAGGGGATCATTAAATTCTGTCATAAAAAGTAACAAATATTTTTTTGTTGCATTCTGTACAGGCGTTGTTTGCATGCCGTCAGTCATCGTAAGGGCTGGTTTTACTGTATTGCCTTAGGTAGTCATGTATTACATATAGTCCAAGAAGTCTAATTACACCTGACTCCCACGCATCTACACGCTGGGAGGTCGCACGCTAAATGGGCTTTGATACAAGTTGCCGTGGAGACAAACAGAAAGATGTTAAAATCAAACCAAATGTTTGTCCTGTAATCTCACAAACAAAATGTGTTGCTGGTTTACATGGCAGACGTAGAGGTTGGGATTATTGCCAAGTGTTAACATTTGATCAGCAATACATGTGCTTTAAAGTTTAAATATTGCTCAAGCTATTTAATTAAGCAGCTCTCTTATTTTCAAATCATAACGCACAACAAACTGAAACCAGTTAATATTTTTGGCAATTTGATTTACGGCTTAAATTTAAGTGAATCAAATAGTTTAGCATCATTAAACTGCTTCAGAACTATTTATCTGCTTGTATGCATGTGAAATGTATAAATCTGCTCTTCTAAAAACATGACAAAGCACATTCTTGTAATTTTTCTCAAGCCCTGCTTCGAGATTTGCCCCAACTGGATGAATTAATCCTCTTTCCTATGAAGATGCTGTTAAAAAATGAACAATGACAGCATCCCCTGCATGGCATGGGGCTCAGACAAGCTCTGTAAATCAGAATGATGAAGGCAGAGTTGTATGCTGGGTTGCTATTCTCCTTGACGTTACCTGGTGGAGGGTTTCTTAAAGCAGTGAGCAATTTAGGGAGGGGTTAAAGCACCGCTACCTACAACAGAGTTTAATTGTCCTACATGTAGCTACAGTTCAGCTCATGTCAGGCCATATTATCTTGGACTGTGTTTTAGGGATATAATGTAGGGGTGTAGAGAGATGAGTGAGGCATGATAGCAGTGAGTATGAGTGTTGGAGAGACAGACATTGAGAGTGTGTATAATTACCTTGTCTGAAGCTGCTGCCAGCTTGGTGTTCGGAACGCAGCACAACCACCTCTCAACCCCCCCCCCCTTATCCCTAATTGGTCCATTTCCAAGGCATGAGGGCAGGGCTGCACTGAAAGCTTTGATCATGGAGACCACACCAGTGTCGATATGTCCCTACCTGAGTGCTTTTGTAGTGGCAGTGCTCGGCAGGGGATTAAGCCATGCTAAACCCACGGAGTGTCTGTCTGCCTGTCTCCCTGCGGCTCTGCATACCTGAATCTGAACCCTAATTACCTGGCAGTTACTACATTCCTAAAACACGCCTCCGCAAACACAACGTACTGTCGTGTATTGCACGTGTATTTTTTACAAAGGCAGCGGCGTTTCGTAGGTATGCCTTTGTCTCGTGTGGTTTGCGGTGTTAAATGTTATAAGCATTTACAAAATATTTCTGGGTTCCAGCACATTCCAACACACATTTTAATTTGTGTGGGAAGCTAAACGATGTGTGTGCAAGTAGTTACCTGCGAGTGAACACTTGACTTGCATAATGTCTCCTGAACTAATACTAATTGAGGTAAGTGTTGGGAGCAAGTAGTCGCAGATGCTTAGTCAAGCTGAAAATTATACAAACTGCAAAGATGGGTTTAATCTAAAATCATTGATAATGTGTGTTTGACAGCACAAATGGACATTTATAGATTTGTAAATCAGATGTGGATTTTTCTGGAAACATTGGACAGTATAGCCTAACATGAAATCATTATAAAATAAAGACTAAGGCACAGGTGATATTCTGCTCTTATCTTCCTCAACATGTAATACATTTTCTCTGAGAGGAGGTTAAGCCGGCCCGAGCAGCTCCGTCCAAATATGCTGCAGTCAGCTAGTCAAACTCTTCATTAGTGGATCAATCTAGACATGCTCAGTATGGAAGGCTGGAGTTCATCACGCTAATTGCTGCTTTTTGACCTCTCTACACGTTACAGTTAATTGTTCTATTCATTAAACGTTAATTGCTCGCCACACTGCTTCATGCTGGGATGAATAGGGTCTCCACTGTGACTGCTGAGGACGTCCCAAAACCATTATTGGTCTGAGTTTGGTTTCCACATTATTAAAGCTTCAGTTGGGTTTGGACTCCTGTGGCTGCTGCAGAGTAAAGTCTGGTCAAGTTTAGATTTGTTTTTTGTTAACTTTGCAACACATTCTTCAGTTCTAATCTTACCTAAACTACACAGTGAGGTAACTTAACAGACAATAACGTTTGCCGTGTAAACTGACAATTTGTATTTGTGTTTATAAACCTCAGTGCAAGCAGGTTTTGAGTCATAAAATAAAATGGCAAAAGAAATGCACGGAAATTGACATGCACCCAACAATACAGCACTGCGAGTGTTTTCCCTCCTGCAGTCTCGTCCCTTAATGAACATGTATTGATACATTTTGTATATTTGGATGCTCATAGTCTTCTAAGTTCACCATTTGTTAATGTCTAAGATTTGAACTCTTAGTTTTACTTCATCTGCTGCGGTGGAACCTCTACCACAAATGTCATGTCAGCAGATCTGTAAACCACTGCTCTTTCTAACCAACCTATTACTTTAATAGCCCTTAAAGTATTCTACTTTGTCTCCCAGGCAAATCTGGAAATGCGTAGTGTCTTCTCTGGTCCAACTTTTTTCCATGATGGGACTGGCCTCGAGGGCCTGGCACAATCATCCAAGGGTCTTAGATCACTTTATCCTCAGTTTAGTTTTAGGGTTTGTTCTACACAGTCAATTTTGTTCTTGGCTTGACTTGAATGTGTGAACAAAGTCATCAGAAAGCTGACCATAGTCATTTCAGTCTCATTGGTAAGCAAAGCCATCTTAAAGTTTGTCTTCACTACAGTGGCCTCAAATGACTCTTACTGAAAGGCACTTTTGAGTCAAGTGACAGATTTCTAATAATCAGCTTTGTTTTAAAGAGGATTTGGCTAAATCCTTATTCATTTCGAAATATGGCATTTTGAGCTAAAGAAGTTCATTATAAGCAATAAACATTCTAGTTTACCTCGTTTTACAATTATGGAGAAACAAGGGAAGCTGATGCAGGGAGTTTTCTAAGGACAGCTTAGCAAACTATTGCTCAACACTTGTTTTTTAAATTTTCTAATTGGCCCAGTATAGCAACAGCAGACTGATAATCTGTCCCTAAAATCTAATGGTCACAGCATTTAAATCACCTCATCGCTATGAATCCACACTGTACAGAGATGATGTCAAAAACAAAAGCCAAACGATAAACTGGCCGACTGACAGCTCGCCGTCCAAGCATGAGCGGAGGGGTCATGCATCGGGAATTTTCTCTGCTCCGCCAAACCTCCTCACCCAGTTTCACCTCATTCCCACTTACTCACAGGCAGGGGAGACAAACTGAAATACAAATAGACGGACTGGCAGACCTGTCAAGCCAACAGAGGGAGAGAGATAAAGACAGACAGTTGGACAAACACAGACAAACTAGCCTACACCAAGAGAAGCCAGCAGAGATGGATCTAAATTCATTGTCATTAACAATCCTCTCTCACTTGGGGAACTTTAAAGGAAGCTTTACCACTATCACACGCGATCATACTAATCATATATTTATAGTTACCTGTTTTCATCTGCATGTATAAGGTTGTGTTTGCAGCCTTAAGTGTGATGCAATTACTCTTATCACCATGCTCCAATGCAGTTTAGAGGTGAATTATTAATATAGGAAGCATTAGATCATGAAGCAGTTCATAAACCATGTATGGAGGATCGCTGAGGTTTGAAGATATAGTGACTCTGCGAGTGCTCGTCTTTATGGAGAGTGAACTGTATCGTGTTAATGGTGCACCTTGCAGGAATTTTCCTTACTTGATTATCTATTTTTCCGTGAGGGGACATGCAGCCTAATTTAGGATTATTTTCACGTCGTTTTTGGTTTGTATCCTCATTCTCAAATCTCCATACTGCAGACCACTCAGGAAATGTGTGCCATGGACAGCAGCATGGGAACGCTTGGCATTGAGCGTCTCCCAGGCGGACTGTATTGTGATATGAGTCTTTGTTATGGTCACTTAGCCATGTCCCTGGCCTTGAGCTGAAATTGTCCCCCCCCCCCCTCTCTCCCAGCCCCCTTCTTCAGATGGGAATACACTGTCAGTGCCGAACAATGGGCTGCGGGACCGGGCTTCTTCTCCCAGCAGCCCCTGCAGCTCTGATCTCCCCCGATCCACTACATTTATGGAACAGTTGAATGTGAGCCCACCTACCCCTCTTTAACTGCAACCACTCCCACCCCCAAGCAAGCAGTGCCCCCATTTCACACGGACTTAGTCAAAACCAAATTCTCAAAAATGCAGTGGGTGCCCTAAATGATACACTTTCATTCTCAGGATCGTCAAGTGGAACAAGCATACGTGTAGTTGATTCAGAGAGCCAGATAACCTTGGTAATTCTTCCCTAAAATGACAAAAGGTCTTTACTGACACCGGTGGAAGCCTTACTTAGGCTTCTTTGGGAAGTAGACTACAATGCAGCAGTGGAAGTAGAGGGCAGCGATTATGTGTGGAGACGGTCTTCATTGTCATGCAGGAATCCCACAGCCGGTTTTATATCAATTGTTATGTAAAGTGGCCATTCATATTTTACAATCTGCTTGGAACGGAGGTTCTGGTCTGGGCTTTGTGTGGAAATTATATAGTGGAGTGGAAAGGAAGACATGTCAGTAAATATGTTGCTGCTTTGATGCTCTTGTCTTTTTTTTTCATCCACCTTTAAGTACAATACACCTTAACAAACATATACAAAAACCTCCACTTCCTTTCTTTTTCCACCATCAGCTCTACATTTCTGAAGAACAAAGATCTATTCCCTCCTTTGCAGCAAATAAATGTAGGGCAGGCAGACCCACCATCTTGTTTCTTAAATTTGTTTGTCTAAAAATCAAGCCCTAACCGTGATCATTACCCAGCCTAGTCACAACAGAGCGCACGGAGCTCAAGTGTTCTTGTTGTTGATTAGAGCGAGGCTTCTCCTGTTATCCTAATCAGGATATTGATGATGAACCCTCTTCAGTTGGGGGAGAGGCTGAGGAGGCTTTTGTTGTGAAATGGCATTATGTCCTCTGAGGCTGAGACTCAACATGTTTATTCCGGTCACACAAGCAATGATGTTTACACAATCTGAAGGAACACATTTAGATCATTTCCCATGCTGCCTCAATCTCGGTAGTAGTAGTAGCAGCTGTTGTCGTTTGTGTAGTAGTAGTAGCTTGTGTGTGCTTTAGTGCTTAAACTCATTTAAAGTTCCATCAGGACGTTTTTTTCTTTAGGTGATGTTTCTTTGTCTTCTCTGTTTAGCCATGGGAGCTACTGCTGCAATATATTGTGTCTTGTGTTTGGGGAAGCTAAACACAACGACAAACAGCGAGTGTAATTGTTTTCAGAGTAAAACATATGAATAAGTAAACATACTGTTGTAAATACATATGCAATATTGATAATACTATAGTGCAGTAGAAACTGGTGTTCCTTCTGCCGAATCCCATCCGAACAATGTGCTTTCTCTTGCTTCAATGAGGTGAAGTGTACTGCTTTTAGAAAATATAGACAGCCATATGGCATAAAGTCCATATGGCATAAGGTTTAGACGCAACACTATGGTGCCATGTGCACAGTTGCACAGAAGATGAAGAATAGGTTGTTTAGAGTCAGGTGCTCTTAAAAATAAATGTTTAAATGCCCAACCAGTGCTTTAGGCTCTCCAATAATACCCTTTTCCCTTAAGTAAATGGCACTACAGGTGTATAAAAAACATAGAGTGAAGAGGAAATGGCAGCACAGCGCCAGAGTTTAAGTATCTGCACAGGCAGTCTTACTTAGCTTTTTATAACTGCAGGTCCAAAACCAAACAGTCTGCTTCTCGTAGTCACTTCAAATCAATTAGAAGAACTGCCATAGAATATCAATTCTCCGGTCTGCTACTGAAGTATCTAGCAGTAAAATGTACATTTGATATGATCTCAGAGTATCTTCTAACTTTAAGATCAAACATTTTCTCAAGTCTCCCTGAAGTTCTTTCTTAGATAAACCTAAATTGTAGAACCTTTTGAATAAAAGGGTGCCAGTTAGTAAAACGGATGATGAAAAGTGACACACATACTTTTTTTTAGAATCCACAGGTTTTTCCGAAAGCCTCCCCTCATGAATACTTTTAGATTTACGTGCTCCCCGCTGAAGAGGAAGCAGCACCATTTTTGTTCTAGCTACTTTTTAATGGCGGTCTCATCACTTCCCTGACATGCCTGCTGTGAAAAAGGCCTCTACTCTTGATGCACATCATCACAACTGCTGTGTGAGAAAGCAGACATGCATCTCAGTACCAGTTAGCATCCTAATAGGCCACAGGGGCCTCTGAATTTGTGTTATGTAAGCTATTCGATATCTACAAGCCTCTGGGGTCGTCAAAAATCTGAGAAGAGTGTGCCTTCACATCTTTTTCTAACCGAAGTTTGCTGGTGGGTTGCAGACTGATGATTACAAAATGAGATGACATGCATGTTTCTGCCAGTCCTGAAAAAGGGTGAAAAGATCCTTTCAACAGAGCAAAAATATATACTTCACCAAATTGCTTTAAAAAAATGTTTTATTTATTTAAAAATTGCACTCAACTTGGCTTTTGTGCAGGAGTTCACATTTTGGTCTGTATTCAGTTCAGTTCTGAAATACTAATCATGTTAGGCATCTCAAACACTCCTTGCCTCTGTAGTCCGGTGGATGATTTAAGGCCATGTGCGCTCTTCTCAAGGACTCTTCCTATTGAGTCAGCACTCTGCCCCCCCCCCCAGGAAATTGAAACAGCCCTGAGACGTAAAACACGAGCAGGAACTGAGACATTTTGTGTGTGTGTGTGTTCAAAAGGCATCTGCTATCCAAGAATCATCTCTTCTCCAGCACTTATTAGACATCCACACTGGATGTCTGCTACTCTAACACATTAACACTGCAGCCACACTTAGCCCAGACTGTAAACAAGTACAATATTTTGATGCTGTTAAGCCTTTTCAAATGTGGACCTCCCCAGTGACAACTTCTCTATTGGGTACTCTCCCCTTGTTGAAAGGGAGCATGAGGCCTGGGTATTTATGTTGACAGTCCCCACAGCCCCAAGTGAAGCCCCCTACTGAACCCCATTCACAACCAACTCATTATGGGATGTCAAGTCTGGCATCCTTCCTTTTTTTCCAAGCCCTGGAAGTGTTTTTTTTTTTTTTTTACTGTAATAGGTTTCCAAGGCAACATGTAGGAGCACCGCTGAGAGTTTTTGGTAGCATTCTCTCCTGTGATAATGCGGACAATAAGCCCAGTGACAGCCATCACTGACATGCTGCAGTAATCATTATGACGGAGATCAGGTCTTTTGGGTGTCATTTATTGACAGGAAATAGCCCAGTGCTACAATTCCCCAGACTGCTTCATTCCCTTTCCATCTCGCATGTCACACTTGAGGATTTGAAAGCAGGGGGCACATGCCAATGCTAAAGAAGTAGGTCACCCTGTATTGAAAGAATGAGTGTGTGGAAGCGCAGTATGCTCTATGAGCCTCAAATGCCCTTCTGTTAAATACCAAGCCCTTGGAGGAATGTATCATTATAGATGAGGACCCACAGTCATTCAATCCTGAAGGCTTGGACTGCAGGCATGTCCTGTAGGAGGATCCTGACTCAGCCAATCCTGGCATGCCCGCAGGCTCTCAGCTGCTAATGTGCTCCTAACTGCGTGTCACATATCTGCCTACTGAAGGTCAGAGGTCGAGTGGAATCGTTCATCTGGTTTCCACTGAGACGGAAAAGGCCGAGGCAAAAGGGGAAGTGTGGCTGCTGGGTGACGGGAGCCCCGCTCTGGGACTTTGGCATGCCAAGCCCTCATTTCCACACATGCAGGAAGTCCTCATTAATATGCTGTTTATTCAGAGAGAGAGGGAATGTTTTGATATTTCTCGTGCTTGTCTGTTCAGTGCAGTTGGGAGGTCCACGTGAAGATGTGATTCATTATTTGTACCCGTTGGAGAGTTTGCGCACACCATTGGAAGCACCAAGCAAATTACGCATTCACTGCAAAGACATTTTTAGATTTCGAAAACATAAATTGATAGTAAAAGACTTAATATTTAAGACACTTTTGTAGGTTATATAAAACTTGTATCAAGATCGAGCTTCAACCCTCATGAGTGTTTTGATACATTTTTAGATGGTTTTCAATTATGTAAAAAAAGCAAATCACTCATCTTGGCTATTCTTTGTTTTCTTTTGGGTGCATCTTATGATGGGGAACAAACATTCACATAAAGGTAAGACAGTTTATTTGTTATTATTTCATGTACCTCTATGATTTTAGCTGTTAAACCAGCAGAACTATCAACCTTTGTAGGTTCCAGCTGTAAGTTTGATAGGACATCTCCTTCTCTTTGTTCCTCTCCTCTGTAAATAAATACAATGAATAGACATGAGTTTGGCTTTAGCTATCATATGCCATGGGTCATGTTGACGGAGACCATGCACTACACACACACTACAGCAGAATTGAAAACAATTGTTTAATGTCAAGTGGCTTACTTAGAAGTGTTAAACATCCCAGATTTCTTAGTAAATGTCAATGTATGCAGTCTCATCTCTAGAGATGTTGTTCTGCAGAGGGGTCATCATTTGCATCAATTATACAATTGTGTGTTTTTCTGTTCCATCTCATTATTTACTTTGAAAGAGTTGCTTCTTCATTATAGTTTCAGTAAAGCTAAGAAGGAACAGAGATACAACTAGGCTTGTTTGTTTATTTGAGGCAAAGCTTCATCGTGTGTGGGTGTGCGTGTGCCAGCATAGGGAAACTTGCTGACAGAGCCTCTTTGTTAATAGGGGGGTTGAGACTAGGTCATACAGGCAGATTAGTGCTCATTGAAATCCATAGAAGAAAGGTCATTTGCATAGTACTGCCTAAATCCACTTGTGACCTCATTCATGAACCCACTCACAATCCTGACACCCTCCACTTACGTCTGACACTGTTTTGTAAACAAATGGTGACACATGTGTTTGATGTGCTATGCACTGGGGGTCTGTCCACACAGATCAGCCTGTCATGTGTCCAGATTGTCTGCTGACCTGAAGTGGTTCAGTTACAGAGTTTCACCCTACTGTGATGTTTGTTTTAAAGCGCTTTGGCTGACCCCAGCACATTTTTTTGTATGAATGCTCAGTTTGTGTCAAGTTCTTCAGAGTGCTGAGACTGACAACAGGAGTTTGTCTGGTAACGTTGTTTTTGTTAAATAAGAATGTGGAAATGACTAAATCCAACTTGTATGAGAAATATGCTAAACCTATATAAAAAAAGAAAACTCCTATTATAATTAAATGTTCGTATCCTTCACTCGTCATTGGCAAATCTAGTAGTAAACACAAGTGCTTAAATGATTGGCTGGATTACTCTAATACAGCTAGCTGGCAACGTTTTAAAGACACAATGTGATCAATCTATGCTGCCAGCTTTTACACGAATAACAATGCAGTCACAAACAGATTATATTGTTGCATGAGAGAAAGACTAAGCTCCTAAATCGTAGCAAAAATAACAAAATAGTTGACTATAGACGAAGAAGCCAACATGTATTAATTATATTTTGCTCTGAATTCCACAGTAAAGTGTGCCAGACATTAGAAATAACCCAACCTATATAGACAAACATTCAAAAGTAATTACAGGAAATCAGTCATTCCAAGAGGTGGCAGAAATCTAACACTCTTAAAGCTGAACGGTGTCCTGAGTGAAAGAGGAAAGGACGAGCTGAAATCCACGTTTCAAGTGCATCAGCTTTACCATGGCAACAATTGTCATTGAAGAGGTTGCAGATGTGTCTTTCACATCACATTTTATCTGGAGTCTTTGTCTGTTGCCAAGTAGTATCTTTGAGCGGGCTTAAGTTGTCTAGTTTTTATTGAACATTGTTTTCAGTTTTCTCCATAATAGATAAGAGGATCTTGGTAGGCAGACAGTGTTCGCAATTTTGTCAGAGCAAACAAAGCTCAAGATCGACTGGCTTGATCATTGTCTGGTTGCACCATAATATAGAGAGAGAAAGAAAGCCGAAGCAAGCGCACATGCTTTCTATTTGTTATTCCTGGATTGTCTGCTGTTTCCTAAATTTAATATCCACATGCCTCACCCTTTGGAAATCAGACTGAACTGTGGTGAAATGAGCAAGCCTAGAAACACAACAATGGCTTTAAATCTGTGGTTTGTCAGATTAGTGTGTTTCCAGCAGCAGTTTGCTCTGGCTCGGTTCAGCACCGTCTCCCTCTGGTTTCCTCACCTTCTGATGCATAATGACGAATGTAATCTGATTGGACGACGAGGAATGTATGTAATGTAATGAAAACATGACCACACTGCACGGCATGTCCCTATCACCCTAACAGGTTTTCTGTGTGTTGCATCAGTCACAGTAACATTTTCTCCAGGAGCAATGCACCTCTTGTGTCTGCTCTGATTTAGCTTGCTTGTGCTGTGAAGAATTGGAAATGGTATTAGTGAATTTGGAGGTAAAACTTGCTGCTTGCACAACAGCAGGGTGTGATGTCGTGAAACTACAGCTACAATTCTTATTGTGTAGAATTGCACATCTAAGTATTGATTTACCCATAACTTGCAGTCAGGTGCATTAATGCAAATGTATGCATGGGCATCTTTACAGTGTCCATGCCAGAGGTGGTGACAGCAGATGTGTAAAACGCTCCGAGAGATGGAGAGAGAGAGGAGTGCAAGCCTTTCTGATTCAACCTGTCTCCCTGTGTCTGTCTCACACACTCACAAAAGAGAAGAGAGTTGTCTTCCCTATGAGCTACTTTTCTGTGTAATAGTCGGCAATGGAGAGGATGTTTCTATAGAATTTGATCAGATTTGTCTTCTTTCTTTATATTCAGAGTAAAAGTTCTGACAAAATATGCATCAAAACACAGGAGCATCTATGATTGTGTCCAGTAATAGCTACAGCAAGAATTCAAATGTTCAGACAATGGAGAATTTCCTCCAGCAAAAGACTGCAAGAAATTCCATTACTCACGCTGCCATTCGTCATGAATCTTAAGTAATTTAGTCAATACATGAAACCAGATCTTTATTCTTCCCCCAAATGTAAATAAAAGGTCAATCATATAATTGAATTCCCTGAATTTCCATAATGCCTGTTAGATTTACCTGAACCAAAGACAATTGTAATACTGTCTCTCCTTGTTGATTTTCTGCAGTCTGTTTCTATTCATATTAGTATTTGTGAATTTCCCTCTGGAGTGTTATTCATGCAACGCCTGCTACATAGACTCCTCACAGTTTTAGCTGCATTTCCCCACTGTATGCCTGTCTCCATTCATCAAGGTTGCTGCGAGCAGCACTAACCCAGGGTCACCTGTTTAGGATGAGTACCCCTTAAATGGTTTTGCTTTTAAAATTGCCATATAATTCTTCACTTTGAACAATGCATGCTGTCAAACATTTCTCACTTTTTAGAAACTAAGGACTTGGCCAATTCATTGCAGGTAACATGCAGCAGGGACTACACAATATTAGGCAAATGTAAGAGAATCAGCTTTCATTGAATTGCCAAAAATAAGTGAGGAGTAACAGTGTCAATAATGAGATACTGTTTTTAAAAGATTGCTTCAGCGTAACGAACTGAATAGTTGTTGGACATTTCTCGTGTTCTGTTCCTTTTGTGTTATTAAGGCAGCTCGTGCTTATCCTAAAAAGGAATACCAAAGGTGAATTAATCATTTGTAATTAAATACCCTGCTGTGAATAAACGAGTCACAGTGTGACAACAGAACTGTGCAAATGCCCTGCAGAACTCTCGCTCCGTGTCTGCTTCCTGTCTGCTCCCATTCTCCCCCTCTTGACCAGACGTTAATCCTTATGTTATACGACAGCATCTTTACATCGGATTATATTTACATCACCAGTGAGTGACATGCGATCAAGCAGCTAAAACAGCCACATTTGACTGTCAAATCATGCACCATTATTGTGGTTTGGAAGAATAATGAATGTATATTGAGTTTTATTTAAATTCAGTATATTGCCTTCGGTGAAGGTGGATCACTTAATTTGCATAGTATGAAAGAATAATTGGCCCTTGGGCTTCTTCTGTTGTATTAATCATATTGTTTTTTTCTCCTTTTACCTTCGCTTAAACTTTATTTTAGAGTTTGATAATAACAGAGTATTCACAGAAGGCTCATTCTAAAAGAGGAACATGATTATTCTTTAATAGTTTGTAACGGACATAGATCACGGTCGTTGGTTTATTTTTCCTGAACAAGACTCTCACACTGATGCCCATTTAATGCTAATGATATCCACCGCACTTAAATGCCATTATCATTATCTTGGATGAGTAGTCAGACGTTGGTCTCAGAACTCTCCGATCTCTTGAGGAAGCTGTAGAAAATAATGAAATGGCAACTGGATTAGGAAAGAAGCTGTTGATGTATTTTTGTATTGTTCCAACATTCAAAGCAACCATATTTCAATTATTTACATTTCACAATTACTTTTTAATTTGTCCAGTTTGTGTGAGTCGTACACTGCCAGTAAACCCTTTATTTGGGCTCGGATCTTGTGGTTTGAAAAGGTTAATAATCCTTCAGCCGGGTCAGACAAAGGCCTTGACACGTTAAAGTGATTTTTTTATATCCAATAATTGAGGATTAACTGTGATCAGTCAGCTCAAGGACAGCCTGTTGGTCAGAGTGAACCGATTCTCTCCCCCACTCCACCATCAGTCGCCTGCCTTGGTGATGCCTGGTTTAAAGTGTGAGTAACTGCTATATTGGACCAATTCAGCATATACTTTGAAGGCCTGTGTGATTACTCACTGATCAGTTGGAAGCTGGGATTTCCAGTATACTCCAGATCATTGTGGGCTAAGCAACCATCTGGCATCTTTGCCATGCCTTATTACCACGGAGAGAAGAGGGTTCGGTTAATAGAGATGAGCCCAGTCAAGGAAATGACCCCATATCTTTCTTAGGGCCGGTCTTCCCTGACTGTGTGTTAGCTCGGATGTGGTTAATAACTTGGCAGGCTGGAGCCGCTGGGGCAGCAGAGGTGATGCTGCTCCATTGTGAAACTCGTTAGTCAGATTCAGTAAATAGCACTCATTGTGAGGCGAGGGGCGATGGGAGGCCCATTCCCTAAAACCTGATGATTCACTTTCTGGACGGCTGAGGGTTCAGGTCAGAGCTGCGGTCACACTGCCCTGCCAGACCAGTTGGCAGAGGTGATAACAATAGTTGTGGTTATAAATAACCACAGCTATTGTTCTCACCAAACCTGGCTGAGTCTGGCATGGAGATTTTAATCGGGTAGTTATGGTAAATGTGGTATAATTAAGGAAAACTACAGTTTCAATGTAGAAGAGGGGCCTTGTCTGTAGAACTGGAACCTAGAATCCTTCAGTTAGAATGAAAGCAACACTGTTATTATGTTGTCTGAGACTCAGAGTTTTCTCTCTTTTTTGCAGTTTAGTCAGCAAAGTTCAATAATTGAGCAAACTTGTATCATTCCCACAAGAACTGTAACTTCAGTATGTGAGCATTATTTTATTTAACCATCCAACCACGACATAATAATTTGCATAGGTCATGACATTGATTTTCTTTGTCCTTGCTCAGCTGTGAGGCACTGTTTAATCTTTGTTCATGGTGTGAAGTTCAAAGATAATTATACATTTCATGTGGAACATTTTGAGGGTGTATTTGACTCATCCCATCTCAAACTCTTAAGTTTAGAAGGCAAAAGAACAATGTTCTGATCAGAAAAGCTTCTGCTGGGCTACACACATTCCTTGGCCCCGCTACACTGATTATTAGAAGTGTGTGTGGTAAATACGGCATGCGGTCCATCTGGTGGAAGAGCACTCTCTAAGTTTAAGTAATCTTTTGTGTTTAGGTTTGAAAGAAGCCCTTAAGTCGGATGGTCTATAAGAATGTATGTTGGATGTCATATTATTTTTGTATTTAGCCAATTCTTTCACATAGATATGTTGAATTTAGGTTGCTGCAGAAAATGGTATCTGTAATTATAAACAATACAACTAACATTATATAAAATAATCTAATTAGCTAAGTAACCAATCTCTCCACGTTTTGATATCATTGTATTTTGTGTCTCATTATGCTTATTAGTGTCATACGTGCTGGAAAATTGAATGCAACATTTGCATGAAATGTAAAAAGCTGTCAAATTCTAAGATGTGTGTTTTTTTTTTAGTAGAATTATAAACCCATTTATATGATAATGTTTCAGCCTTAGTCAGGACTCAGGAGAGATACAAATGGAACCCATTATTCTGTTGATTACATTCTGTCCCATTAGGTGTTCTAAGCGTTATACGAGTGGCACATCCTGTTAAAATCAGTGAAGAACTTGCTGTACAGGCAGACCCAAATCTGAAATGCATCTTCCCCTGTCCTCGTGTCCAGTCAGTGTGTTTGAAGGGGATTACAGTGTGCTTCATCTCTAATTTGGGCTCTAACACAGCAGAAAGCGTGAGAAATGGATTAGGAGGCTGCATCGGGGAGAATGTGCTCAGCTGCTGTCTTTTCTATTGCACCGAGCCATAATTAGTCTATTACAGCAGGGCCGTAGCGATGGGTTGTATGATCTACTGCTATTAGAACACTTTAGGTCAGCATGGCTCCCGATCATTTAGCCCTGTGGAGCAGTTCGGGCTGCGTGGACTCTTTATCAAATGTTCTCAGCCGAGCAGATGTGCCAAAAACCACACAAACTGCCGTGCCAGAGATATATCGTACATGTTTTTGATGTCTTTTAACACATGCTGCTTTTTCCAGTCATGAAATGGATATTTATGCTGCTGTTCTAACTTTAATGACATAGAGCAGCTCGTACAGATGGTGCTACCTCAGTAAGTCCTCTCTTAGTCTCATAAAACTGTAGGCCATTGCAAGGTAACACAGCAAACTGCCACTGATTTACAGCGGGAGCCTCCTCGCCTCCACATCCTTCTGCATGGTAAAGCTTATTTGTGACCTAGGTTACAGAGTTGCAGCGTTGCCCAGCAGTGAGACGAGCTGTAATTGGAAGTTCCTAGTTATGATCCTAGCAACAGGCATTATTAATGTAACTTGAATTCCTTCGTGTTCAGTCATTTCAGGTGACTTTGGAGGGAGGAAAGCACATTACAGACAATTACTCATCACTTGGCTTGATGGAGTATTTCAATAATTTGTCTATAAAGACGCTGATTCAATCAGCAGTCTGAGGGCTTATAGCTGTCAGTCATACTTTGTATGCTAACCTACAAGATTTGATGGTAATGACTTACTAGCGTGTCTGTTAGCCTTCACTGCAGGAGGGGCCGACCACTCCTGCTGTATTTCAAAACAGACAGATTATGTTTGCTACATCTAATCAGAGGTGAAAAAAAGGCTGGATGGCTGCAGTGGCGTGCAGGAAGAGGATACAGGCGAACATGCAAGGAATCACTAAGCAGTCTGGGTAATTATTTCTAAATCAATATTGTGACAAGCAAAGCTCTAGAGTGCCAAATCCCAGCCGTCAAATTTGAGCGGATTTATCCCCGTGGAATCTCCAAAGCTCGAATGCTGCTGCCTTGATTGATTCCCACATGATACCTTTCACATGATGGCCATCTGCAATGCTAACACACTGATCCTCATCGATCGGGGGCTTCTACAGTACATGCGTGTGTGTGTGTGTGTGTGTGTGTGTGTGTGTGTGTGTGTGTGTGTGTGCTGCACAACCGGCCGTGTGTGTTTGTGTGTGTGTGCCGCTGAAACGTTATAGCTTTGATTGAAATCCTGCTTACATTTCATTAAATATTGTGGTCAAATAATGATGTTACTGTTAAAGTCATTGGTATATTGAGGTTATTAATGGAGGCGGGAATAGGTGCACATACATCATACATAACCACACATACACTCATGCGGAAACTGCACAAACAGAAGCTAGACTTGAGGGATGAGGCCTAAGGTATCCATTAATGAGCCACTTAACTTCTGCCTCCAAACCCACCTCCACCTCCACCTGCCGTGCACACAAGCTGCACTACATCAACCTAGTGAAATTATTATACTCGTGTATTTCTCTCCTCTTCTTCCTCTTTATCGTGTGTACCTTGCAGTTTCAATTCCCCTGTTTTTCTTTCTGCGCTGCTCATAAACATGTTTGTGCTCTTTCAGGATAAGTTATTGTTTTCTTTATTTTGTAATTGGAAGGTATGTGGAGATTAACAGCTATCTATGGATTTACTAGATCTCACAACAAAGAAACCAATCATGAAATAAATAGTTGACGAAATATCTACTACTGCAGAGATTGTATATCATTTTGCGTGTGACTTTTCTATTTCTATAGCAATGTATTTGCAGATGAAGTTTAAATGTAGGAATAGAAGAGATTTGCGGAAGAAGTAAAATGTAACAACCCACACAGCAAGAAGGATTTGACTTTTCCATGGCTTTATTTTACCCAAGGGGGTAATTTAACTGCCTGGTTCTACGCAGAGAATAATTCTCTTCCAAGCAGACTATTCTGGCTCTTGTTTTTATTTAAGTTTAGTAGCAAGCTCTATCAGACAGTTTGAATATAGATATATATACAAATGTTTCTTCTTTCCCTAATTGGCCTGCTTCTTCTCATCACTCTTTATTTTCCCTTATTTTTTGCCCTCACTCAATCCCTCCATGTATCTGCTCTGTCCTTTAGTGTGAGACAAATTTCCTCACACCCATCAATTCAACCTCACACCTCCTGACAAACTACACTATTTTCACACCGTCTGGCCCGGCATAGTGCCCTACTCTACCAACCCCCCCCCCCCCCCACACACACACATGGTTCTGGCTTACAGAAAACAGACACCTGACAGCAGGGGAAGCTCTTACCCGAGGGTGACAAAGGGGCCTTAAAACACAATCACCTCTAGATGAGGGGGGGGGGGGTCATATCGTGTCATATGGGTTTTATTGATGGACACAATTTGCTTTCACAATTTTAAAGTGATGAGTCAAAAAAGTATTCTACAGCAGATCTAGGTTGTTCTGTGACATGTTGATTTATGCAGAGAAAAAACCCAAACTAGTTCCACAAATGAAAAAAGGCATTCTCATTTACCACATTATAAAAACAGTCATGATACAACTATTCTTAAGAGTTTGTAAGCCCACATGCATTATCCTGCCTTTCCCCAGATTCAGGTTTGATTGTAGAACTGTAAGAACAGCTGCTACCAAGCCAACCAGAAAAACTAAATTGAGCCTACGGTTTATATCTAAATAGTAAGTGCCTGCGTGTTTAGATCTGAGTGTGGCTTTATCAAATCAAATAAGATCAGGAGAGAGAAAATAACAGTACGTGACCATGCCTCCTCTGAATCACTCCGGTAATAGGGTTCTAGATTATACTTTAGATTTAAGAGTGTATTTGTGGTTAATTTAACATATTTAGGTGAAAGGCAATTCTTGGCAATGGTCTAGAACACCTTAGTGAAATGAAGCTAAGATTGACAATGGACTTGTCATCTCTTTCAAGACAGAAGTACTCAAATGCAGTTACTTGTGTAGTTATATTCTCGTCCTTAAAGCAGATGGAGATGAGGGTGAGCTCGAGATTGATTGAAGATCATAGAAGTATTGTTTCTTCTCCCATACTGTGGAAAGGGCATGTTGCTTTGTTTACAATAAAATGTATTCTAAAGGGCTGTGATGAAGATAGTTTGTTTTTTAATATGCTTATTCCGTAGTACACGACTGTGGCCAACATTTTAGAAGATGATAAAAAGAGTAAGAGGGATTTAGATGCAGTCAAAATTCTAATTATCATCAAACTGTCGCTCAATTCTCATTCCCTTCATCCTCCCTCCATTTTATCTTGTGCTATAGGGATATCTAATGTCCCCGTTCTTGCTGTTTGCATAGATTGTGTATTCTACTGTAGATGTGTGTGTCTGGTTAGTTAACATGAACACATCTAACCAGGTAGTGGGGCACAGAGCTGTCATTTCTGTCTGTGGGAGTCTTGTTTAAGAAAATAACAAACAAAGAGCAAGCGTCTTATTTCTTCTCATACTTATGGAGCTTGAGGCTGCCTTCATTTCTGTCAAGAATAACATGAGTCTCGACCCACACTAGAAGAGAGCTGAGATGTCTGCTGTTTGCACCTCCGCACGTTTGATTCCTGTGAGACATATCATATTATTCAATACAGTTTATAGTAGGCGGCCATCACACTTTGATAATTGCAAGGCTCATACAATTCTCTGTGGAAATAAAAAGTTTCATGAAAGCAAAAAAACTGCTGTCAAGTCTTTTTAATAATTTATAGTCACCAAACCACAAAGAAGGCTAAATAGTGTATTTTCTGAAAAGATAAATGTAATCCAATTGCAGTACTAATCTCCTGCTGCTGTATCCAATGCATTATCAATGCTCCACCACATATTGTTTATCTTTGTAGCCGAGAGCGTATCTGGAACCCGGTTATTGTCCCCCGTGGGCGCCCAGCTCCGATCCCACGTTGGCATACTTTATCTGCCTTTCACTTTTTGCGTTACTTTGTTCCCCTTGGCTGTGTTGGAGGTGATGGGGAGTTCATTTTAGGATTACAGCTCAGCTGCAGGGCTTGTGGCAGAGCTCGGGTGTTAACAAAGAGAATTATGAATCTTTTTAATTCCTGACAGAAGAGTGGTTGGCGAGGAAACGTAAAAGACAAGTTACCCTGTAAATCAGTACACCAAACCTGAGCAGAAGCAAAGCTGCTGCTGTTGTCTGCGTGCCGATCTTTAAGCATTGGGGTGTCTTGTGTGTTTTCATGCATGTTTCTGAATGTGTGGGTTTGCATTCTGATGTATTCCTGCAGGTTTGCACCAGACAGAGGGAGAGAGGAAAGCTTTTCACAATGACACCCAATACAATACAAGTCCAACTGTGAATGTGGCGTCAATACACCAGCCGTGTTGGGCTTTAGCACTTATGCGTGTTCTTTTTTTCTCACCTCAGTCCCCTTACTGTGATCAATACAAAAAGTCTGTCCATGTCATGTTGTCACATCTTACTTTGGAGTTCTTAAAGGATCCGTCTGAAAAAACATGGATACAGTTTCTGTAGTGTGTGCCAGCAATCTGAGATACTGTAGCTGGCACACACTACAGAAATTGTATCCATGTTTTTTCTATGTTCCAGCACTCTTTGAATGGAGCCAAAGCCAAGTTCTCAGTTATTAGTGGTAGATCAGGAGTGATACAGGTTGTCTACGCTTTCTGAGAGCACAATATGAACAATAGCCACTGTCAATGTGCAGCTCTTCAACCCCATTAGTCATGTTTGATCCATTTGCTGATGCTTCTTTTGAATTAAAAGCTGTTTTTCCATGGAAACTTTTAATCTGCAATATTCCCACCTTGAAAACTTCAGCAATAATTGCATATGCATCAATTAAACACATTTTAAAATCATAACTACTAAAAACTAAAATGATGGAGTCTTTTATATTCGACACATTATGCTCAGATAATGATATATGATCTTTATGATTGAAACCGCTAATAGTTTTCGTGACTGTATGCACGCGTGTCCCATTGTCACTCTGTCACTGCAGAGGGGCCCATGATGCTCTCGACCTTCCCTCCTGACCTTGTGCTGTCTGGTCACCACCTGGCTCCGGGGAGAATGCGGCGCGAAAAATGACACAAACAGCCAGCCTCACACATACCTGACCAAGATTAATGGCACCTCAGATATTCATCATTATTTCCTCTAACAGCAGTCCGATATGGCCCTGGGCCAGGCCTCTGCCACCAACATCCACTTAGGTAAAATATGTGGAGTTCACTGCTTAGCAGCAACCTGGCAAGAGTCCCAAAATATTTGAGAGCTTGTTTAAGCTTTATTATAAATGCCCAACAGAGCAGCATTACAATTCATATGTATATTCATCATTCAGGGTATTTTTCTAAAAAGTGCCTTGGTCCCAAATGTAAAAACGGACCCCCTTTCAACACGCTCCATCATCTCTGCTTGACAGTGGAGTTGCCTTTGTGTTGGCCAGCAGTGGGCCCTCCACCTCTTGTTATCTGTCCTAATTGTGTAGAGATGAGGGTCAATGAAGCCTAAAGAAAGGGCTGCCGCAGGGAGAGTTTGTGGTGCTTTAACTGGGTGGGGGGTATTGTCGTAGTCGAATGGAGAGAGAAGTAATCTTTAGGGGGGTGGGGGGTTGAAGGAGGGGTCTATCTGCCTGCTGCCTCTCGTAGGAACATCTGCCTCTGAGACTGCAACAGATGCAGAGGCACAGAGGGAAAGATGGAGGCGAGGGTGGTGCTGAGTTAATGTATCATGTTGTCGTGGGGAGATCAGCTAACCACTGGTTTTTAAATATTAGATAACTTCTTTGCTTTGTTGCTGATAGCTTTACTCTATTGTCAAACAGTGGAGACAAACACAATCATGAACATTTTTCCAATCACATTCATATTGTATCTGCTGCTCTGAAGTGGGAGCTGAAACCCACAACAGTGTTAAAATACACAATTGAGTGAATTAGTCAATTAAAATATACAGTCACTCCCTAACAATCAAGTGTAAAAAGGCTAACCACAGAGCAGGTAAGAATGCAGAAAATCACAGCTGGTAATTACAGAGCATTGGGTGTGCACTTTTGGCACCTTTCATGCATAGCACACCACATTTCTGTAAATTGTCCACGATAGGCTGAGCATTGCTATTTGTCAAGAAAGTAAGCCATTACGCACGGAACATTTGAATAGAATTGTAATTATTTGATGCTATGTTACCTAAGATAGGCTTCTAAATAGCTCTTATTACTGTCCGTTGTATAGCCCTGCATCATTCCAACATATGGACCAAATACTGACACTATCAATACTCAAACGTGGCCACTTTCGTTCAAATAGACTGGTGTCTATCTGTGATGCGGTTGCACACCTAGGCTTATAGCCTGCTATTAACTCTGAATGAGCCAATTTTCCTCTTCCAATGAGATTCACCCAATTATTGTGGTGTGTATTGGTTTACTGCTGGACAGCTGCTGCTGCCACTGCAGGGAAATAGATTGTGGTTTGTTAAGATTGGCTCGGGTTCTTGCTAGATTTGTTTCAATCACATGAGTTTGATTAAATAATTATAAACCGGCTACAAATGCTGAGTGCATAGTCGACTGTTTACAATAAAGGAATGAGGCGGAAATGTTCCACCCCACAAAATTGGGATGTTTTTTTACTAGGTGGAAGAAGCCTTAATGGATTGTTTCATGATCTTAGTTTCTCTCGCTCCTTTCTATCTCTCTAGTCCTGTGTTATCTGCTGTTTAGAGCATAGCGACAACAAGGAGCCATCCTGAGATTTATGAGGTGAAACAATCATGAAAAAACTCGATCCATGACTTTGCTTTTTCTTCCACTCTGTTTCATTATTACTCCAGTCTGTTTCACACACAAGTCCTGTAAGGATGTGAGGTCTTATCAGTTGCTGAAGTCTGTGGACAGTGATCTGCCAGCGGACCACAGAGCCTCTAGCAGTGCTTATCAGCCTGTACCGGTGGCACCGGCTTGGACTTCTCTTTATCTCTTATCTGTAACACAGGATGTAGAGCAACACAGACACTGGTCCAACAGCGGCTACGCAGGATATCAGGAGCACTGTTTCCTGGCTAGCTTACTGGGGGAAATATATCAGGGAGGTTATCTAACATGTCATGTAAATTAACCCTGCTACACAGTGGATGGTGTGTGTGTTGTTTATTTGAATTCTATTTTAGTTTGAAAGATTGTTTTTTTCTTATATACATTTTGAACTTGGCTGTTTTTTAGGCATCATGTTAGCGTGTTCAAAAAGATTATAAGATATTCGGGTTACAGAGTTAATCTTACAATAGGATGCTCATCTTACAATACAAAGCAGTCAATATGTTAACCCTAAAAATAACCAGCAGTCTGACAAATTCTCAAAAGATAAAATAATTTGAGCTTTGTAAAGGCAGTATTTGCTGCAGGGAAGCCGGCTTGGGTTGCACAGATGTGACTGATATGTGTGCCAAGAACCTTGTTGAGGTTTACCTGCCTCCAGGTGGCAGAGACTGTTGGTCTCCAAAACACACTCAGCTGGCCGATAATATAGCCAACATTTTAAATCTAAAAAAAGATCAAAAAAGCACATTTGAAAAAGTACCTGAAACATGATGAGCATATATTGGATTACTAAAAAAAATGTGTTTCAATACAGTTTTGAAGATTGTATATGCATGTTGTGTTATTGCATAGCTTTGTTGCTGTGATCACATATTAGAGAGCTGCTCCCAGTGACTTGGGTCAGGCAACATGATGGGGACAAACTGGAAATGAAGGTGTTGGTTGAAGATGAATTATTCTATTATCGATGATGGGAGGCAGAAACATATTTGTGTATGATGCAAGGCAGTTCAGCATCACAAATTACAGCCTCCTTAATGAGGAGAGTTACATCCACACTTCTCTAAACCTGTTTTAACAAAAGCTTTGCAACTCCCATGAAGGTTGGATTTATTGCAGTGCTGATGAATTTAACTAAAACTGTTTAAGCTTGGTCTACTAATTTAAATCTATATGCTTATTAATCGGAACAAGGGGTGTTTATTTATTCCTTTACTTATTAAGTTCACCTGCTTTGTGTAATGACTTCTATTTTAAAAAGTGCTCCCACACACACAGCATTACCCAGTGTCCCCGTCAACCCCACATGGGCTTTACACACTTTCACCACCATATGTGTTTGTTTTGACAAGCATGATTACCACGTGTCAGTGATTAAAGGCCATGTCAAGGATTTTAAACCAATTCTGAAGAAAACCAGGATGCCACGGGGGGGGGGGGGGGAAGAAGCCCTGGCGCGTGTCTCTCTGAACTAGGTTACATGTTTGAACGCCATCTTGCCTTTTCTTGCCTTCGGCATGTAGAAACACACACCGCAAGGCTGCTACTGTGACATTATTCTCAGTTAAAGCACAGAGGTCAATGAAAACAACAAATGGTGCTAATCCTGGCACTGTGATAGCATGCTGTTGGATGTTTAGCAGTAGCCACCGAATGGCCGTGCTTAAACGCCCCTCAATACTTCCCTCATTTCACTTTATTGATGAGGCCGTGGCAACAGAGAGCCTCGGGGCCAACATCCTGTCAGTTGACCTTTCTGGTATTGGTGTGAACTGTGATCCATTCTGCACATGACTCATTACAGAACCTGCTACAATTCATGACCTTTTACAAGATAAATTGGATGCTCCAAATGTCAGTACCAACCTGCAGCCATGTTGTGTATAGGCTGTGAGAGTTCCATCAACTAAAAAGGTCAAAGGTCTTATTAAACCTATTTAACAAGGCAAAAGCTGATTCTCTACTGTACTGCGCCTCAGGGAGTAAACATCTACACAGTGTATTCTGCATGGAGACAGTGACTCAGATTGAATCAGAGGTGATGGCCTCTGCCCCCTGCTCTTGTTTACAGGGGTTGTTGTAGAGCTTCAAGATTCAGACACAGTGGTAGTGAAGATGTCATCATGAATTTGCAAAACATATCACAGTGAGCTACAAACCCTTCCACAGAAAAGCAGGCGTAATTATGTAAAGGTTCAAACTCTTTCGTCATTTATAATGTAAAGTACATGTGACTGAAATAAAATAGGTACAATCAAAAACACGTCAGACATTCCTTGGACTAACCTGTCCTGTCTGTTTCCTGGAAATAAAAGAATGTCCTTACATTTTCTAGAGGCAGTTTCTTTCAAACCTGGATAGAAGAGTGCTATTAGCCAGTTATCAATGCAGTGCCCTGAAACACTATTATTTTATTGCCTTTCCATATGTTTAAAGGAAGCTTTATTATCTAAAATCTGTCCTGCATTAACCCAGGGCTCTATGTAAATGCTGGGCTGTCTAATCAGGCTGCAAAAAGAAAATATGCATTTGTTATAGTGAAATCTGGCCAGCCAGCTTCAGAAACTAGCCAAGAATAACATGAGCCATGAACTTGAGACTGAGAATGTTTTACAAGTCCAGCCTCTTTTATTCTCTCAGAGTTTGTGTTGCAAATCCTAATGTGTGTTCTAAAAGTCTGGCATAATGATCCCAGATTTAAATGATCAAACAATCCATGATCACCCATTGCACAGTTCCTGATAGAGGATTACATGTAGTGCTGCCCTAAAGGCACAAACGTCTCTGTAAGCCCTTCCGAGTCCCACAAAAACAATATTGCTGATCCTTCAGACCTCACACACCCACACAATGCAGCACTGAGCCACAGAGGAAGAGTGTTGGATATAACCGCAGCACTTTTTGCTGTGGGATAGATTAGTGTACACACAATTAAAATGGGTCAGTCCGCCAGGCACTGCCAGTAAGGTATTTTTATTGTTGGGTGTATCCCATTGGATTAGCCCCCTGTTACATACTCCCTGATACATTCTTCTGCTTCAGAATGAGAGGCCAGACTGGGTAGGGAATAAAACTCTCACTTTGATGGTGCAGCATTTTAATGCCCTATTAACTAGGCTAATCATGGAAAAAATAAAGGAACTACATAAACGTGGGGTGGCAGGAGGGTGCTGAGTAAGGATATGTGTGGTGGTGGTGCATCAAGAACAGACTCACAGTTTTCTACTCTGCACTGTAGACATGCCCACCTGCACTTGTGCACGTGTCCGACACCATTTGTGTGTTAATCAGGATGAAGGGAGCCGTTATACCTAATACCTGTAAAAGTCCTATTCGTGCGTCCTGCCTGCTCAGAATGCTCTCGCGTGATAAACCTGTGGCTCAGCGTCGCCTCGAAAACATAAAGCTCTCATCGCTCTGACAAGGGCTTTTAAAAAGGAGCTGAGAGGAGCACAGGCCCGAGTCAAGTCGCTTCACAAATAATCTGTCGCTGGAGGGCTGCGGCTGTCAGTGGCACTCTGTCAGGTGGTAGAAGCGAGGAAGTGAAAGATGGGGAGGCTAGTGAAGGTCTGCGGCTGCCCGTGCCTTAATACCTCCATTTGAATGCAAAGCTGTCATTGATCTGATTGGGGGTGTGCAGCTTCAACACCAAAGTGAGAGTTGCCGCCTTCTCGTGTTGACATGGAGTTGTAAATGGAATGACATACATTGCACGTTTACCTTTTGGCATATTAACTGGTTTGTACCATGCTGTTTTGCATAGTCTTAGGCGCCGTTTACACGAGGAGAAAACTGCTTGTATCTGCATAGTTTCGCGTGCGTATAGCCCTATTATTTACACGAGGCCGATAGAAACTGACCCCACAAACGATAACGGGTCCCAAGGTGGATAGATTTGCAAACGAAACGCTCTGGGGGGTCAACCGAGTCCGTGTAATCACCTCCATACGAATATTTCCTGAAAAAATAGCGATAGCCCCACCTCTCCCCACCTCTCCTGCTCACTGCTGTAGCAACTATCAAAAATAGCTGTGTTAATTAAACGCACAAGGGGTTCTTGAATGAAATAATATTATAAAAGGCAAACCAGAATTGTTAACGCCCAATATACTCCTTAAACAAAATAAACAGAGTCAGATTTCATGCATTGATCCATTATATTGACAAAGGAGCATCTCACCCGGTGTTTGTAGAGAATATCTCTCTCTTTCTGAGCCGTCCTCTCCACGGAGACGTGCTTCTTGGTCGGGATGCAATATCCACAGATTCGGTTTCTTTCAGTTTCAGGGCTTAAACAGAAGGGTAGCCATGGCAACATTGCAGCGGGGCTGCTCGGTTGCTCTTCTTTGCGGCTTTTGGTGTATTTTGGCGGAAGTTACAGCGCCACTTACAGTCCCAGCATATGTACTACAGCGTTTCCAGCGGCCTCGTTTGAACAGACACGTTAAATGAAACAAATGCATGTGAACGGAAGACTTTTTTGAATACGCATACTGTGCATAAACGCAAACGGTCCCGTGTGAGCGGGGCCTTAGTAGTTGTAAGGCAAATTGTGAAACCTCACTGTTAAACATTTAAAACCAGCAGCAAAGACTAGTTTTAGCTCTCAACAAGTTTTAAAAGTGTATCTTACCTTTTTTCACCTAGTTAACTTTGCAACTTTTTTAATGCATACTGTATCTTACTAATCACTACCCCCTCAAATGGAAATATGTGTTTACATAAATGGTGACCAAACAGTTTGAGACCCACTGAGAACTTGGACTAAGTTAACTATCTAAACACTCAGAGAGTCCTTAACCTCACCTGAGCTGAGGTTATCCCGAGATTGAATGACACACAGAGACCAATCAAGGGCTTTGATTTATGATCTGTATGACAGTGGCCATGTCGGCAGGCCACATCATGTAGACAGCCAGTCACCCTGTGTGAGGCAGACCCACATTTGCGCAGCGTTGCGTTCACAAAAAATCCTCAGGCCAGCAGGCCACTTAAAAGGGCAGGCCAGGGGGTTTCCCGATGGCCAGTCCGGGACTGGGTACAGGAGGCGTAGAGCGAGGGATAATTGTCCACAAGTTAATCGATCGCAGATGGCGTCGTGGTCACGGACGAATACAAAAAAACAAAACTAAAAACTAAATGGGTCGCGAAATATACTTGGGCGGCCGTTAATATACCTGGGCGGCCCGCCCAAGTAAAGTCTATGTGTGGGAAACCCTGCCACCTAAGCAGTAATGTAAAAGTGCACTCCTGGTTATGTTTGGACACTATGACAATTGGCTTAGGTTATAAGAGCACAGACAAACACAAATACTGATAAACTTGTGTGAAATAACTAGTATACTTCCAATTATTCTGCTTACAATTCTTGTTAAGGGCCTTTCTAACCAGTCTAGACTTGTTAAACTCCACCTCCATCCATTCATCATATGATAGAGTTGTATTGTGTAGGAGGATATGCCTTTTCTGCTCTGGGCTTGATAATGTCCTTTTTTTACAATGGTTAGGGCTTTCTATACTTCCAACTATATAAAGGTTAACCATCATGACATTCTGAACAGAATAGCTGTCTTTCACTGTCAGCATCAGTCAAACAGACAGGAGCTCTGTGTTGAGCTTAAAGCCTTCCTGACAGAAAACCTGTTTCCTGCTCACCTCTCCCTTCCTAACCAGCCCCATACATCATCCCACTGAACCAGAAGGGTTGTGTGTGCTGGGTGTGAGAAGGGATACAATTCCTATTGGACTCCTAATCAGAGGAGGATGCTGAGTTAGCAAATGGGTAATACTCTGTAAGCAAAGGTGCTGTTGATGCTCCCACCCCCCCCCCCCCAAAGCTCCAGCCTTAGACAGATCCAATACTCCAGGGAAAGCCGACCCCAACGCCTTTTGCTCCCTCCACTGGTTCTACTGGTTCATTGAACTCCTAATCTGTAGCGTCTATTCCAACTGCCCTGCAGAGACGAAGAAACATACATCTCAGCAATTCTACTGTAGCCTATATGCTGTTGCTTTTTGCTTTGAACTAATGTTTAACTATTTATCTTGGTATCATTTCTCACTCAATCCTAATGGAACATGAGATCATTTTAAACGTAAACCCCTCTCTGTTGGTATTTAATTGAATAAGAAACTGCAGCATCAGATTTGTGTTGCAATTTTTCAAATTAAGAAAAGCATGATTACGAGCTCCCAAGTTGAATGAAAGAACTCTATCAAGAGCCCAGCCACTGTCTGCATGTGTAACCGACATGTACTTATTTTTTACTGCTTATTAGAACCGAGGGAATGCTGGTTATTGCCATGCTTATATTTCAGAGCTCCTCGGCGATGTGTTAAGTGTAGTTATACGCCGAGAGTGAAAGCTGTGTGCTGCTGAGATCTGGCGTGGAATGTACAGAGGCAGCAGGAGGCGTATTGGTCTGGAGGGCTGCTGACAGACAGATTGATGTAGTGCTCAGTCCTTTGAGAGATGATGAATGACTTTCTGTGTTGTTTAGAGAGTTGCCAGCTCCCCCCTCAGCGGGAAAGTTTGGCCCCAGAGATTGGGAGACGACTTCTGGTGGAAAAAGCGGAAGAGAAGCGGCACCTTATAGGCCGGACTTGGAGACGTTTCAGGTTGCGCGTACAGTATGTTCATGTTACGAAACCCTCGTTTTAGCGTGACGGTGGAACATTTTTCTGATAATATTTAATGCAAGGAATGGAAACTTCTCTTTTTCTTGTGTTTCACGCAAACCCTGTGCCATGATGCCGAAGAGCGTTGAATGAGTCCTCTGTTATTCTTATTACGCTTCTGGTTGAAATGCAACCTCTGGAACCAAGAGGGAGTGATCGTCTCTCTATCATTATCGTATCGATGCTAAAGAAACACCCACAAAGAGCCTGAGGTCAGTATGTGAAGATTGTCTACAGTCACATGGCCTGAAGAAAAAAGGCGCTATTTCTTTAGGTTCTTTTCTTAGCTTATTTTTCTGAGTTTTATTATCATATCTCATCTAGGCTTAACTAAACTCAACTGGTCTGACTAGTAGCTTTATCCATCAGCAGCTGACAGCATGCCTTGTCTCTTTTTGTTAGTGGTCAAACTCCACTTATAAAACCTAGCATCATTCTGTTGGGCTCGCTGTGTAGCTAAATAATCTCTTTTACTGCTTTGATATACATTTTGATGACCTTATACCCAAACTCAACGGGAGGTTTTTGATTATCCATGCAGCATGTTTAATATACAGACGTTACACAAAAGCAGATTATGATTCGGGGGACCTCACATCAGACAGATGCCATGGATCCCTGTGATGTTCAGTTGATTAACGGCATGGATTGCCGTGCTCCTGCTGGTGGCTATGTAGGTCAGATTACATCTGTGGAGTTTTTTACTTACATATTTGAGGGACCTGCACACGGCTCTAACAGCACGTAGCATGTCAACAGTAAAGTGCATGTCAATGAGTCAAGAAGACTCCTTTATGTGAATTTGATGGTCCATGCCAAATACTGGCTGCCCTGAGTGTTTAGAGCCACTTCTGATCTTGCTGGAAGACCAAGTTTCTTTCAGATGTGTAATACAGTAGCTGTCCTAGCCGTTTGTCCATTTAGCCAGTGGCAATAATCTCTTTCTTTTCCATTAAGTTTTTTGTGGTCTCTGCGAAACTCTTTGGCCTCCTCTTTAGTCGTCGTAGCCCGAGGCCTATATAGTGTAGAACCAGCACATTAGGCCCCGTGTCGTCAAGGAGATGGATGGACAGTGGCTGTTAGGTTGGCTCTCCGATAGCACTCCAGTATCACTCTTTCAATGGGGGAAACACGCCAGAAGCAGGGAGGATGGATGGGATTGGATGAAGGGGGAGAGTCTGGATTAATGAGGGGCGTCTAGTGACTGATGGGGCGACATCAGTAGACGGCTGTTTCAATTCCAGCCTCCCACTCTACATCCTGTCTGTTATTCATCAGGCAGAAGAACAAAAACATATTCTGCTCCTCTACTTAAAACTAATCATTACATGTTTGGTTCTCCTCTTGTTTCCTCTCAGTAGCTAGGGGATGAGTTTTTATTCCCAATGTGACCTCTCTCAGCAGATACATTCTTACTTTAACTAACCTCAAACTAAAAGTACATGTAAAACTAGCTTTGTTTTGGTCTTTTCCATTAAGCTATGAGCAAGGAGAGCTGCCAGTTTATCATCTCTATCAGGATGGAGTGTAAGCTGACACAAGTGCCTCCCACTCCAACTAACCAGTCCCGTGATGCCGGCTCGTAAATTGTGGCCTCTGTTCCCCGCGGGTCCACCTCATTGCCCCCTCTCTCCTTCTTCATCCTATCCACCCTCCCCAGTGGGACCATTATAATCAGTATGATGATGTGTGTCTGTGTCGGAGCCTCCACACCGTTCTCTGAAGTGGGGGTGAGGGGCTCGGAGAGGAGCAAAGTGAGGAGCAAAGTGAGGAGCAGAAGAAGAAGAGACCTGGAGAGGAGAGGAGCTATGAGGAGAGAGAATGAGAGGAGATGTGAGGTGCGGGGGAAGGGACACAAGGAGCACATTAACTATTTATGGGTCTACTCCCATGGCTAATGGGAATTACATCTGTTTTAATTATTGATGGCCTAACCGGCTGTCTTTATAAGCATCTCCTCTGGGGACTGAATTGCCTGACAGATGTATTCCATTGTTGTCGTTGTTTATGTATGATATGGAAGTACATGTGGATTGGTCCGTGGAACTCAACTGATGATATTCAGCTGAAAGTGATGTTCTCTAAATTCACTTTTCTTTCACTCTAAATTATGGCCATGACTTCATCTCTTTAGGTTTTCTACCAAGGGTGCCTTTGTTTGTCTTGCCTGGGGCTCGAGTGAAAGGGGAAATAACTGTACTGGTTTTTACAGGCAAAATATGACCATTGGCAGACATGAAGGATACATCTTTGGAAAATGAACCAGTGCACCTGTATAGATAGATTTTCCTTAAACAGAAAGTCTTTATCTTTCAAGAGAACAGATTTTATGTTGAAACTTGGCCGGCTTGAGTTTCTAGGTTTCTCTCTTGCCAGTCATCTCTCGAGTCTTGCTGTACTCAGATTTGTTGCCAACTGGCCCTCAGTCAGCTCCATTGTGAGAAGGTATTGGTGTAGCAGATGGCACTAGAAAAGCCTGAGGTATCTTCAGAAAACAGAGGTCCTGGCTTCATTGCAAGTCGAAGGAAGAATATTTTCTCTCTCGATGAACTCCAGTTGTGTGTGTGTGTGTGCGCTTGTCTTGCATTTCAGTGTGAAGGGTCTCTATGCTGTGTGTGTGTCCTTATATTTATAGATTCAGTTGCTCTGAATGAGTGATCTCTCTTTCTTTACATTTTTCTAATGGGCCCTCAGAGAGTTGCTATTGAAAGGTAGGAGACGACAGACAGTTATCAGTACCTGCCTTCTGCTAGCCATCATTAACGTCACAGTAACCAGACATTTATCAACTGCCATCGCTAGACCTAAATGATCAATGTCTAAATTAGGCTACCCAATCAGACACAAAAGCACTTTTTTTAAAGAAACATTATTGTCATGTAATATTAGAATGTTCTGAGCTGTCTCGCCATGTCTATGCTCAAATGTGCTGATGCATGTGTGCTACGCAGAGTTAGCGCGATCCTATTGCCAAAGATGTAGACGTCCTTAAGGACCAGCCTCTCCTCGCTGAATTACAAGCTGGCCTTTTCTAGACGAGCCCATTGATTAATGGGCCCTATTAAAGCCCGTCTGCTGGACGTGGATTGTGGGAGGAGGCGGAGGAGACAAGTTAGCGGGGATGGGCGAAGCCTCGTCCTCCCTCTGATGGATAGTCTCAGAAATGGTCCTTACCGCATGTGTCATACAGCATCTGGAGATGTATTGATGTGCTACAGGGCAGCCAGCGCAGTTACAGCAGGTTCCATCAATAAGTTAGAGGGGGGGTTGGGGGGGGGGGGGGGGAGTAGGATTAGGGACAGCAGGTCAAAGTCAAAATAGGAATATTTGAATTTAGAAATTCAGGTGCACTAAAAGCCGAATATTAATGGAAGAGACAAAATGACAGTCCATAAACTCAGCCAGGCAGTGAACAAGTATGTTAATCACCAAAGTGACAATTACTAATAGGGTGATGAGTGGATCCAAATGAAGAGAAGTGGTCCAGCACCTCTTACTGAGGTGTTATCTTACTAACAGTGTATTACCGTCCTCATTAGAGCATGTCCCATGGTTAATTATTGATCAGCTATGCAGAGATAAGTCACTCACCAGGGGCCCCATGCTGGGCTTTAAACTCAACGCTTCTCCCCCCCCCCCCACACACACACACAAACACACACACACACACACACACACACACACACACACACACACACACACACACACACACACACACACACACACACACACACACATACACATACACATACACATACACATACACATACACATACACACATACACAGAACTGCTAATCATTGTTTACTCACACACCAGCATGTGTCAGTCCCAGTGTTAATGTATATTTAACAGGCTCACTGAGAATCCCTGACTACTGTTCAGTTTAATAGGATGCTAAACTCCAGAGACAGTGTGGTTTATTAGCTCACTAATGTCTGTCAATGTCAAAATGGTGTTATAATAGAATGAGGCTTTCCTCAATAAAAGGGCCAGCTTATTTTCTATTTGCTGCTTAAGGATGACTGAAATGTCTCTGCTCTTTGATATTTATTTAGCTTCATGCTCTTTTATTGGCAGTATGTGCCTAATCAGCATATATAAGCAGACAATAGTCTAGGTATATAAATATTCCGAGTGGTCCCATGTTTGTGTTTAGTAAATAAACTAGGATTGCCAATGTCAGTAGTAATTTCTCCCACGGGCCAGCACAATTTCCATCCCAGTGTTATGAGATCTTGTAACAAAATGGTTACAAAAATCATGTCCGGGTGCTCAAAGCTACACATGGGACTTTTACAGCATGTCACTCTACTTTACTAGTCCACTTAAACTTGTTTAATAAATAAAAAAACCTATGAATACACAGATTCTCTCCAGATTCCTATACATGCCAGGGATTGTTGTGCCACTCAAACTGAACCCACTACGACTAAATGAATGGCACTGAAAGCAGAACCACTGAATTGTATGTTGACATTGACAAATAAACTGTACTTAATGTGGATTGATCGTGTCTGGTGGAGGCTGGATCCATTTAATAATGTTGGTATTGCCACAGATCCCGTCCATTGAATCAGATTGGTGCATCTCTTCTGAAAACAAACCTCCAGTTTGGATTGCCACACCTGCTTTTTTTGGAACAAGAGTATTTCCACATTGCCGTGGAAATATCACTCAAAACCAGTGTCAGAGCTGCCTGTGGCGGGGTGTGTGCACATACAGCTTTACAGTAGCAGTGTGACCAGGTCAGGATCTCTCGGCCCATTAACTCTTCTCTCTTAGCGGGACAGAGAGGTAACAAGATATGGAACATGATGAATCCTACTATTCCCGAGGTCATTTACTCTGCCTTTGTTCCCTGCCCTTTCTTTCCTGTGAATGCACTCGATTGTCATCACTCTACATCTGTATCTTCTTTTTATGCCACCTTGATTGAACTCAAGAGCAGACTCAAGGTTATGAACACCTTTCAACAGATCCGTATCCTTCATAGTATAACAGAGGCAGTTTCTTTTTTTTATTAGTGCTTGATAAATGCACATGCTGCTGGTCTAGGGGATGAAAACCATGTAGTTTATCCTCTGCCTGAAAATACATTATTCTGTTCTATTGTTTTTTTGTGGCTTTAGTTTGTATTGAAATGAACTAGCTTCAGAGGAAGCTGATGCATACATTGTGAAGCTATAAAGTGTTGTTCTATCTTCTCCAGAGGAACCAAAGGCAACACTTGCTTGGTAAGTTGTGATATAATTGAGTGTGCAGTCATTGATTTCCTTCTCTCTTCTCTCTTGCAGGTAAGTGGATGTGTTTTGCCGCGAGGGGTCTGAGGGGCTGTGGGGTGGTAAGTGTGGAATCATTGTGAACACCAAGTCATTTTTCAAACACAGGACGCTGTCCCACTCCTCTTTATACCCAGACATGCTGAATGGACGGCTGCTCGTCTAGACACCATAGATTGTTTTCTCTTTCTTCTCTCCACTAGATAACCTCCGTGTCCTTTTGGAGAATGACATTAACAGAAAACTGTCTTTCAAGATGATAAGGGGACATATTTAGAATTGATGAAGGGGTCTTCCCTGTTTCTGGATTCAATCAAATATAATCAGCTAATGGATTTTTTAGCTAGTCAGTAACATCTATGACTGTTCAGATCCTTGTCGTTAACAAATGATTTGCCACTAATGAAGGAGCAGTGTATGGAGTTACTGTCGGAGATTGTGTATTTTATTTCAAAAAGGAATAAAGCTTGACTTTTTCATTAACTTGCAGTCAATAAAAAAGCACCTGCATCACCATTAGGACAGGTTGGCACATTTAGGAAACGTCTTCTTTAGAGTACAATAATATGTCTTGAATGCATAAAAAATGTACGTTTTATATTCAATAATTCGCTTCACCGCTCCCCCCTCACAATAATAAAAGACTGCAATTACTACCTCTCTAGTTCTGACGCTCTCTAACCTCTGCCCACTAAGACACACTTTTAAAGCCCCCAACCAGAAAGCTGAACAATGCTAATGAGTGTGCAGCCGGCGTCTCTCACTCTGTGAGTGACACGGAGATAAAGCACAGCACAAAGTGAAAGTGAAATAATTGTTTAACAGACAACCTGACAAGCAAGACAAAGGCAGAAGTGGGCCAAATAAGACCCCTTCCATTTGATTATGCAAATCAGTTCGCCCCACATCTATCTCGCAGTGCATTGTGGGTAGTCATTATTGTTAATCAGTCTCAGTGATTGGCCAGAGACATGTGCTTTTGTCAGACTGGATTTGTCCATTCAGAAAAGGGATGTGGGTGTCTGTGCCAGCACATGTAAGGGGGGGGTGTTTGTACAGTACAGTTTGTAACTGACAGCTGCTACTATACAGCTACATTCACTTTATACACAACAGATGATTGTGCTAAATATAGACTTCACGGCACATCGCCTGAATACGGTGTAATGGAGGCCCTACGAGCTGCAGTTATGTAACCTTGGTAGTATGTGCCGTCATGTTAAACAGCTGGCCAGTGTTGTGTCTGTGCAGCTTTACCAAGGATCATAGAACATAGAGTAATACGATTACAGCTAAATGTAATGGATACTATGAACGTAAAGCAAGCTAAGACTGAGCAGAAATTCTTGGATTAGAGAATGTGTTTTTGAGTAAACGCACATAGATGGAACAAAAGTCCAAGAGCAAAACGTGTTGTTCATTCAGGAAAAAGATCCTGCTGTCCTCTCCAGAGACTTTACAGCGCAAGACAAAAAGCAAACCAAACTGCAGGTATAGGAGAACAAAGAGAGAGCGTGATGAAAAACACACATGTCCTGCAAATTTGAAAAGGTCACACTGTGGACACATCTCCACATGTGCGTGGCCCTGCATCTGCTAGGCTCAGTTTGCCTCCTCACTCATGTCATCCACACAGCACACACTTGAAGACACAACCTCTGTACCCAAATGTTTAAACGCTTCAGTAAACATCAGGGGCCTCATTTATAACGCCTTGCGTAGGATTGACGTAGGAAGGTTGCTTACGTAGTACAAAGCACAAAAATAGGTACATAAATTTTCCGCCATTTTCCGATTCACAAAACGTTGCGTACCGGCGAGGGAAGTGCGTACGGCACTCCCTACGCCTGTTTCCCTTGATAAATCACAATCGACTCGTAACGCCCATATTTGCCTATACATAGTCAAAGAAACGCCCATTCATTCATTCATTTTGACTGACTGCATGAAGAAGATTGCAGGAAATGACGATAGAACAGCTAAAAAAGACATCTCACACCGTGTCAGATTTTGGTTATTGTGGGGAGGTCGAGATAAATCACATTGTTTGGTGGATGCAGTTTGAACCAGAGTAGCAGCATGGAGGTCAGATCGTCACCAAAATAAATAAATAAGTGGTCCGAAAAAAGTTAATGACAAAACAAATACACATAACCTTCCTCAGGCAGTGTGTTTGTCCCGGGGACAGGAGACACCCCCTTGATGAGAAACTGTAAGAAATGATCGGGGAATCCCTCCGGAGTGGAGTCATGACGACTGGATCTGAATTATTTTTGTTGTATTTGGTGGTTTGTGTTCCAGCTGTCGATCAGCAACTATATATCCATAATCCACCAGTTAAAGGAAATACAACTAATGGATTGTGTTATATTAGCTGTACAATTGACCACATATGGTGTTCTTAGTTTCCATACCTCCTGTGTTTTACGAGCGACTTATCAAGTCTTGGCAAACGGCATAAAACACGATTAAACGTGATAGTATATAAAACCATGCTCGTATCTACAACCTATAGAAATGCAAAACGGCGTCAGTTTAGACGTAATTCTGTCCTCCTGCTTACCGCATCATTTATGAGAAAACATTTCATAACATGAACACAACATATTCGAGGTGGTTTTAAATAGCATATCCGTATTTATTTATTTCTCCAAGTTATGTTTTTGTGTGCACTGAGGAGTCTCAAACGGGCGTTTGTTTAATCATTTTAAGATTGGCTTTAATCAATGTTTGAAAATGAATTCTTCATATTTGATAAATGAGAGGTAACATTTTATTTATGGTATTATTTCCACATATTTCTCTCCATTCTTCCTTCTGCCAACGGTGTCGCAGTTTCTCGTCTCTCCCGTTTGTGTGCTTAGTGCGTACGCATGGGTTAGAGTTTGCGTGGAGGACAGCACATTTTCCCGTCAAGTTAGTATTTTATAAATCGCAAACATTGCGTAGAAACTGGCGTACGCCATTTTTTTGAGCGTATATCCCTTTATAAATGAGGCCCCTGATCAGAGACAGCGAGAGAGCTCTGGAATTGATTATATGGTGCATGATGCTAAGGAAGGAGATTTCCCGGACTTTATTTGAGCCTCTTTACTTAGTTCAATATACTCTATTCTTGTGGCTTACCTTGCTTCTAGCACGGGTTCTCCACGTGGGATTAGTGTTATTCCGTGTGGGTGCATTGATTCCTGATCCTCATCCAAGTCACATGCAAGGATGTGATCAAGATGAGAGGGAAAGACTACCTTCTGAAGAGTATAAAGAGATGCTTAGGTTTTTGTCAGCCCAGTGGTCAAAGCAGTACTCTGAATATTGTTTTGAACTAGTATATCCGCAATATCCAATTTGTTTTCATGTGTTGTAGGACAAAAAGCAATCAGCTTGATGTTGTTTTTGCTCTAGTAATCTCCAACATATCAAATATTTTCTAATGAAGGTCACGATATAAATTATAGGGATGTAATGTGGTTTACCAAATTGATAATGTGGCTAATGCCACATTAGTATTTCAGTTTTGAGCACAGGGGGAGTAACGTTTTATTTTAGTGATTGACCTTCTTCAATTGATTTCTCCTCCCGGTTGAGCAGGTGTCGTAAATATCAAGATGTTCAGGGAAACAATTAACCTTCATGAAAACTTATTTGCATATTTTAATCTGCGTCATCGATTTAAAGAGTACCTCATTTATCGGGAGGTACATTTGCACAGATTCTCTTCCATTAGATTTTCATTTCTGATTGAAACAGAAATAAAAATCGAATTGCTTATTTATCTTTTTTCTGAGCGTCTCTCAGTGTTTGATTTAATTGTTTTTGCTGTCAAAATCTCTCGTAAATTATTCAACAAAAAATCTCCATGTGGGTGTTATTCCCGAGAAGTAGCACGGATAAACCCAAAGTTAAACTCAGATCTGGGGCAGTTCATAATCAGTTTCTGCTCGGCCAGAAAAATCCTCACAACTGTGTCTCTGCGTTTCCTTCTCACAACATCTAGAGCCAATCCAGATTTGCAATCACTTGTCAGTGATCCGTTCTCTGTAATCTTGTTTGGTGTACACACACAAGCCCTTTCACACATGATATGTGCATGGTGAGTGGATTGGGAGTAAGTCCAGTGTGCAGAACACAAACACACTACTGAGAGGCCATGTGTCCCAAATTAGACCTTGCAGAGTCCCTGACATTCCAACTAAAAACACTCTCCCTCGGACACCGTTAGCGTGCATGTGCCATATCAAATGTCTTTCCTAGATCTATGCAGTGCTGATCTTAACCTCAGACATGATTTGCCTCTAGATGTAATCTGTTGGTCACAAGGGTTTTAAAATAGGAAAGTTTGAAAGTTTTTGATCCACATTATGTCATGTGATCCAACCGCTTTTATCTCAGGAAACAACTGCAGTATAAACTAGTGTTGTTTGCAAAAGCTGTCAAGAAGGAAAAAAACCTAATCAGGATTGAAAGAGAAGACAAAGCCCCGTGTTAGACAGTCAAATCCTGGAATGTCAGAGTGTGGCAGTGAGGAATGTGTATCTGAGTGTGTGTATCATGTTCAGATTGCCTGTAGCTGACATGACAGTTCACTAAGCCTCTTAAGCCGCCCCTCCACCACATTGACATTGTTTCTGGCAGGAAGCTGCACTGCGCCACTATGATCTGTGTTTCTACGACGACCTTGGCAACCAATAGCTGTAATGTTGTTTTTGGTGGGTTTTTCTTTTGTGCTTGATGTCAATATTGTCTTGTATCTATCACCAATGAGCTTCAAACGTTTAAACAAGAAGGAAACACAACAATTGAGGTAGATTTCAGTAGAATGATGCCAACATAACCTTCACATCCCATGTATCTTCAAACTGATGCAAGTCTTTCCGCTCCTATAGGATCCACTGTCTTCAGTTGGCAGTTTGAAAGGAATGTAAGGCAGAACATGTCTTTGTTTACCTGTGTACAAGAGACATTAAAGTAACCCTTGATATCTGTGGGAAGACAGGCGATAAAAGACGTAGAGGCTTTGAGAAAAACAAACTTTCATGAGAAATATATAAAAGCATGTACATGTGGAAAGGATGAAGGGTTGTGTGTATACTCTCATATTTGAGAGATCACAGAGTCAGAATCTTGTGAGATGTGACTTAAGGGAGAGAGGGAGGGGGGGGGGGGGCATCAAGGTGTAGTGTGCCTGTCTGAATGTCCTCAATCCAAAACTGCACAGCGGTAGCACAAAGCATTATGGACTATCTTAGTTAATGTAGTAAAGCACATTATTCCAGCCTTATTTATAAGACACTTTTTTAGTTTTAAAATGTCCTACAATTACCAGTGTTCACTATGAAATGTGGCTGATATTTTAGCATTCTAACATTCATAACACGGCAAATGTTTCACCCCGTTTGTGTTAGAAATATTATAAACATATGTCACGTTCTGATCACTGCTCAACAACCAAACAAAGGCTGCGTCTACGCTGCTACCAGGTTCCTGTTATAACAAGGAATCACTTTAGGTGTTTCATCACATTCCTACACAAAGATAGATACACTTTTATAATGATACGTTGTTATCAAATCATTTAGCATTGTATCTTTTCTTTGTTATTGTGCCATTATTCCATCAGCATTCATTTCTCGTCGTGGCACTCATTCAGAGAACCTCATCAGTGATTCAAGATGTGCAGTTTTCCAGAGAAATTGTCATTCTGCCCTGCATTCTCTCCAGTTTTAACATAATTGTGAAGGCACAGGTGTGTCTGTGTGTATCTATCTGCATGTGTCCACATCCACTGGCCCATGTCGAGACCAAAACTATTAACTTTAGTCACAGATGGCTTGGATCTGCCCTGGCGCACAGCACTGTCTCGCCAGCTTTGCCTTAAAGTGGGGAATTCAGTTCAACCTCACACAGGGAGACCGACAACAGCGGAAAACCACGGTAGCTGTCGCCTGGATGATCATTCAGTGTTTCCCCCATCATGGTTTGGCGTCTTTGTCAAACCTCTGGTGGAGAGGCTGGGTTGGCATTGCCCTTTCCCCACAGACCTGCGGTTAATCGATTCATTTGACTTAAGTGTGTTAAATACCAACAGTCTGGTTGGTAAACTGTGTGAATGTAGCCTTACTAATAAACTCTGTGCCCCACAGTCCCTCACACTACTCTGTAGTTGTTAGTAACACAGACTGAAGGCCACCATTCATGCACAAGCAACCTTGTAATATGGTTTGGATACTTGTCATGCAGCACTAAAAATAACTTGTGATCATCCACAGTAGAGGGACATCTTAAGAAGAAGAAGAACACTTGATGTGACTTAAATGAAACCACCATAACAACAACCTATTTGCATATCTTGTACCTGTCCAAACTGACAAAATCGTCAAGATCAAATGAAGTACAGTGGTGTTGGAATGTAAATATTAAATTATGGAGAACCACAAGGCCTGCTTAAGATGAAGAGGGTGACAGTGAAAGAGGTATTTATGCTGCGATGGAAATCTTGCAGATAAACATCCTTTCTTATGGTAATTAGATGACGCGGTGGATGAAAGCCATTGGCTGTGCGGTGTAGAGTGCTCTTCAGGAGCCAATGGCTTTTGTTATCAATGGCTGGCAGCTGGAAGACCCATAAAGAAATGGAAGCCTTCAAGAGGCACAGGGCCCTGAAACAGATTTTATGTCGGACTCATTTTGCCAGCCAGAGTGAAAGAGGAGAGAGATGCGGTTGTCTGCAAAATGGCCTCAAGAGCTCCACTAAATTTCCTGAGAAGAAATGGGAGTCATTATTAGAACCTCATTCAGAGTGGGATCATCAGTTTTTGAATGTTATTTCTGGCTTGATCCTGGACTTCTCTGGGTTTAATGCTGCATATAATGTGTTTTATATTGAAAGAGTGGGCAAAGTAATGAGGTTCTACTCTATTTAGTGCTTCTTTTCATTGAATGTCAACTGGTAAATCTCTGGGGGGATTTGGTGGGTTTATCACTGCGTATATTCATTTGTCAAATGCGAGTAAGCACTGTGTCACTCCACCGCTGTTTGTGTTGACTTAATTATCTCTGTCTGCTAAATGCATTTACTAGTATCACCTTTACACAGCTGCCGTTTGCTTTACCCCAGTGACTTGAGGAGACCATTTTCACTTGGGTGTCTTTATGTGTTTTTGTGTGCATGTGTTTATGTCAGCAAGTGTTCTTTTGATTGTTTGCTGAAACTGTCCAATCCTGCCTGCATACAAAACGTTCTCTAGACTCACATAAATATACACCACAATCATTTTTCTGATTGAAAATATACTGTTTTGTTAGTCATGCAGCCTCACTATGCTGACATATTGCTACTTGAAGAGCACCACCACCATATAGCATACGTGCTGCATTTACAGCAGTTCTTTTATTTATTTTTTTCATCATGCCAGTAATTCTGTCTCTTTTGTCCCCACACCAGAGACGGGGGGGTGTTTCCATCCTGATTCAGTGGGAGCCCAGCGTTGCTAATAATTCCTGGCAATCACAGAGCACAAGTGTGATCAATATGAAAGACAGAGGCAGCAGGCAGCCATCCAGCCCTGATAGCTGCTATTAAGAGTCCCCTTAGCCAGTAGCACCAGAGCCACGTCTGCGGTCTCATTCCCCCTACACCACTAACAGATGAATAATAGAGCTGTGATTGGGAGCCTCATATTAAAGTTTGTTTATTCTCAACTAGGGTTCAAGGATTGGATGGTTGTTTGTTGATTAGTTTTTGTGCCAGAGAAATTGAATTCTCAGATTATGAACAAAACCTCCAGAATGCTGCTGCTGCCCACAGTGTAGCGGCATTTCCCATTTCCATTGTATTCTACAACATATGCCAATCTCTGAGGCCTGTAAAGTTCAGTGATTTCCAGATAAAGCTTTGCTTTACCAAAACCCTCTGGCACAAAGACGGTGTGCCAACGGAAAGTGCTTACTAGTGAGAAGTAAAAGAATCAATAGCACAATAAAGTCTTACCACATGTAATGAAAGTAGCTTGTATATCAGAGCTTCCTTGCCAGGGATTACCTCTGTTACCTGATCCATATATGGTTCTGATAGATATATTTTTCAGGCATTCTATGTAAAACAAGGGCAGCAATTACCTTTTAACAATTATTTATATCCCAAGTGCAGTCATAGAAAAGGTGGAGGATTGTTATGGTCGGGGGCAGAAAATAAGAATGTATGCAGGGTAACCTCACAGGTGAGGCTGTGACCTTTTAAATGTTTGGTTGTCCGACCCATCCGTCTGAGAGACGCAGCTGTTTATACACCTTTTAGAAATGGAATTAAAGAAACACAAATAATTTGCTGCTAAGAGGCAGTGGATGTTTTTATTTTCAAATGTAGACAGAGTTGTTCTTCCTTCAGCTTGATCATTCTTGTTTTGAATGTATATATTGCTGCTTTGCTCTTTGTTCGGCTGTTGCTAAGTCCTTAACTGAAGGGTGGAAGAACAGAGACGATTCATAGCAGTGTTGTTCGTCATCTCAGTCCATCTTCCCTTCTTTTTTCCAGAAATACAAATTTAGATGCAGTTTTGTATTCTGATTCACAGATTCACAACACACAGATCTTATTTGATCAAGCAGACTACTGTAATCCTTTGTTTTATTTCCTCTTTGGAAAAACAACTCTACAATTTACAAGGAGGCTATGCAGGAATTTCTTCTAACACCTAAATGAATACTATACACCTCATTACAAAGGGGATTTAGTCCAAATTTAGTAAAGGGACTTAGATTAAAGCTGAGTGCCTAATCCCTCTCCAGCCCATAGCTGAGCCCTATTGATGAATCGTCTCTCTCTTATGGCAGAGGGGATCAATAGGCAAACGGCATCATTGATCCTAACTGCTTTGAAGTCATGTCTCTCCCAGCCAGAGATCCCCATCCCTCACATCCCGCTGTCACACAAACCCCTCTGTCCCCTGCTGCCTCGCCTGGTTAGTGGCTGTCATAAAACTGCAACCAGCACAATATTTGGCTGTGAATTATGTGTTAGCAGCCCATTTGACTAAATAATCCAATATATGATAAGTGTGTGCTTGTATCAATGCTACCACATTAACAGCAGATGCAGTTATAGTTATTTCAAAAAAGCATTTACACTGATTTCATTGAGTTGATGTTCTTTATTGTCTACATTAATACTGAAAGGATTTGGGGGAAAATGAGGCTCAATGATGAGGTTAAAAGTCCTAATATCCTGCCTTTTCGTCACAGTAACATGTCCCAGATGTGCAATGCAGGGCTCTTAGGAAGTTTTCCCCAGTGACCTCATCATAGTGGTCCAGACAGTCATGGGCATCCCTCTTAAGAGCAGGCCCCCATGTTATTATGTGGTTCTCTGCAGGACTTGTCTGTCTCTCCTAAAACCATTTGTAACAGAAGAGAGATTCAATATACCCGAGGTGTGGAAATCCAACTCTTCCAGCCTGGCATACAGATAGTAATCGTTTGACTTCGAGAAAATGCAACAAAGCAAACCAAGGCTGTTTTTTTTTTTGTTTTTTTTTCCTTAAACCTCTGTCTTCAATTTTCTCAGAAATACGTTTTTTTTCTTCTGAAAAACCCAATTCCTCCCTCTGCCACAATGTGCTGACAGAAGCAGTTATCACAGCTCCCAATAATGTGAGCGTTTCTACTGGTGAGCACAATGAAAGGCTTTGGGAAGTCTTGTCAAATCCATTCCTTTTACAACAATGGGCAATAATTGGGAAGACAAGACAAGGATTTTTTCATTCCCTCGTTCAATAGTAGAATACTTTAAAAAAATTACATTATAGCTGTTTTTCAAAAATGCAGTAAATGACTGTCAAGGTTGGCATTTCATATTTGTATTATTTAGAACACTCTCAAGCACTGTAAATATCACTAACAAGCAAAGCATGTTTTGTGGAGTGGGTCTATTTTGAGTTGAGGCTTTCTATTTGATTTGATTAAATGGAGAAATCCATTTAGGAATATGTTTTGAATGTCAGGCTTCTTCAATTCTGGTGCCGTTCCAACATTAGGAAAAAAGGCCTTTGATTCTGTGCTCTAAACATCTGACTCCCAAGCTCGAGACTCAATTTACAAGCCCATATATTTTATGTAGAACCTCAGAAGCTACATTACATTCTTACAATTATTAATTATACTACAACTCTTAATGTTATATAATTAATCCTGCAATTGTGTGCAACAGTTTTATTGTCCAACACTAAAACTAAAGCCTGTAAATGGTCTCCCTGTTGTAATAATACTTACCTACATTAGGCATTATACCACGGACTGGAATTGGTTTTCATGCTGAAGTTGTTTTATATCAGACATTACAAGTCGTTCTTTGTTCTTTCATGTTTATTGTCTCTCACTGACAACGAAAGGAGCCGAACAACCCTGAGAACAGTTCAGTACGATATCTCTGTGGCAGAGCACCGAGTTTTCAGGGCAGTGATTTTGTGTTTTAGTAGAAAATGGCAAACTAATCATCTGCACAACACCTTCTCACCTCTCACAAAGCCATGTGAAAATGAATTATGCCTGGTAACAGTGTGGATAAATGACCAGCTGGAGCAATATCCTGGCAGAAGCTCTTAGTGCTTATTAAAGCACATAGTTGTAGGCTGACCTTACTGATATGTTATGTAGATGTATTCTGCTCCTGTCTGCTCTGCACAGCCACACACAGCGTATCGATTGACACAAAGATCCATGGAGGCCACGGTAAGGGTGGTTGAGGTCACAGAAACGTGTCTTTTTTCAACATAAAATCAAATTAAATCGAAAAATAAGAGCCATTTGAATGAACGTCCTTGTATAATCTTTGGGTATTAACAGACAAATAAAGTAAGGATGAAAAATGACTGGACAAGCAGAAAAGAGGATATTCTGAAATGGTTAAAGGTGTTATAATGACGAAGAGGGGTTGATCTGCTTTCCCTGCAAAATTCTGAAATGTACCTAGCCGATCAGTTATTGGTCCTGAGTTTATAGCACAAGAGCTGGCTTGTAATTATTTCCCCTCTTGCTTGGAATGGAGGTGTTTGTGCACATCCATTTGTCTGCACAGACAGAGGCATCTTTGTCTGCAACCTTTCACAGTCTCAGCCTGTTTCATGCCCCTGCCATTCTGCTCGGAGCAGCCAGCACCCCCCCCCCCCCCCCCAGCCTGCAGGGAGTTGTTTATTTGAAGGAGGCGGTCGATGGCACAGATTGCCCAGCGAGGCTGTAATTACACCGAAATCTAAAATGGCAACACTTGGAAAAGGATGAACTTGTCAATAAGTAACACGGCAGCCTTCCAGTGTGAACCCCCTGTTCGCACAACTGGTCATTTCCCCCCCCCCTCCCTGCAATTAATACTCACGGAGAGTAGACGGCAACAATTGATTGTTGTGTTAACTGAAATATAAAGTTGTGTTAGAAATCAATGCATGGGTTTGTCTGTGTCATGGCGCTTGCTCATATTTCCTGGCTATATAGTTGAGGAGGGAGTAATTGGGGGTTGAGATTTAATCTGTGTTGTATGCATTATCGGAGAGATAAGACAGGGCAGTCACATGGCTTTAGTTTAACAACAACATGCTCATAAACAACAAAACATCAATGTGAAGCAGCATTTATTTGTTCAATTCTCCTTTTGAATCTATACAATGTTAGACTTACTGTAAGAGGAAAAAGCCAGTCCAAAGGTACTGCATGTTTTTTCCGACTAACTCAAAAAGTAGCAAATCTTCACATTTGAAGCGTTTTCCTTGATACTGAATGTTTGAATGGTTCATTACTTTTATGTTCATTACTTTATCAATTAAGTTACTAATCATTTCAGAACTACATTCATTCAAACGCATTACTAATCAAGTTAGTAGGCAATGAAATTAAAATTGTTACTGATAGATGCACATTTGCCGTGTTTGAAAGGATTCTTTAAAAAACGGTCCTTTTATTATGATTAGTCGGGCTTACCAGTGAATCTAAAACGGATTAATTAATTGAACACTTTTGAGCTTTAACAATGGTCCTTAAGATAAAAGGTACTCCTTAGGCCTTCCTCTTTGAGTGTAATAATTTAAAGTGATGCAGGTACACGGACACATTCTCCCAATAGGCAAACATATACTTGAACGGCTCTTTGATTGGCTTCACAGGGTGTTTCTGAGCACCAATTACTGCCGCTCTGCATGACACTGCGTCTGTGTGCCGAGCGGCTGAGGCCAGTGAAACCAGGGCTCTGATGTCACCACCCTGCAACGGCCTCCCAATGCCCTCTTCACTCCTTCTCCTCTCTTAGCATCACTGGAGACAACTGGGACACAATCTGCATCCCAGAAATAAAATAAAATGTTCTGAAAGATGGACCGTTGTTTCGTTCCTCTCTTGAGTCTCTCTCTCTGTTTCTTTTGCCTTGCCTTCTCACATATACATTGATCTATTTGATGGTGAAATCTTATGGAAGCACAGCAAGATATAGAAGCCTTAATGCCAAGGGGGCTACGCATATCTAGGACAACGCGTATCTGTCAGAAATTCCCCTGAATCATTTCAAATGGCATGTTATAATCCCACAACTCTGTTTAAGCTTATGAGAAGATTTTCTCATTAAATGTAGTCAGCTGTTTAATTTTCTTGGACACGTGAACATGCCCTCCACCAGAACCCTTTCAGACTTAAAAATCAAGATTTCATTTTTCAGAATAGATCAATAAGTCCCATGAGAAGGTGAATGCATGCAATATGATTTTAATGAGTTGAGCAATCATCCGTTGCATATACAGAGCCTCTGTGGTTCAAACCTGCTTATTATTCATGAAGTCTGGGTTATTGTGATTATGCTTTGTTTCTGCACAGATTTGATACCACTATCATCTGAAACAATGAATTCAAACCTATGACTTGGATATGTAAAACTGAACCTTTTAGTCGTAATTGTTTAAAAAGTTTCCTGTGCCTCAGACTGAAAGAACCCGCGGCTTTTAACCAAAGTATTAAACTGGCTTCCTTTAGATATAACTTTACTCTCATCCAGGCTTTCACCCCGGTCGACCTTGTCCTTGTACCTTAGCTACTTAACTGCCATCGGCACATTGTTACAGGAGCACAGATGTCTGTTGACATGGCTGGAGGGCAAAGCGAGAAAGCATCATTGAATGAAAAGAGTTATTTATTTGCTGGTTTTATTTATTTTCTCCTGGGATTTTGACATGTCTTCTAAGAGTGGTACACGACGTAAACATTTGCCCCAGGCAGGGGAGCAAGGAAGCTTGAGTGAGTACTGAGGAGAGGCTTGCTCTTGTTGGATCTCTATGGCACAGAACAGTCCAGTGCATCACAAGAAGCAAGACATTTAGGGAAATGTGTTGTCATTTGTATGATGCATTTTGAGTGTAAATGATGTACAGCACAGCATGATGGCAATGATGCAGGTTGACAGGGATGTAACAGAGTAAGGATAACAGAATACTTCACAGCAGGTGTGGTATAATAAAATAAGATGTACTTTTTTTTGTCTTTCCTTTGTCAACTGTCCAGTTCACTTCATTTACATATGTAAGGAAGGCTCTGGCAAGCAGGAAGCAGCGGCAGATGGTACTGTCACCTGGAGTGTGTGTGTAATGATAGACGGCCACCTGTGCTGGGTCCCCCCCCCTCACAAAACAAGCCTGGGCTCTGTTTCCTGTGTTGCTTATTGGAACCGCAAGATAAATTGGCTAAAGCTGCTCCAATGTGCTCTTTCTAGTTGCTAAGGAGATTACTGAGCCAAATCTAGTAGAGCCGTTGATCAAACGTGTCTGTGTGTAGAAATGCAGATACTTAAAAATCACTTTAATCCGACCGCTAAGAGATAATCCCTATAAAGTGATGCTACACACACACACACAAGTCTGCATAAAAACTTGTGTACGATGTGGAAACTTCCAGATCCGTATCTCAGTAATTCCACTGTCACATCACCACAGCTCATAAGTTGGTGCCTATCTTTTCCATTTCTTAGGAGTGCATCACCATTAGACCCAGTGATCTTTTTCAGTCCTCTGCGGTGAAAAAATAACCAAGCTAGCAACCTCAACTGTGCGAGAAAACATACAGTAATCCGTAACTTCAGTCCTGGCAAAATAACAACCCAACTCAACATGAAAGCTTGCCCAGACTTCATTAGAGAAGTCGGAGCAGGCAACCTAAACATCTCATTACTCACACTTGTTTGAGCTTGACTTTGGATTTGAAAAGAGTGCCAAAGGTTTGGAATGGTGAGGGGATTTGACAAATTATAGGGTAATAGATTCTCTCATTCATTTAATATGAGAGGGCTTCTCCTTCTGACTTTTGCTCTGCTTGGCTGAAACACTCCACATTTTATAACATGTTGGCAGCTTTGGGAGGATATTAGCTTCATAAAAAGTCCCTTAAAATGTGCTTTAGATGTTATTTACCATGTGGAGCAAAGTATGAGTTATCCTGCAGAAGTATACTGGCATCCTAATCAAAAGCGACTGTTAAGGATAGATGTGTTTTTTGTGGCAAGTAGTTCTGTTTTGACAACTCAAATAATTGCTTTGAACATAAGGTGTTTATTGAAACATCTGTGAGTGTGTACACATGCGCGTAATGAGGTGAATATCCATCTGCCAAAAGAAAAGTCCTCTAAAACATCAGTGCCGCTGCAAAAGAAAACGCAGAACATATATCTTGCCCTCCTTGCAGCCTCCCATTATTATCTCTCCTTGGTAAGAGGGGCTCCTCAGAGAGCTGTCATCCATTGCCATCCATTATCTCTCCGGCAGGCTCTGGGTGGCTGAGCAGCGTCAGCCTGTGGAGCGCAGTGGGACTCGGGGTTAGCGGGGCTCCCAGTCAGGACGGCTCTCTCGCGCCACTGTAAGCCTCGCGGGGCTCCCGGCGGAGGGCACCACGCTGCTGAAGAGGCAGCAGCTAGCCCACATCCTCCTCCTCCACCACCCACCACCCCACAAAGAGCAGTTAGCACACTGTGGAGTCTGTCAGCCTCTGTTTATTAACCTGGAGAATTTTTATTTTTTTAATGAAGGTCCTGTTTTAAAGGGGACCTATCATGCAAAATGCACTTTGTGATGTCTTTTATACATACATATGTGTCCCCGGTGTGTCAGGCTCGCCTGAAGTCGGACAGCTCGGAGTCGGCTTGACTCGGTTTGCATTTATAAAGAATGCACGAATGTGTTTAATCGTTAATGTCAGATATGTACTAAGTAAATAAATGTGTTCCTGCTCAAGGTAAGATTCAACTTTATTGTTATTGCACAGATTACAGGTACTGAGACAACGAAATGCAGTTTAGCTTCTAACCAGGAGTGCAAAAAGCAGTAAAGTGAAAAGTAATGCACACAATCTACAGAATAAAATATAGAATTAATTGATGAATAAACAGTGAGGGGTATGAATACACTAGATATACACAGTATAGCAGTATGAACAGTATGAACAGTATTAACAGTGTGTATGAATATGCTAATATAAAGTATGAAAACTGTAAGCAGTGCAAGTATAGTATAAAATATATAGATATTCATTTCATGATGATAAACATTGTGGAAAAATGTGAATGGAAGTGGCGACGTAAAACTGACACAAAACAACAACAAACTTTTGCGGAGCCAATTGGAGAGTTTCATCACCAGCACGGGGTAAACACCACCAATGAGCGCTCAGCTCGATATACCAGCGAGTCGTTTCCCATCAAGCATTTCGCTTCTGCAGCTCGTGGAGAGAAACTGCTCAGCCTCGCTCTCAAGGCTCCCGGCGTCTTTGTCCGCGAGATTTCAACGTCTCATGCAGTCGAGCCTCCAGAGCAAGTCGGACAAAATGACTAACCATCATGCAACGCACTAGCAAGACGGCGGTCGCAATTGCGCAGGTCTGCGTCGGTCTCGCTCATCTCAAACGAGCCTATTCTCTAACGGGGCTTAAATAGAGGTATACACATTTCTAAAATGCATGATCTGTTTGGTATTTTGAGCAAAACACATAGACATGTTTTCTTTTATATTGTTATATATCTGAGACCCATAATATATGCCTAAAAATAGCATAATAGGAGACCTTTAAGTTTATTTTTGTTCAACTTGATGGAAAATTTACATTTATCAACAGGTTTTGTGCTGCGTTTATATTTCTTAGACATCACTACCAAGTGAGTGAAATGAAGCGTCCTGCTCTCTGTGCACGGTTCACTTGGAATCTATGTAGTTGCAGCATGTTGTGAGGACACTGCGGAGAAGTCACGCAGCAGTTAGTTTTCCTGCTTAGCGTCACACAGTGTTTATTACCTTGATGTGACACCAAACACATAAATCCATTTTCACTCGTACCTGTCATTTCACTATTAAATAAACTGTTTGTATCACTTTTTATCCCTTAATACGCTTCATTGTAATTACTGCACAGCCAACATACTGTTCCATGGAAAACCCCTTCAGGATTTTAATGAAGTAAGGATCACTTCTGGGAGTGGAAGACCAGATGCAGCAAGGAATGCATGATTAATTCTTGAAAATGCCTCTGGAATGCACCTCCTTGGTCTCAATACAGTTTCGGATCAAAGAACCCGACACAAGAAAAACAACAGAGCGTGTCCCAGCAGTGTTATTGCCTTTGATATGATTAATCATTTAATGGACGTGATACTATGTGTTACTATTCCTCATAAATCATCCTGTTTGCTGCTCTGGTTATATTACATTTACTGTATATTGTTCTAAGTGATAATCATGTCATTTGAAATGGTGGAATTTTCTAATTGTGGTCAAGGAAGGCATACAAGTCCTAAATACTTGAACAGCTTAATAACAGAGCATTGCTAACTGTTGTGAAATAATTGAAGCATGCTGATAGTAGTTATTTACAGTGGTTTTGAATCTAATGCTTTTTCACATAATGTAGTAAAACACATTATCATATTTTAATTTATTTGATAGAAAATCACATTTCTGCAAAATGCGTTTTGCATTTAAAGGGTGTAACTTGTCATTCTTTGTAATCACATATTCCCTTTGTAAGTGTTTTTTGTATCCTTGACATGTAGCATTTTCTCTTCTGAGGAAACTCTTTAGTCATCAACATCAACCCCAAAGATCAGAGCTTTGAACTGAGTGCAAAATGCTCTGTAAAAGGCACGGGAATGAAATATTCATCAGGACTAGAGATCGTAAGTTTGGGAATTATTTCTAAAAGTTGTGCACGCAGTGCAAATGAGTCTAAAAGTTGTTCTATCTCTCAAGACTTGCTCCACTTGACATGCTTAAGTGGGTCAGCCGGAAAATAGGAAAATGCTTTATGCAGTGCTTTGTCGATCAACTCATGGCAATAAATGTTTTTATAGCATGGAGAAAATGGAAGAAGGAAATACAGAGTCCATAAACTTTTAAAAGTTCTGCATGGTTTTAATTTCTTTCTCCCTTATGTTCACTCGGCTCATAATGTCCCAGAATGCACTCCTCCTCTTGCCAAGCAGTTTTTACAGCAGTCCAATCTAATAACCACAGCGTTGTATGTCAACGATCAGCACAGCCTTTCAGAGAGAGCCAAAGGTTTGAGGCATTTGATGCCCTCTGTACTAGTCAGATCCATGGTGTATATGTATATCTCTGTCACTCGCACACACTCGCACACACACGCTCAGAAAAGCTCATCTAAAGCTAAATGACCAGCTCGGTTGAAGGTTCTCTGTTTTCCAACTGTCTAGAGATAAAGATCTGCAGTTTTCTATTGACCATTTTGCTTGCCATCATATTCCATCTTAGCAAGTTGGTAAGCATTCATTATGTACAATTAACATTTGTGATTCTGAACTATTGTGCATGAAAAGAACCACATTCTGCAGGATCACAAGGACACATCAAAAGCACCTCAAGTCACCTGATCATTGCACTGCTCCCATTGCAAGCATAATGTAAAATCCACTTTATGTCCTATAAACCTGAACTTGGCTTTCAGATGCTCTTGAGTGTACTGTCTGTGATGTAAGATGTCAGATGTAGACATGCACACAAAGTAGGGCTGCTCAATTAATCGTATTTTAATCGCAATTACGATTTTGGCTTGCAACGATTATGAAAACAACATAATCGAAATAAAACGATTATTTTATTTATTTTTATTTATTGGTTTTTCAGTTGAGTTATACTTAAAGTTCAGGGTAATCAACTGTTAAAAACATACTGTTCAATTTTTTTTTTTCAATAAATGGATGTTTTCAAAGTAAATGGATAATCGTTTTTAATAATCGTGATATCAATTATTGACCCAAATAATTGAGATTATGATTTTTGCCATAATCGAGCAGCCCTAACACAAAGGCATGTAGACCTCCAGGAGCCAGGTGAATCACAAACCACAGTCATCACATTACTCAGCATTAAACACAAACACACTGAGGCTGATACAGTCCAAACACTGTAACACTAATTGCTCAACTAACTGTTTAAACACGCTCCAAAATGTTGCCTTTTTTTTCTTGAGTACAGATGCAGTGTGTTCATGTGCTCGCACACCAACATCACTAGCAGTGTCACAAAAATCAAACATTGGTATGTAATTGCCCTCCTAATGGAATGGGATCGTATCGATTTATGTCACCAAGTGGACGTCTCATTTCGGACTTGGCTAAATAGAGTTTTGACTCCCTTCATCTGTGGTCCTGTTATGTGCCTCTGAATTCCAATCTTCCAAGCTATGTACTGTGAGGCTACAACAAGAGAGTATAGAACCTACTGGGATATACTAGTCATGTCTTAAGGTCACATGTCTGTCAGTATTTACTGTTGCAAAGCCATATCCAAGCTTGTCTAACTTGTTGCCTTCTGGAGAAATCCAAGCACAAAAGTACATTTAGAAAAATACAGAATCACTGACTATCATATTGATTTGTGTCTACCAGTAAGGCAGGGAGAATATGTGTACATGATTGCAAGACAAATAACCTTGCTCAAGAGTAGAGAAAGAAAAGAAAGAGCTGCATTAGATTCAGAGAAATCAAGATTTGTGTTGCTTAGGAATTCTTTGTACCACTGAATTGCAGTCTCATCTCAACAGGAAATGTAATTGGATACAAATTAATGTTTGTTTTTTTGCCAAGGTTTTTCTTAGATAGGGTAAGATGTAGATAAGGCATGTTTTGGCTCTGAGGAAGTGTTGTTAACTACTCTGTTAACCACAACCCGTCATATCTTAGTCATCCTCTCACCCTTTGATATCCCTGCTATCGACAGTACAGTTGACCTAAAACAGTCTCAGGGCTTTGGCGGCTGCTGAGTCCACTCTTCAAATAGATGACCGGTCTCAGAGCTTGCTCCATGCGGACGCTTTAGGTCAACTGAGGCCTTTGACCGCTGCAGTGCACGCACTTCATCCATTACACTGTGACAGCTTGATGAATGTGTCAGGCAGTTTAATTAGAGTTTGTGTTGTTAATATCACCCCCTTGTTTGACGATGTTATTACCTCGGTGTGTGATTCAATGTGATTGTTCCCTGCTTTGATAAGGCAATGAAATAATATTTCTCGCATCAGTGCAGTGGGTAACAAGCATCCCCGTAAGACTGATTGATCACGGCCTTCACTTTATGACTGAACTGATTTCAGTCGCTTGTAATTCAAGGAAAGGCTGCAGGCGCTTCTCCTGAATCAGAGCTGCCAGCCTGTCTCACACTTGTCTAACATTCTTGGCCGAGAGAAAGGATCTGTTCCCGGACTTGTCAGACATGTTATCATTAGCTTCTTAGATTCTTTTTCACCATTATGTTGATGTTACTGGGGTATCCAAAAAAGCACATTTCAGTTCCACTGGTGCATGTGCCAGCAAAGTTTTAGTGTGGTTTAAAAAAAAACGACACAAACACTGACTATATTTGTTTGTTTCTGCAAGACTGATGGCTTGGGTTGCTATTTGACAATTCTGGTTGTTCTTTATTGCACTGAAGTCTTATTTTGGATATTTTTCCACCCGAAACCCTCATGCCTGGCTTCAATCAAATAGAGAGAAGCTATTTTTAAGACATGTTCACAGTGAGTCAGATGAAATCTCACAGATCCAAGATGTGATGACAGTAGTTGGATCTGCTATCAAATAGGTGCTCTGCTATTAAAATGTGTGTACATACATGTTGAAGTGAGCACTCTCTTATGTGCAAGAAGCCGCTATGCGTCAGCTGCAGACTGGCTGGGGTGGCGGTTCTGTGCCGATACCGTTTGATAACATGAGGTTTTTATTCCGACGCTTCTTCTTTGATGCGTCACTGTGACATGCTGAACATGACGGGCCTTGTCTTCCTCCACTTCATCGCAAGTCTTCTTTATCTCAGATCTCCATGCTGAACTGGAATAAAACACAGCTAATAATTCAGCTAGTGCTGTTGAAACCAAAGGTAATCATGTGAGAATTAGTCTGTCTGGAGTATTATTATTTTCAGGATTGCAGGTCTTTTAGAAAGAGTAAGTTCTTCTAAGAGTGTGTTGTAGTTGTTATGACAGCAGAGTTGTAACCTTGGGATAAATGTAATTGTTTGTTGACGTGGCTGGCATTTTAAAACCTTCGCTGGGAGACATTTAAGACCTTGAAGGACAAAAAGCTGTGTTAAAACCTTAATAGGATAAACCAGCACCCGGGCAGATTTCTCTTTCATAGACAGCCAACACATACACACACACACACATGCATACAAACAAGCAAACACACACTCCATGTTTCATTTACATTCACACTAACACACATCCGCGCTCACTGTCACACCTCGGCGCCGATGCAAAAGTTCCACTCACATCCATCACCTGTCGGAGCAGAGCGAGTGTGAGATGATGATGGATGGTTAGATGTTTCCACAGAGCAGAGCAGAGTGTCGTATCCTGTTTCGCTGGAGAGCTTCCCTGCTTTTGCCTCAGGTGTTCTCTCTGACCCGGAGGTTAATTGTCAGTCAGTCAGCATGAAAAAGTCATGTAAAAGTCAGATGTGTAAATCTGTGGTTGTATATGACAGCCCAGCTGCACACGGGAGGAACGTTTTTATGTCAATCGTATGACATGAGACTGTAACGGACAAGACACTCATCTTCTCTAGTGTAAATTATATAGATTCAACGTGTTAGGGCAAATGTAGTTTCCATGTCAACCATGTATCTTTAAACAGCAGGGATAAATACAAATGTATGAGTAAGTCTCTACTCGACGGCTCTAAGCAAACCTTGTTTCTATAAGTACTATATTGGAGGCTCTGCTCACATTCGAAAATGCATCCACTTCTTTTTTGCCAGCAGAAAAAAAGGGTTTTCCAGCTCTTTTTTTATTCAGTCGTTGCAGACTCAGAAAACCATAAAGTAATGTTCAGGTGAGCCCATGTTCACTCCTTTATTTTCCAACCTATTCGTCTCATGAGGTGCAGCAGTTTTCTCGGGGTGTTGAGGTGTGAAGGTCATTCTGACAGTAGCCCCTCCCTCTGTGCCAGAAACAACAGAACCTCCCCCTTTCCCAGTGTAGCCCCCAGCACCACCCTGCAGGTTACAGCATGCGAGCAGCGTGACCCCGGGCGAGGCCGTGGTCGCACGCCGCTCACCGCTGCCCTTTCCCCCCCCCTTACACAAGCACCGCTTCTGCCAGAACCGCCATATGTTTAGCCATCGACTGTCATACGCAGGGGGCAAAGGTGAGAGATGCCCAGCGGGAACGTCCTGGCAGAGTGCTCCACCCCATCAGGGAACCGCACATGCTGTGACACATTTCCTGGTGTGCTGCAATATTTTTGACATTAGGGTTTATGCAGGCATTTAATTGTGGAAATGCAGATTCACAGCATGTCTATATTTGTTGCTTTTTCTCTCCTAAGCCTGATTTGCCTACATAAAACCAGTATTTTTCAGCGATGATATGATTAAACAAGCTCACACAGTTAGGAGTGACGGAGTGCAGGCACTGAAATGGAGGTAATGTGTCCTGTTGAATTGACCCTCCTCGGTGCTTCAGCTTCCTGCTTCCTGTCTTTAGCAGAACATAGGACGGTGCTGTGGTGGCCTGTGGAGCGAAACCAGAAAAACTCAGTGGAAACCTGGAGAGAAGAACACACACAATTGTTGAAAAAAGCACTTAACAATTTCTCACTCGAGGGCACAAAGCCTGGTTTATGGTTCCATTATTCCAAAGATTGTAAGGTTAAATACACTTGTTGATGGATGTCCACGACCTATGAACTCAGTGCAGCTTCCCTGTGGTGTATGGGAATTTCAGCTGTTTGTAACGCTCCTTGGAGCTTCTGGCTTTATGCTGTCAAAATGTACAGCATGTCCTAAGAATTCCTTATTTAAGGCTATGTCATAGTGCAGAAATGTTTTATTTACATACACCCTAAGGCCAATAGTAAAGTCGTTTTTTCTATCGGTTGCCCAACATTTTGTATCTGAATGCTGCTTTCATATGTAATAAGAGTTCAGCGTTTGCAGCTTGATATGTATAAGTGAAACCATATCAATAATGGTGACTTCTATTCCTAATATTAAAGACTTGAAGCAGTGTTACATGTGGACAGACAGCCGTATGTTTACTCTCCCCTAGATATTTTGTAGCATTTCAGCAAAACATAATGTTGAGCCTGAAAATAACTCTATTCAATAACTACTGCCCTTCTTTACATGTGTGTTTTTAAATGATAAATTGTACCGTCTGTAAATAAGAATAGGGTTGCTACTCAAATATCTCAGTCAGCTGTTGCTATGGCGACATGGAAAGCCACTTTATAAATGCAGCGTGTGTAACCTCTGAAAAGCCTGCCAGACCATCACCACTGTGACCTGTGAGGAATTTATAGAGGGAAAAAACCATATCTACACATCTGTCCACAGAACAGTCCCTCTCCACACAAGGGCATTTAGCAAAATAGCAGTCCATGCATTTAAATAGGAATATTATTATAATGGCACACCGTCACATCAAGTGTGTGTGTGTATGTTTGAGTGTGTCACATAGGGTTTGGAGAGGGGAAGGGTTTTAGGCCATAAAACATGGCAACACTGTGACAGGTCTGAGAGTCCTGGTGGAGAGACAGGCCTGAACAGTTGACCTCACGGCTTGCTCTTTATGTTAATGCCAGAGAATTTATTAGCAGCCAGTTTGGGCCTCGAGGGCACCAGTACTGAAATTGATGTGAGTTTAAGGAGGATGACAGAATGAGAGTGGTCATACATTTATTCTTATCTATTTTGTTCCCGTCAGCAAAAACGCAGCAGATCATTAGTGACTAAGGGGGACAAACCGGCTCACAAAGAAGGAGAGAGAAAGTTGTGTGGGAGGTTTACTGTGAGGTGTGTCTGATGAAACAAAAGAGAAGTGAGCGTGCCTGTAAACCGGTGTTAACTAAATCTGTGGGTGTGGAGAAAATGGTGCCAGTGATTCACTAAATATACAACACATTTCAGTATTTTCTTTACTACATTATTTCACTGTAATGGGGATTTTAATAATGTACATCATTTCAGCTGTCACATTATCATGTGAAGAAAATAAATGTTTGCTAAAAAATATGTTTAAAGTTGCTTAGTGTTTGTTTTGACCTGTGTACGTTCCTAGACCCAAAAAGGAATAGTTAAAATGTTTATTTATTCCTATATATAGCAGAGTTTAAGTAAGGATAATGCAAATGTATTTTTGGCTTGAAGGTTCAACTAACAAAAGTCTGGAATGTAATGAAACACAAAATATAGTTTTCTACTACTTAGTTTAAAACGTTGATTGAAAAAAAGTGATATAAATATTTTGCAATACATGTTTTATTAAAGCATGGAGTAGAGAAACAGTTAAATAGTGCAGTGAGCTCAGGAGAATGCCTAGTGAAACGGCTCATAACTCAGAATGTCTCCCACACTTTAAAGCAGCTTGTTCCCACATTCTCGCCCAACAAAGCTCCCAAAGCCAAATACATGTTAGAAACAACATCCTAGTAGAGATAGATAGTTTGTCAGTTTTTGGTCTTGGCCAAAATTCAAGACGGATGCGGTTTTATCTCATTGAAATCCCCAGGAGAGAAATATATTTTGGTAAAAACAATCAATATATATTTTTTAGAAATATATTTATTCTTGGAAACCTGGACTGTGCGATACTGGGGGCTGAGCCAAGTCCCACTGTAATTCACTGTAGACCTCCTGTGCTCCCGCCAGCAGGCTGTAAAGGACATTTCAGTGGACAGGCAGTACTAACTTAGTATGTTATTGCTAACAGGAGGTCATATTTCTCCTGGTGATCGGTCTTTCTGAGGCTGCTCCTATAAAGAGTGGCACAAGTAGAGCGAGGCAATTAAATGAAAGGTTTTCCTTGAATATGGGCCTACCCACATTGACAGCATGAAATTGTTAGCTGTAACTGAGAAAACGCCTCAAGCAATTTACCTCCGTAGAGTGCATGAGAATATCATTTATTTTCATTCACTTCGGTAAAGGGATACCAGTAGCTTGCAATGTAATTTGGCTGTCTGAGTGGATTGGATGACATACGCATGTCGGTGAAACTAAAAAACAGCGATACCTTATTAAATATCTGATACTGACTCACGCAGTGTCTGGCCACTTCATCTTAATCTGTTCCAGACATTAGAGTAACATGTGGGGAGTATTTAGCTTGTCAGCTGTCCCGCGGCTTAAGAAGGGACCAAAACCAGTGGGTACAGTAAAAGCTTCTAAAATAGTTTTAACACACTGAACTGCCGCTGAACTCCTGCTCAAAATGCAGTTCTTGCTCTGGAATATTGACACACCTGACTTCAGAGTAATTGCTGCAGTTAACTTAAATCAATTAGCAATCTCAAGCATCATTAGCTGCTTATACTTTGCAGCCAACACCATTACTTATTCAAAACAGTCTTAATTGTTAATGCTTTGGTAATGATTGCTTAATTGTCTTAATGATATAGTACGATTAAGTAACTCCAAGGGCGTACATTTGGGTGTTTATACTAAACGTGACTGTGTTTTTCTCTTTTTTCCCATGCTTGGATCCCCACTGTGACTCCTCTCCTGCTTTGTCTTCAGGTAAGAATAAATCCCTTCAATCCTTGTTCCTTATCATGCCCAGGTTTGCTTTTGTCAGGCATCCAGACACATGTGCAGCAGCAGCTACGGCGACAACGTGGGCATCATTGTTTTCATTATCCTTTTGTTATTGCCTTACGTGTGAGTATAACACTGAGTGATTGTGTCCTTGTCTGCTGATTCTGTCACAATGCCACTAACCTGATTCAGTGAACCTCATTTTGGCGCACTTCGCTTTGCCTCATTGCCTTCGAGAGCACAATGAGGAAAACACAAGGATGTTTCTGCCGAATTTCCCTTAGTGGATCCCTGAACCATGAAACACAATGACTTCCTGAAACTTCATTTCCTTTTCACATCTTCTAGCTTCTATAATTCAGCTCTCATTTAGGCAAATAGAAATGAATGAGAACATCAATAAAGTATCACAGAGATGCAAAGCAACGGGAAAGACAAATGGCAGTGGGAAGAAGATTCACCAGACAGAATTTTTTTTTTTCCAACAACAAGGTCACCTCATTCCTCTGAGCACCCATTGAGCAGTTGAGAATGGGGACGGGGAGGAGTGTGTGTGAGACAAGATAACACACAAGAATGGCAGAGCGTAATTGAGATATCAATCAACGAGGTTATTTCAGGGGTAATTGCTGAGGTCCTTTGGTTGGTGTTTGTGTATGTGAGAGAGGGAGAAGGAGAGAGACGATTGAATGTAAAAACAAAAAACGGAGTAGTTTAGAATCTGTCATTCTTCTCCGTAGAATAGCTGCCATATTCATTCCTATTTTTCTGTGTCTCTTCATGACTTGCCAAGGCTGAGATGCTTTTGGTAGTAATGCAAAATAATAAATAGATCTACTTCCTGCCTGCTGCTAACAATAAAAGCTTTATTTTTACTTATGGCTGTGCATACATTTTCAATGCCTATTTGAAAAAAAGTTTTTACACAGGCACACATCGAGGGCTTTTATTTTAATCATTTAAACATAAGTCTGTGTTGGTTTCATTTTATATTTTAAATTGGTTGCAGTTATTCTTGGTTTATATTTCATTTTCCTCAGGACAAATGATATTCAGTCGTGGGTTTTACTTTTCATGCCAGGGGTTGCTCTGCAAAGAGAAATGCCTTTTTTTTTTTTTAAATGGTAGAAGCCTCATTTTGAAATGGAACTCTTCAGTGACATTCATAAAGTACTTAATGTTTATGCATGTGGAATATTTCATTTTATTAAATGCCAATCCACTTGTATATCCGTATGGATGGCCGTTTGAGACTTTTGGAGAGGCACCGAGCTTTGTTTTAAGGGCATCATGGAGCTCATGAATATTCCATTCCCTCATGAGATTACTTCCTGTAATAACATGCTCCGCTCCCCAAGGACATACTACTACAGACACACTCTGCTTCAGGCACACACACTCGTACACACTTCATCCCGCACACGTAGACATTCCCACATGCACAAATCCAGGTAGATTATTCATATATTAGCATAAGAATGTTCACTTTTAATTTGCCATTTTCTGCCCAAGTGCTCTCAGATACTATATTCCCCGCATGGGTAAATCAGAGAGTAAACTTTTAATTGTGGAGATGGTAATAAGCATAATGGCCCTGGGTAAGCTGTTTTTATTTTCTTTTTTTGAAACGGTTAGGTCCCAGTTCATCATAATTGATCATATTTTTTGGCATAAATTCTAAAATCTGTTAGACAAAGTTAATAATAGGTTACGTTGTTGATTTCCAAAGTTTATAACTGTTAATTGTTTTAAAGTTCAGCTCACAACACTTAAAGAATCAGATGCGGATACAAAATAATTTGAAGCTTAAAATATTCAAACTCCATTTGAAATAAGATCAGCGGTGTCTCTGGATACTTCACAGACCTCACTGTCAACCATTTTCATTGGAACTTTTTCCCTCTGAAGAAACTGTTGACAGCGTGTTCTCTCTTTGATCACCACAAAAAAGAAAGAATTCTCTTCCATTGTGTTGGTGTACACTCGGAGACACAAAAACTAAACTGCATGGCTAGATACGACTGTAGATAAATGAAGAACAAAATGTGCTGTATTGTTATTTGGGTGAACAAACTGCTTTAACATTGGCTACCACAATACATACTGTATGTCCTGTTCCAGTAAAGAATGCCTCTGTAAGAAATAGTGTGACATTTGAGTGCATTGTTTTATATCTTTCTCATATGGAAATATAAGCCTCCAATATATCAACAGCATATGGGAGTGTGGTTGTGTGTTTTGGACTGCAGACAAAATAGGTTATTTAAAGTGGACCTATCATGCTATATTTGAATAATATAGTGTAGGACCATACCTATATAAGGCATATTTATACTTTTTTTTTTTCAAAATACCAAACAGATCATGCATTTTAGCCATGCCTCATTTTGCTCAATTTGACATTTTTTAGCTCTGTTTTTGCAAGGGCTGATTCTGTGAGAACAGCACCATCTACAGGCCTGGCATATGTACTACAGCGTCTCCAGCGCTTTCGAACGGCAATGGCCGTGGCTGTCTCCTCCTGATTGGTGGAGTTGGCCCACTAGCCGTAGCGCCACTGTCCTGACGTCAGGACAGTGTTCAAATCTGGATCAGTTTTTATCAGATCCGTTGCAGCCCCTTTTTTAGAGATTTGGGTATGGAGGAAAATAGAGAGGGTTGTGTTTTCTGACACTTGGTGAGTTCCCTGGAACACCGGGGACACATATTCATGTATAAAAGACGTACAAAAGTGCATTTTGCATGATAGGTCCCCTTTAAGGTAAGTTTATTTATATAGCACATTTTCCGGCAGAGGCAATTCAAAGTGCTTTACATCATCATTAACACTTAAAAAGAAGACAACAGAAAGGAACACAATAAATACACATAATAGAATAACAGATTCATAAAAACCATGCATAAAAGAGATACAGAATAGTTTAAAAACAACATTGTAAATACAGTAGGTGCTAAAACAAGTTAAAAGACTTCTGGGAAAGCAGAGGGGAAAAAAGTAGTGTTTTTAGCCGCGACTTTAAAGACTTGTAAAGACCTCAGGTTTTCTGGAAGTTTGTTCCATTTGTGGGGAGCTAAAAAACTAAAAGCAGCTTCGGCGTGTTTGGTTCTGATCCGGGGTACAATGAGTAAGGATAGAAGAAGAAGGTTAGGGGTATCATAATCATTCTCTTTCCCAATGTTGCCATCTCTTTCATCATCCTTTTCACTTTGCTTATGACATCTTTAACATCCACTTGTCAAACCTCTATTAAAAAAAGACATGTAACCAGGCTGACACATTCTCTACGCGTGTACACCCGTTCAGCTTTGATCAACATGTGACTGACACATGAAACACCCAATTACTAGCTACCAGCAAACAATTATTCACATTATTCACCCAATCATCATTCAGGCCCGGCAATTAATGATGGCTCCAGCCAGCCATGAAGCGGACATGATGAGAGCATTAGAACAGCAGTCGGGGGGTGGCGATGTGGCCCAATGGGAGGAGGATGTTTGAGCATGTTGTCAACAGGCCTGAGATGTGGATGACAAATGACCAGTGCTGGTTCCTCATCAAGCTGATGCCTGTTATTCATGGAGCTGTGTCTGATTGAATAATGTAGTCTCCGAAGAGAGCGACAGGATTAAACGCACCTTTTATGTGGAATTAGAGGGCCCATTTCTTTCCCCGGGTTCAAAGCACCTTTAGATCCAGTATTGCTGAAGTTTTCTCAATTGGCTTATTGATCAGTAGTCACTTGATTTAATCTATGAATGGATGTGTCACCTTCAGTTCTCTAGAGCTGTGAGGTCTTTCATCATTGTACAACGGTCAAGGATTTTTATGCGTGTCCAAATTTCCTCAGATTTACTCTTTGTACTTCTGCAATCAAGCACTAAAGTTAACTTTAAGCACCTTTACTGTGGCGATAAGCAACATGAAAGTAGCACTAGTCAGGAGGTTATGTTGTTGATCTATTATTCTACATGGCATCATTTGGAAGAGTGTATTTTTTGATGGTATGACTTCATATTTGTCAGGATTTCTTCTTTTTGCTGCCCTATGTTGGATAGTGTGATTATGTGTTTCTTAGTTCAAGGTCTTCGTATTTTTCCTACTTTTTGGTTTTTCCCTTTTTGGTATGGAGTAAAGTTGTTTATGCGTGTAATCATTTGTGTATTCGTCTGAGAGGAAGGGGAAACATTCAGAAATCGCTGAATGCTTATGGGGAATTAAAAGAAAGACTTCCAGTAGTCTGGCTGATGCTGAAACAAAGCTGTCTGATACTTTTGACGACATAAACTATTTGAAAACTGATGCTAATGCAACTGGGGACCAAATATGAGGCAATATTTAGAATTATAACATGGAAAAATACAATAGTCTCCACTGAAATAGGTATTTATCAAAATCCTCATTGAATATTCCCAAAACGCTGAATAACATCTGCTATAGAGCGACTGAAAAAGATTGAGAACATAAGGAGTGGGAGTGTGAGTATTTGGCAGTTAAATGTGATTCAGATTGTTTTAACTGAGAGATGAACAGGCAGACGGACAGAAACGAGAGATGGAGACACAGAGGGCAAGAATGAAAGATCACAGATAGTCATCATTATCTCGCTCCAGTCCTCCCAGTGGTGGAACGGATCAATACGGTGTACCCAGCATGCCTCTGCTTTGGATCCAGCACCACACAGCCTCATTACTGCCTACACTGTCATTACTACACACACAAGCCCACACACTTTCACACACACCGCTGCCGGCACTTGCACATACATGCAACAGTCACACTTGCAGACATGCCTGTGCACACATTGTGTTTCTCTGTCAGTCTTCTGTGCCCACACATTACACATCTGAACAAACGTGCTCTCATTTTGCTGTTTGAAATGTTATTGTGTTTGGTAAACTGTGGATTTAGAACATTACGTTGAATCCGAAGCAGTGAATTGCTTTTTTTTTTAAAGACAGTGTTTCTGGCATAGTGCTGCTTTGAGGCATTTTTTTTTTCTTTACATGTCTGACCTCTAAGCTTCACATGCACATATGGGACTTGTGCAAGCATGTACACACACACTTCCAATCATTCCAAATCCCAATCTCAACAAAATTAGGTCATAATATTGACTGTGCTAACGAGTTTCTATTTTTGAATAATGAACATGGAGTTAGTGGGATTTGAGCAGGGAATTGGGTCTCAATATAATCCTCTACGCCTCTGGTGAGAGCAAATGTATTGTATGTGAGACGGGTTCCTATCTTTTTTGAACCTGTTGTATGTTATGTGAATTAACGTGGTGTTGGACTGCTCACTGTGGATTCTTTATTTTCTTAAAATAGATTGAAAAAAGGAAAATAATAAGAGTTCTACTTCAGGTTTTAGGGTATCTTCTCATCATGTCTGAAGTGTAGGTTATTACATGTATATATACATGAAGGAGTGTAGTACTGCTGTGCAAAAAATGCCTTGCACGTCTGCCCTTTTTTGAAGTTTTTCCCAAAAGCTCTTCAGCTCTCGGGGGGAGCAGCTCAGAGAGTCCTCCAAACCCTCTGATTTACATTCATCGTAAAGTTCAACAAACCCAAGCCTGCTACAACCAAACAGTGAAGCACAGTTCTGGTTGTTTTCGCGCTCTTAATCAAATGAAGGGCAGGCTGTTTGTGCAGCAGTTTTACCGTCTTTATTTACTCCGCTTGATGCATCTAAAATTAAGTTAGTTACTCTCTCTGGGAGCGGGCCGGGGCTTGAGAGTCACTCTGGGAAAGTAGAAATCTGAGCCATAAAATATAGCTGTGTGTATCTGTGTGTTTTGTGTCACTTCTCCACATACACACCAACACTGGAAAACCAGATGTTCTTCCGTGTTTTATTGCTAGCTGCCCCAGGAGAGAGGAGAGCCACCTGCTGGAGGAGCCGGGCTGCCAGTGACCTTGAATATCTATAGTGAGCGTCCATCTGCTTCCGTACATACCATCCTGCTGTGCTAAATTAAACCTACATAATGGGTGCTAGGTGGCACTGTGGCTCAGAGATTAGAACCTTCACCTTATACAAACAGAGTCATCAAAAACAATAAACAAGGTAGAAGGATTTTGATGGTGACCCCTTTTTAGACCATTTTAAGTTAAAATTCCAAAGTCAAAATGAAAGTTATCAGACAACAGGATGTTCAGACTTGGATGGATGGAGTATAACAATTACTGCATGCCATACATATATATACAATTCCATGTGTGTGTGTGTGTGTACACCACTAAACTACACACAAAGCCAAAAGAAAGGGGAACTGGAGTCTTAATCAGTTTTGTGGGCAGAAATGCTATGTGCAGGCTATTCCTGAATATCATAGTGAGTGTCTTTACATATCTGCTAACCAGGATACCAAGTGGCAAGGTGTGCTCATTCTCATTCAGTAGTATCTTCGTCATGATTGCAGCTCCCCTGCCCCGCAAAGAGTTATGTACTCCGCCAGGAAAACAAGGTTACCTTTGTCTAACCTTTCTCTCTATGGACGGTGCCAGTCGCCATCCCAAGAAAACAAAAAGCACTCGGTGAGCCTGGTCCCTGCAGTCATTGCAACTTCACAGACACACAGGGCTTTACATACTTCCATATATGGGCCATAACTGTGAGTTTGAGGGCCCAGACAAAAGATACCACATCAAGGAACTAGCGTTGAATGTGTGTCCAGTACAACTTCCTTCATTGACCATGTAAGGCAAATATTGCTATAACAGTGAATGAGCAACATAAACAGAATCAACCTGGTTATGATTATGCAATGCAAAAGGCTGTCACATTCTCTGAGTTTTTGTTTAATACCAAATTAAATGAGACACATTACGTATTTAACCTCCAGTTATCCTACATATTGTTTTTCATATTTTAGATTTCATAGCAACTTGAATGTAAAAGAAAGCAACAAATAACGGATAAAGAAAAAGACAACGGACCTGTGTAGAGAAGGAGAAAAAAGAGCAGGTAGAGACATGGCAGTCCTTAAGACAAACTAAAAGTATGAAGGGAGAACGAAAAAGGGAGATAGGGAGGTTGATTTTTGTCTTTGAGTGGGCTTCATATTCTGCCACTAAATTGCCCAACAGGCGGATAAATGTGTGTATCTGCGTATTTGAAGCACCTTATATAATTGGTATTATCGATCAGTTAGAGCCAACAAGACTAGCAAACAGCTAAGGCATTTAGAAGCATACAATGCATGTTTGCCAGTTATAGTATTTGTAACAACCAGATATATGTATGAATGATTGACAGACATTGTGTGACATTTAGCTGTGTACTTGTTAAAAAAAGATTAGTATTTATTCTTTAATAACCTAGGCAGCTTTTGAATTCCGTACCGACCATAGACATTGCTGTTAACATACAGTTGTGATGTATTCTTGAAATCCAATGGTAAGTGACTGTTTTATGACCGTTAGATGAACATACAGAACTATATTTGCAGGCACTGATTAAAAGTGCCTGCAAGTGAATAAAATCACGTTTTTACATTTTATTACGTTAATTTCCACTTCACTTTAAAAGAAAAATTGGAATATCCCCTCTGGTTTTATTAGATACATAGTTTAACTAACCAAAGTGTAATTTTCCAATAAGCGTGGACTATAAAAACGCCAGGAAATGTGCATAAAATAGAGGAATTCTATAACATGAAGCTGGGACAATGGTCCCATAGTGTTGTAATACATGTATGTGGATACATGTGTGTTCCCCCACTGTGTTGCTCTCCTTTACACAGGAACTAAGTCCTGCTGTGCAATCATGCTTAGTGAAGCCCACCGGACCCCCTGCAGATACATAAACACACACCAGCAGCATATGCAGGTATACACTTACACACAGAGGGTATATACTGACTTACACACACCGTGCTGCACACATTTATACAGCCCAAGGAGCAGGGAGTTATAGTAAGAGTATTTCCAATGCTCTCAGTAAAGGAACTGATCCAAGCTTTTTTTCCGATGTGCATGAAATATGTATAGCCCCAGCCTTTCATGTGGGCGATGAGCTGTGTTTTGTGTAAGAAGTCCTGGGGATATTTTCTGATACTTGCAGCCCACCAATTTTTTATCTTCATCTTTTAATTAAGAAGGAGAATGAGGTCTCTGAGAAAGAGAGCTAATCTTTATTAAATGGAATTTCTGGGCCACTGAGTTGCTTCGGGGCTGGTTACGAAACATCCAGCCAACACCACAAACCCCCAACAATCCATTCTTTCCCATCAATTAACCTTGGGAAACCACAGGAAAAGACCACACTGGATAACACAAGGCTTAACATGAACAGGGGGGGGTCACATTGCCTTTTATAATTATTGCAACTCCTCACCTGTTATGTCTCATTCTCTTTGAATAAGGGGCGAGGGTGTCATAGCTGAGAGAATCCCATTGTTCACCCTGTCGGTAAGCCAACTCGGGCGATATGCGCAGCCCCTTGGCCTCCAGCGAGCTTCCATCTCGTGTAAGGACGTGGCAATCAATCATTTTTGCCTGAAAGTCTGTGGGAGGTGGGGTGAGGGGTATGTGCCCATATTGCCCATACAGGGTCACAGGGAAAATGGGATTCCTAATCCCAGCACTCTGCTGGCTCCTGTGACCACTACTGGTGGCTCTTATTTCCCCTCCTCTGGCAGGTCGGCCTTCTGCTGTTCTATTATCCCTCTATCTGTAATTAAAGGCAGCCAAGCGGAACAGAGATGGAGTGAGGGAAGGGAAAAGCTTGGGATAGGTGTCCATATTTCACACAGAGGCTAGCTGACAGCAAAGATCCAAGCCTTTCCATGACCTGAAGGGTGTGTGTAATTACACCATTACAATGCAGTTTCTTCACCAGCAAGTCCTTAATAACAAAGTAGGTCAATTACTTGACTCCTGCACACTTACTTGACTCCTGCACACTTTCTGATCCGACAGCCTATGGTCACATGGCAACCATGGTTAAGGTTAGCAAAAGATTGCTGTCATGTTGGTTTAAAGAAGACTGCTTCATGCTTTGACACTGCAAACATAATCTGTCTGACCAAACAACCAATGCGGTCCTTTCTCTCTGAGAACAGACCCGCTTTGTCAAATGTAAAAGTACGCTCTGCTACCATGAGTGCAGGTGCAGCTTGGTCTTTTTGTGTCACTGCGTATAAGTACATAAGGATGATACACAATAATTCCATGCTGCAAGCACACACTGCCTGTAATATTCCACACTGTGAGTGAACTCTCACAGATCTCTAAGCTATCCCTCTTTTTCCATCTTCTCTCTGCAGTCCAGTAATTTATATATTCCCCTGTTTGGTGAGTGTAACCCCATGCAGGGCTTTGTGGGCCCACGCTGGCCAGAATTGGACAAGATTGGAACCTGTCGCGGTAATGGGGTCTCTGACCCTGTGGGGCTATCACGCTGTGTGTGTGTGTGTGTGTGTGTGTGTGTGTGTGTGTGTGTGTGTGTGTGTGTGTGTGTGTGTGTGTGTGTGTGTGTGTGTGTGTGTGTGTGTGTGTGTGTGTGTGTGTGTGTGTGTGTGTGTGTGTGTGTGTGTGTGTGTGTGTGTGTGTGTGTGTGTGTGTGTGTGTGTGTGTGTGTGTGTGTGTGTGTGTGTGTGTGTGTGTGTGTGTGTGTGTGTGTGTGTGTGTGTGTGTGTGTGTGTGTGTGTGTGTGTGTGTGTGTGTGTGTGTGTGTGTGTGTGTGTGTGTGTGTGTGTGTGTGTGTGTGTGTGTGTGTGTGTGTTATGGTGCATATGCGCAAGTCTGTGCATGTGTGATGTATGAGGACACAAACCTTCCAATGGGGCCTCAAGGGCACGACTTAGCTGCCATAAACAAGCAGCCTTGGTTATCAGTTAGGCAGTTAATATTGATTATTTTAAATGGCTATCGCATTACACTCATGCATATACATCGATTACACATCCTTGGGTTGATATCCTTCGATTTGGTTTTTACAAATGCAAAAACCATTAGCAGCTCATGATACAAAAACAAGAAATGTGTATTTATGTCCTGTAGGCTCCTTTGGCGAAAAGCTATTTTAAAAGCAGCTATGAACCGTATGACTTCAGAAAAAGACTTGCTCGCATTCATATAATGTGCTGCTTTTATTATAACTTTAATCTTTTATATAACCTCAAACCATACATAATGAGGAACTTCTTGTTTTCCAGGACCCTTTGGAGTAATTTTCCTGGTAGTTTTATCCATTAGTTGCGTTACAGTCAATTGACTGAAAACAAAATGTCAGTCACCCTGTAATAAACCCCAACAAACGTCATCTTCACATTCCACTTCAGCCTAAACCACCATACCTTCCAAACCCAAGACTTTACCAATGTACAATCACAGTGTCTACAAAATATACAACACATCATTAACTGTGGTCTACCCCTGGTTATTTAATTCTCTATATTTTACCCCAGCCTGTGAACTCCCTCACTGGGAAAGCCTTGAGGGTAAGGATAGTTCATGTACCACTGCCAAAATTGTGGAAGAAATTTACAACCAATGTCAGCACCCATTCAAAGCTGAACTGAATCTTACCTTTTACCTCTTTCTTCAATGCATCGCTCCTCAGTAGCTTCTGCTTCTCTTTTAGTTCCTCCAGCAGCTGCATAGAAGTGTTGATCATTTTGACATTGGTGTGCCTTGCTCACCGTGGGTGTAAATAATCTGATTTGTGACAAGAAAGCAGCCTGTCAGAGGAGGTGTGAATTGAATTTGTGAACCCATGTTATTGTTTTGATGTTAATACCTTTCAGCGTTTAAAGCAGCGTGCCTTCGCTGTTCTCATAAAGAGAAACTGAATCACCAATTTGAGACGGAGGCAAGTGAAGATTAAAGCAGATTCACTGACTGGCAATAGCACTCTTGCAGCGTGCCAAGATGCATGCGGCCCATCTTTGCTAGATATGGCACTCATACTGTATGCGCAGTGACAGCATCTTCTATTCATCAGAAATTTGCAAAGTGTTTAGTTGGCAACCACAGGGATTTTAAAAAAAAGCATTTATCAAATAAAATGTTTTCCATGGCAGTTCTACAACCCGCCATACATTCAGGAAATGTAATTGTCACCATGTCAAGTACAAACAAAAATGGAGGTGTATCTATGTCGTTGTTGACACCATTGAGTTTTAGAAAAAGGCACCCATACACATTTGATAGACTACAACCTTATAGTTTTAGAGCCTTTTCTTTGTCCGAGAGGCTGGAAACGTGTAAGGGCGAGGAGAAATAGCGTAGCGAGGTGAGAAATTGAGTGATGATGTGCGGCTTACACGGACACAATAGTTCAACATGATGAAAAGCAGTGGGATTGAAATGGAAACTGGCAGAAAGAAAAAGAGTGAAAGACTGCTGACCTGATTTATTTCCGACCTACTACTGTTCAATGCACTTGTGGCAGGGTCAGGGATTCCCACTTCCTGGTAACAGAAAGGTCTGAACTATAAAAATAAACAGCTTTTCGGAGGTCTGACAAAATCACTACATACTGTATGCTGGAGAGTATATCTGGCTTTCTGGCTTTCAAAACATATACAAATGCATTTTTTTTATTTTTTAATAATCATTTCCAATATTTGCTTTCATTTTTATCTACTTTCAAACACATATTATTAATAATTTCCCTCATTGTGTGAATACCTTTAGTTGAGATTTAATTAATCATTGCTCTCAAATCAAAGATAAAGGTATTCGACAATTTTAATAAATGAGTTCCCCCGAAGCTTGACATAGCGGAGTGGATTCAGCCTTGAGGCATGCTTGAAAAGAAAGAGCGGCAGAGTGCTTGATCTGTCTTTATGCGCTTTTAATTACACACGGCTGGCTGGGCTCCAATCCCCGGAGAGCCGAGGTAGAGCACACGTCAGGACCAGCCACTCCGATGGCAGCTCAGCATTACCCTATACCTAAACACCCTGGAGGGAGGGAGAGTGAGAGGTGGGAGGATCACAGAAACCTCTTTGGTACAGGGTTAAATCAGCAGACACATTTACAAGAGCTACAGGCAGCTTTCCATCATTCCTCCGTATCCTGACTGGCACACAGTGAAAACAACTGTCGAGCTAAGGTACAGGTGCTCTTATACCTGATATAGTGTATTCCATATACTGTCAAATTTCCTAAGATTGAAATGCGTTTTTACCACACCTGCTCACTTCTCGAAACAAAAAGCACATTTCAAATGTTTACTTTTTAAGTTTTGGGAGACAATTTGACAAGATATGTTGTATGTTCAGCCATTGAAAGTGACATTACTGACTGTCAGTGGTTGATGGTGGCGATCAGCCAACAGACAGTCAGTCCTTGTCGTTGGGTAATACGAGTAGCCAGACGGCACATGGCTATATCCACTATGACTGGTTGATCAGACAGTCAGCTCTGCCAGGACATGGGATAAGGCTCAGGCTAGTTGGAGTGTCTGTAATAGCTGCTGATACTTGCGCCAGACTACACCCTCTTGCAGACTGACATATTGACAAGCACACATGATAAATCCACAGAGATTTGCAGCCTCTCTCTCTGCCTCACGCGCACACTCTCGTCTTCCATCGACACACATTCCGACAGTTGCGAGCATGTTGAACAGCCAGAGCTGTGGGAATAAGGCTCCCTCACACAGAAACCCTTGATTCACATGACTCTCACCTCCCAGCACTGCACTTTACTGCACAATGAATGCTGTAACCTCCAGGCAATGTCAAGGTGAAAGAAACGTGTCAGAAGCCTCCCCAGTGAGCCTTCCCTCGCTCCGGCTCTCTCCAGTTAATGATCCGAGCGTGGAGAGCATCGCCTCAGCCAGGCCGGGCCAGATGAGCCCATGAAGAGCTGGTTGGAGGGAGAGGAGGATACAGACTGTAATCACAGGCAATCATCAGCTCTCTCAGTGGATTTCTGCTACGCCGGACTGGACAGCTTGGCCCCAAACCTGTGATTTAAGCTTGTCAAAAAACAGGATGAGGAGGGAAATAAAGATTTATAACAAGGAATACACACATGTGAAAGATTCTAGTGATTTACAGTATGGGAAAATGCACCAGAATCAGATGCTTCAGTTGGGTGAGTCCTGCTGACATTTCAGGGAGGACACCTTTTAAAAAAAAAGAAAAAAGAAAGGATATTAGTATACAGACGACTGACTTGAATATCGTAAGGGAAGTGAAGATTAAGCAGTTGTAAACACGCAGTACGTCAATGCAAACCGTCAGCACAGTTAATATTGTTCATGGTTTTGACTTCCACAATTCAATGGATGGTTAAACTTTGGGATCATTTTAAGAATTGTTTCCTAGTTACCCATTAAACGAAAAAAAATATTCCTGTCGATTGCAGTTTCATTGGCCAATCTTAGCTGAACATTGTCCACTGTAATTGTATTTTGATTATCATTTCGCAGTTTCAAAAAGTATCTGACATATTGCTGTTTTAAAAAATGAATATGTCATCAATATGTGCTAGATAGATAGCATGTTAACTAGCTCACACTGACAATACATCATGCTGATGTCAAGCAGTTCTAATGTTTATTTATTCACCATCTTACTTAATTGTGTATAGTATTTGCTAATTAGGTTCAAACACAAAAAAAGATCACGGTAGTGCTATGAAGATTCACAGGATTGCCATAGTTATAACAATATGACCTGGTGGGGACGTGAATGTTTGTACCAAAATGTCATGGCAACACAGTTGACTTGGTGGGCCAAGGCATTGTGGTTTCTCCATCCTTCAGGTTAACTCTAATGGAGTTCTGCTTCCTCCAGCTTGCTTGTCTCTCTTCATCAGCACACAACCAGCCCCCACATAGCCTGCAGCACTAATACTAATATGGAATACAGAGCTGTTGTTCATTTCATTTAACAGCCAAGCTTGCTGGTGCCACTCAAAAAGAACAAGAGCACTTCCCTTCAACCGCCAGTCTGATCTACTGGCCTTGATAGGCGAATGAAAAAACCTGCTTTTATAGCTATATGCATGTGGGCTCTGCCTTTGGAGCTCTAAACTTTATCATTGTGGTGTGTAACGATACTGTGTGAGAGAAAAAGGACTTGGACTGTAAGTCTCTAACCCTTAGTCCTACGTGCTTCGTGGTTGAGTCTGGTTGTCTGCTTTCTACTGTGGTCTTTCATCACGTTCACTCCCCGTGCTGGCATGCCTGCAAGAATAGTATCTGTGTGTGTATGTTTGTGTGTGTGTGTGTGTATATGACAGTGTGTAGGTAAGACCAGATGTTTACTGCCATCTAGTGGCAGAATGCTACACATCCTCAGTGGGGTCAAGGAGATAATCTCTGAGGCCAAGCATTAAATATAACATATATGACAAACAGTGATGTGCAGTGTTTTGTTCCCATATACAGAAGGTGTGTGTTATTTGTGGAGGTGGATCTAGGTAGCTCATTAATGGGAGTCTATATTAGTGTAGCAGGTCAGTTAAGTCAATGAGCTAGCGCTAATTCCTTCTCCAGTCCTTCTGTGTGCTGCCACTTGTTACACATTTGCATATAAATTGCTTTAAATGTGATGTCGCCGCTAAATTCCTTAACCGCCACTTGTTTAAAATTCATGGCTGCTTTTGAATTTCGTCAGGCACGGTTGAGCCGTCAAACAGTCCTTTGATGCATATAAAAACCCCGGCAGGTGTGCAGGTGCGTCTACATAGGCATTTAGACTCATATTTTTGGGAAGTTCTCTGCCTTTTTGTCTCTGGGAAGATCTGAAGCTTCGCATGTCCTCTATCTTTCTCTTTCATTCTGTCCAGACTCATTCCAGTCTTAGTTAGCAGATGGTGTGTGTGTGTGTGTGTGTGTGTGTGTGTGTGTGTGTGTGTGTGTGTGTGTGTGTGTGTGTGTGTGTGTGTGTGTGTGTGTGTGTGTGTGTGTGTGTGTGTGTGTGTGTGTGTGTGTGTGTGTGTGTGTGTGTGTGTGTGTGTGTGTGTGTGTGTGTGTGTGTGTGTGTGTGTGTGTGTGTGTGTGTGTGTGTGTGTGTGTGTGTGTGTGTTGTGTGTGTGTGTGTGTGTGTGTGTGTGTGTGTGTGTGTGTGTGTGTGTGTGTGTGTGTGTGTGTGTGTGTGTGTGTGTGTGTGTGTGTCACACAGTGATCAGTTTTCTGAAACAATCTGAGATCAGTAGCTAGACTAGCTGCACTGTAACCTTGCTCTTGGAGGGCAGAGAATATGAAGGTTTATTGTTTCCGACTTAGTTATTCTATAGGAATTTACAGAAATATACAGACACATTCATCTCCGGTAATGTAGTCCAGTTTACCTAATTCTCCTGATTTTTCATTTAACAATTACAATTATTTGTGGAGATATAACAGATTCAGAACATATACCCAGGCAGAGACACAAACACACACACGCACACACATACACACACACTGGGCTGGGTGATAGACAAGTGCTCTTGTTCAGTGTTAATTTGTGTCTGCTGGCTGATTGTTTGCCTCAGGAGAAACAAGGACGGTGCTTGGCGCTAAAAGTAATTCAATGGCCCATTTACATTCTGCTAATTGATTCTGGGGGGTTTTGATGAGTTTTTCTTCCGTGTGTGAAAGTGAAAGTGAGACCTAGAGCAAGATGCAAACCAATCAATCTGAATTTACACACAATGTAATTTGCAGTTTAAAAGCTAAATTGTGCAAAGCAACATCCCAATGATGTAATGACAGAACGCAATATTCTGAAAATGGAAAATTCATTTTGTGAAGTATCAGTTTTTTTTTAACTGAAGCACTCTTAAGATAAGCTCACCAAAGGACAATTGCCAAGTATACTTATAACGCATAACATGCTTTGATTTGCTTTGTGTGTTACATTATGCCTCTATCAGTTTTGAGGGAATATCCTAAACTATACATTTGTATAAAATACAGATGCTCTTAACAGAGGTGACCTGTACATTCATGCTGACTACTGTATGCCTACTCAGCATTAGTATGGTACAATAGCCTCCAGCTACAGTGGAGTATGGACTCTTTGATGTTGGTGGACCTGCCAGACAGCAGCTCTTTACTGCATAGATAGCTGTGTGCACGTGTGTGTTATTTGTGTGTGTTTGGAGTGCATGTTGTACATGTGTTTGCCACTTTTGATAATATGTTAATGATAATCCCTGAGCACTGTAAGTATTCAGCCTTGTTTTTGCCTCTTGTTTATACAAGAATTGACTTGGAAATGCTATGAGGTTCAATCAGCAGTGATAATGGCTGGTGTTATTCTTTAAGAGTCAAACATGATTACAACTGAAGGATCCAACAAGATGATGTAAAAAGAGTATCTACTGCTGCCTTATTTAGAGGCTTAGAAACATTACAACTATTTGGCTTAATACACAGGAAATTTGAACAAAGAATGTTGACCGCATTTTCTCCGTGTTCTCTCATCAGTATGTATAAACATGCTGCTTGTTTATGTTTTGGACATGCTTCACATCCTTGAGAGTCTCTTTCAGCAACTTTTTGTAATTCCTCCGCTGTGTGTTTGAATGAACCTTCATTCCATGTTTCCTTTTCTAAATGTTGTGACAGCAGATCTAAACAGGATGCACATCAGCTTTAATATTAGTTTATAGCAGGGATATACAGGTTGGCCAAAGTGTAGCTGTATCAATACTGTGTTGACGCTGTTAGTACGAAGCATCTCGCTCCACTGCAGATAGAGCTGCCAAGAAATCTCCACAAACCCCAAACAGCATCTTACAGTTGAGCTATTTTCAGCTTCATTTTTAAAATTGTATTAAGAGAAATATACAGTATATGCTCCTGATAGGTTGTAGCAGAATTCATTTCCATCAAGTTAAGGTCATGGGTGCAAGTATATTTTCTAATCAAAGAGGGTTTCCCATTTCTCTGCCTTTTGCAGTGGCTATGATTCGTTGAGGATTAAGTGTGTGTGATGGCAGGTGGGGGTGAGGCCCATAGACTGTATATATAAAGGTGAGGCCTGAGGTTGGGTTCAAGTAAAGGTAAGGGAAAAAAACAACTGATAAGGAAATACAATTTGACACAACCCAAGCTCCCCTGCTCTATATTCCCTCATCGTTTCAAGTTCAATGTGGTATTTCATCACTGCAAAAATCGTATGCATTCCTTAGATTTTAAGATGCCAGCCATAATCCCTTTTGCATTATTTATTGAAAACTAGAAGAAAACACAAGCAGCCCAATTAGAGTTGTTTTGGTCTTTACCAATTATCTGTAACACTGAATTAACATTTGAAGCCAGGCGATGCATGTTGGCTTTGCTTTGACAGTATTCCAAGTTAGTAGGTTGTGTGTCTTGTATGTCCATGTTCTGTTTCCTATTTTCCGTTTTGTCAGCGTCTGCTCACCGTCACCCTCGGGTCTGGAACAGTGTTGTACCCTATATGTTATTTTATTCTGTCAGCAACACTGAGCCATGTGCTGGAGGGTGGATTGGGGATGAGGAGTAGAAGTTCTTCATGTCTGTCCTCCCCTGCCCCTCCATTCCCCTCCATTACTTTCTGTCCTTTTTTCTTTTTTTTCATTTCTCCTTCCTTCTCTCCCACGACCTCAGGGAGTCCTCAGGAGGTGCAGCGTTTCCAAAATGGGATGATTTCTTCCCTCCTCTTCTTCTTTGGTCACTCTCTCCCTCTCCCAAATTAACATTGAAAAAACCCCAAACCTCACTACTGAGTGACTCTTTCAAATAATTGTTGCTTTTAGCTGTATCATGTTTCTCTGACTCTCTTCTTGCTTTTCTTCCATTCCCCCAGTGCACTGTGGTATCTGGGCCACTTCTGAATTAAGTCCTTTTGAACAAAAAGGCAGAAAAAAGCGAGTGACAGAGAGGGAGAGAAAGAAAAGGGATCCAGTATCTGAGTAACCCTGTAATTTTCTGCTCTGTTTCCATGATTGCATGTTTGACCGGTACAGACAAATGAGTCAACAGGGGATTGTCCCCCGTTTAGCTGCCACTTTGTATATAGTGACCTTGTATGTGTACATGTGTGTGAACATTTCTGTAGTGTCAGCATGTTTACACCACTTACTGTAGGTGTGCCCAGGAGTGCAACATTCTTAAATGTAAAAGGAAGATAAAGGAATACGCCCGTTTAGAACTTAGAGGACAAAGACACATGGGTGTGTTAGTGTGTGTGTTAGAATGGGGAAGCTGAACAAAAGAGACGAAGTGTGATAGCAGAGGAAAGGGGAGGGGACCAGGACAGGAAGGCCAGACCCAGTCCATTTGAAACCGGCGAGAAACGTGAGACTTGCTGAAACATTTCTGGAGAAAAGAGCGAGACATGAGGATGAGATCCCTCCCCTCTACCAAATCCCTGTTACTGTAGACTCTCCTATAGCTAACCCTCCCTCCCTCTCCCCGTCCCATGTGAGCAGCAAGCCTGATGACTGGCCCTCTCTGTTTCTCCGCTGCTTACGCTTTGCTGCGCTCCGGCAGACATGCATTGTTCTCCACTGTACACTACTTGTTGCTCAAAGAGTTAGTGTGTGTTAGCTCCGGAAAAGATCGGCTGGGAAATAGTTGAACTGCCTTGCGGTGAGTACTGACATTTGAATGTTTGGGCTTTTGGGAAGAAACATGTTCTCATTCATTTGTTTCGCTGTCCGAGATTTGGATAAATGTCGAGGTGATTTCTAAACGTGATAGTGAAGTTGGCATGCTGTGAAAAGAACGAAGAGAAACTTGTTCAGAGGTTGGCAGGAGAAACGCTCCGCTAGTGAGAGAGTTTCGAGTTCTCCTCTTGGTTCTGACTGACTAGCTCCCTTTTCGCTGACTCACTCTATTAACTTAATGCACATGCTGTGTGGGTGTGTGTACATGTGTTTGCCATTGTTCACAATGTCTGGAGTAATTCTCTGCAATTACCTGTCTCTGCCTCTGCCATCCAAACCTGTGTGTGTGTTCCTAATTATTGCCCCTGTGTTTTTACATGAGAATGTAAATGTGGGGAATTTAGCAAAGGTTATGAGATACAGACGGAAAGAAGCATAACGAGAGATTGTGGCGCACTTCTGCATCCATGTTCTTCATCTCTCTCTCAGGTTCTTATTGATTTCCTCCTCTTTGCTCGCTGAACGAGAACAATGGCCTCGCGCCTGGCCAAGACCCCCGTAAATAAGCCAACTAAATATCAACACTAAATCTCCTGCAAGAGGTTGTTCATTGATTTACTTTGTTGCCAGAAGCGCACACATACACGCAAAGTCTCTCACACACTTACACAATCGGGCCTTGTTGTCCTGAGGGACTCTATTGTGTGTTGCACATAATTGTTTGTGTGTATGTGGCTAAAGGCTTGTCCAAAAGGTCTTGGACAATGCAGTCTCACACCAGAGGGAGGTGGATTTCTATCCCTCTCTCTCTCCTTCTCCCTCTCCTTTTCCTGTCCAAGTCCCCCTTCACATCTGGATCTCCCCACCAGCTGACAAGGAACAAGGGAGCGGATGGAGGGAGGGAGGAAGCAGGCGTGGATGGGGGGGGGAAAAAAAGGAAGAGAGAGGGACAGAAATGGGAGGAAGGGGAGTTTGATAAGGCCAGAGTTCATTTGGTAGACTTCCCCAAATGCAGGAAGAATGAACTCACAATATCCTTATGAATGCCCAATGTGTGAGAGGACACACACATAGTGTATACACAGATGGGAAGCCCTCCTTCACACACATCATTGCTGTTCACATATGTGCACGTAATAAGAAAATACCAAAATGGACATGAATGCAAGCATATTCAAATGCATGAAATCACACCCCCCTCAAAAACACTGATACAGATGCCAGTGCAGCCAGCATGAAGCCCATTGAACCAACTCATATTCTGATGTGGTATTCAGCTGGCTTTGGCCATAGCGCATCAAGTATTCAATGTGAATTTGTGCATTAGGCTTCAGCTGTCAAAGCAAGTCTTGTTATCTGTGAGTCTCTCTTTCTCTCCTACCTTTCCGCTCATCAGTGTCAGTCCATAGCTGGACTGTAATGAGACTCCCTGAAGTGGAAACCCTAACGAATAACTCTACTTTAAAGAGAATCACTTGGCATTTACTTATCTATGCTTTTTCATTTTTCTCTGCCAGATGAAACTGTACATGCCAGCTGCTGTTGCAATGCTCTGCCTGTGCTGGGCAGCCACTCCTCTGTCTGTTTATTCATGCCAGGGCTTAGTGCCATGGCAACAGGTGTGTGTTGACATCATTACTGTTAGGCAATATAGAAGAGGCATCATTGACACACACTTGGGCGAAAGTCTTGCGCACATCTGCTCCTGCGACTCTCCTGCAGCGCACATGATCCGTGGAAAGAGACTTTAGGGGGGGCTGTGATTGGGACAGTGATAAAACACCAGCCTTCATTTCCCCCTCAGCCTCCCAGGAATTGTTTGACTATGCACTTTCTGCCATATGTGCATGTGTAATTCAGCCATCTCCCTCTGTCAGTGCAGCTGGTCCCTGTCTGTCTGTAATGCTACTTTTCCGTTTATTTCTGGCTGTTACGAGCTAAGCCCACATCTTTGTGTGATTTATTGGCGAGCAGAGATGATGTTACAGTGCAGGTGGCATGAGTGAGACCACTGCTGAAAAGGTTTACAGTCTGAAAAACCTCTCTTTGTGACTTGATATTAGTGTTGATACTGTTAATTACTTCTCTTTTAAATGGCTTGTACATCAGTCCTAGTCAGAGTAAAATAATAATCATGTGTTGAGACCATGGTTGAGACAGTGGGTCTGTGTTAAAATCCTATCCCCTCCTTATAGTTAGTAAACTTACTGGTCTAACGTCAGCCAAGTTAGTATGCGTTACATTACATCAGCATGTCACTGGGCAGACGGAGCACCACAACCAATGAGGTAGTGTCATTTGGCCCAAGAAGCACTCTTCTGTACAGTATGTGTGCCAGCTAGCCAACCAATTGGAGTGAAGAAGAGTGACATGTGTTGGGAACAAAGCTATAGTTTGTTTTAGTCAGGATAACAACATTCACTAAGCAGTGACGTCATCAAAGTAACAATGTAAAATAGAGAAAAGGACAGAGTTTGAATAAGACCATGAATGATGACAAAGCACCACAGTAGGACAAAATGAATGTATGAATACAACTTTGAACAAACCTTTAGGTCTTTCAGGCCCTTACAACAAACAGCTTTATTCATGTGTGTAACATAAATCATGTATTTCCTACATTACTATTCTAAACAGAAACACAAACCACAACTAAAGTGGAAATGGAAAAAAAACAAAGAGAACAGGTTTAGCATACCAATGGATTTGACTGACAGTCAGCCATATTGATGAGTCCAGATATGCTACATTCGGCCATCTGGGGTATTTATTCTATCAGGATGTTATATGTGCTGTGAGCTGGACTGAATACATATATGAGGACTCCAGATGGGATTTTACTGATCCTCCTATCTTTCTACTCGCTTCACACTTCTCTCATTTAACCAGCTTCTTTTATTTCTTGGCGGACAAGTCTTTAGAGCAGCACCTTAGGCTTATCCGTCTCAAGTTTTTATTCCCCACCCTCTGCTGTTTAAGTTTCTCCTCTTATCTCAGCACACATACACGCGGACTCACACACACATCTTCATTGCTTTGAATCATGGGCTTGTCAAAGTAAGTTCACACCCTACGTGGCATATTGCAGCACCTAAGAGTGGGTCTGGTCAATTCTGATGTGGCGTATTATTGACCTGTCATAAAGAAATACTGCCATGTGCTATTTCATAGGTTTAGCAACAATTACGTGTACATTACGACGCTTTAAAGAACTGGTTGGATGTTATAAAGACTGGTTGGATCTTTGGTTTAGGGTTTCATCTTTTTTTAGCTTCACCAGTATCCCACTATTAACAGCTTCATGACATTTCTATCTCTTGGCTCTTCATTGCTGGTTCCAGAGGCATTCCCTTGTTAGACATAGCTTAAACATAATGGTGCATAATGTCCAGCTTCACATGTATGATCCAAGACATTTCATATGTCAATTCATCCCGATTGATACAAACATATAGCTCCACTTGAAGCGTGGGAAGGGAGCAACTGTTCAAATAATCTGCTCCTTAACTGAGCCGCATGCTCATTTGATCACAATGTCAGTCATTGAATCAAATCAAGTAGGCCAAGTATATAGAAAATGAAACATGTGTGTACATTTTTTGTTGTGCTTCCTCAGACAAAGAGTGTTATTGAAGCTCATTAGGAGTGTTGTCTCAGGCATTGCACATCAAGGTGTATGTGCCTGGTACTGTTTCTAAACCATATTATCACTACCCATCTACATGGCTACTTTTTCCTGCTGTTGTTACTAGCCAACAAAACAATGCAATTCTCAGTGGATCTACTTTTACAACAAAAACTGGCTTCAAAAGGTCTTTCTATCTATTTTGTAGCAAGTCAGAGGCCAGATATTGTATAAATCTCCATCAAAATCCGAGTTTTCAGCATGTCACAGGTTACACATCATATTGAGATGAGAGGATTACAGCTATTATTGATGAAGAAAGAGCGTTCCCTGATTATAGCCCGACTGTGTGTGTGGATACAAAGAGCTCTGATTACTGCTGGCACTGCCGCCCCGCTTCCCAGGATACCAGGCATCGACTGGCCCAGCGGGGGGGGGGGGGGGCAGGAAAGGCTGTAGGCATACACACTGTGCAGTCCCCACACGCAGGCACACACCAAACATTTAATCTCATTTTATACTATCTGCACACATTGTCAGTTTTAAATGTAATAATTTACGGAATTTAGTATTAAATACAGAACACGGGCAGCTTTTTCAGGGCTATTTTCTTTTTATTTAAACTCCAAAATGGATGATATACACATACATGATTACATGTGACACATAGAAAGGATTGATTGATTTGTATCCATCACTCTATACTCAATAAAACACTAATAAAGTTTGATGATCTCTCTTAAAACCAGTCATCCAAACACACACATGCTTTTTCCTGTTTGTGTTGCCCGTGGAAACGACTTGGCGGCGATCCGTGGTGATGTCAGCCGTGATGTACGAGTGTTGCCGTGTGAGGGGATGACCTCAGCAGAGGCGAAGTCCCACAGGACTCGTATCAGCTGCAGCCAGCGCTCGCCGTCAAGACTTTCTCACACTCGGTATCTGCAGGAACAACTAAAGCTGCTCTGACCCCCACAAACCCCGACTTCTGATCCTTCACAGGCATCGCAAATCTCCAGCACGCAGCATGACAACTATCTCGGCCCAACACACCATGAATACTCTAAAAGTGGCTGTGAATATACAGACAAAGTATGAAATAAAAAGTGAACGATGTAGCAGTGTGATGAGTAGGTCTCTCTCTACCTGCAGACAAGAGGTGGTATAGTACACTTTTCTGGCAGAATTATTTCTGTTAATGTAGGTGTAGGATAAGCAAAGCTATTTATCATTCTGTTGTCAAGATTTATCATATGACTTTTACTGAGTATTAGCTTATTTTAAGCACAAGATTAAGGCTGTATCCGTGGTTTCCTCAATTCTTTCACTCAATTAGATCTATGTGATATTCTACTAATGCCAATTTAGCTCCAACACTTAATGTTTAAGAACACTCAAAAAATGTTGGCCATTCCTAAAAGAATAAAAAATGTTTGTTTTAAAGGATTTCCACATAAGAGTTGGCGGCAGCATTGTGGTGTGATTACCCAAATGTGCCAATAAAAGAAAAGTGAAAGAAAAAAACACTCGCCAATATCAGTGTCGGGGGATTTATAGAGAGCAATGCAGATTTAAAAGAAAATATATTATAATTGTATAAACTGCATGTTTGTCATGGCTCCTTGATGCATTTAGTGTATTTTGGTGACAAATGAGTACAAACAATGATAACATTCATTCAGCGAAGACTGCCTTTTAAAACAACTCACGATGGTCAGTTTTGAATGCTGTAATTTAAAAAGGGTGTAGTTACAGTTTTTCTTGTAAGTAAGGTTATGCTCACCAGCCTTGGTTTGAGGCTTTTGGCTTTCGGCACATGTGTCCTGTGGCTTTTTTTCAGTGGGCAACAGAGGCAGCTATGTTCGTGTTATGGTCTGTTGTTGGCATCAATGTATTATCACTGCTATTCAAACCAATTAGGTCCAGCTCATCCATTTTCCCCTCAGAATGGTGGCCTCGGTCCAGGTTGGCATAGAGGCTGTTCGGCCCTTGCCTCAGATTCAAGCAACAGCCGATCTATAAATGAAAGATTCCCTCTTCCAAGGACAGCTGTGCTACCAGCCATGGATGGACAAATAATCATAGGAGCAGCAGCAGCCACATCCATGGATACAGATTAGGAATGTGTGTTCTGTATGTTGGTTTTAGGCACAGACGAGTGCATGTGTGCTCTGGTGTGCATGAATCTGTTCATGCGTGTTTAAGTTGTAAACTCTTATGAGGTGTAGGGAACAAGAGCCAGTAATGAATCGCAGAGTGAATAATCATTTATTTCTGTGGCCTCACTCTGCATTAATAAGTCACTCAAAGGTGGGTGTTTAATGACCATTGTAAAAGTAAAGGTCGGTAAACACATAAAAGTGGTGAAGTGAAAACAGAATGTGTTAGAGAGTGTGGGAGAAGAGGACGGGAGAGATTGATATGTATCTGGTAGCTTACCAGTGTGGAAAGTGCAGTCTGTATTTTATTTGAATATAGTTTATTTTAATTAAAATGAATCATAACATATATCTGTTGCCAGTCCAAAAGCTTCTGTTAATCCAAATATATTGCTTTTAGCATTTTTTCAAATATAAATCAATAATATTTGTTGATCAGCTCAGTGAGCTAAGCATGAATTTACAGACCTCCTAGTAAGGTTTCCTTTCCTCTCCTTTCCTTGGACACCTATAACAAACAATGGATGTTGTGAGTCAGATATCATGAGGCCTTATGTATTATTGCTGGTCTGCCCCAGGGGGAGCTGTTGCTCCAGCTGTGGTAAATACCTTGCCCTTTCCTGCCCTGTCTTGCCCCCTGGCTCCATGGAACATCCCCTTTAACCTCCCTTTACCTTCTCTTCATGTCTCTCAATTGGTGATTCCCTTCCTCACCCTTCATTTTAGTCTCATAATATTATAGTTTATTAAGTCACAGTTTTATTTTTTAAATGTTGACCTGTTTTTTATTCACTGACAATAACCATAGTTTACCCATCTTCATTTTGCCATCACGTCATACCTATAAAGAACCTGGCCACGGCTGTAAACATGTTTTCACCACATGTCCTGCTTTCTGATAACAGTCATCCGTGTGCATAAACAGAAGTCTGCTTGAGGTTATGACTGGGCTAACCCCTGGAACTAGACAGTGTCTGAGCTGGGCTGACTTTATTCTAGCTGCAGTTACATTTTGGTGTGACTTAGTGCATCGCAGTGTCTACGCTCTGCCCGGCTTTATCCCTGTAGATCTCGTTGAGCTTCAGTGTACGGTGAGTAAAGCCTTTGCCTGCTTCCCATTTCACATTGGTATTCATGTCGGGGATAGCGTCAAAGTAAAACATGGGAAAAGTGTTTGTGTGTTTACCTGCAGGGTGGCTGTCTGAGGATCAGAGGTTTAAAAGACTGCCTGGTAATATCGGTTAGCTTAAATCAGATTTCATAGTACCATGTCTACATCTTTTATATCACCAGGTGCATTTGTATAGCATAAATGTGCTTTCATACCAATGCATGTGGCTTGATTGATGGCTTTTGATCATGTATTTGATAGAAACAAAGCCACACTGCCTATACACTTGCTTATTGTACATGAATATTGATTATATTACCTTAAATGTATTGTAAGGCCCTATATGCAAGCTGTTGAGGTTTCAGTTGTTATGGTTACAGCAATCCTTCATCCCACATTAACTTAGCTATACATCCCTAGCTCCCACCACCCACAATACTCTGGGACCAGAGCCAGAGAAGTGAGCTTCCACACGAGCACACACACCCTTGGAAATACCCCTGCACAGCTCAGAATTCGGTTTTTAATTCCCCTTCCGATATGATATAGAGAGCTTTACATTGTTATGTTCAAGTCTCAGGTCTGAGCTTTACAAGCCATATGTGCTCATATTTTTTCTTTCTCTGAGATCACCATGACCAGATGATATTGCAGCTGTCCCTTAACATATTCCACTTGACAAGGAGATATGGAAAAAAGTCTGTGTAGAAAAGAGAGAAGCAGAGAGAAAGTCATTGAAACCGGAGTCTCCTTCTTTTGAGATGCAAGCTTTTCTTGAAAATGTGTCATGATTATTTTACTATTGAAGGGGGGAGTAGTGCAAGTGAGTGATATATAGAGTATGTATACCTGCACTCATGCTGGTATTGTTTGTTGAGACAGTGCATGAGAAGAATAACGATAACTAGAGAGAAGGAAGGTAAATACTGCATTGGTCTGGGCTAAATGCCAGCTCTGCGCCACTGGGTATGAATATCTTTTCAGTAAGCATGGGCTCAGCATCAAGCCCTGCAGCACAACACACCTGTACCATTATAACCTCCTGTGAGTGTGTGTAAATTGTGTATGTGTGGGTCCTCCAGGGACCCCTAGGGTGTCTTCATCCATCTGACCATTACATCCCTCCACGATCAATTTCTTTATCTGTATTTGTTCCATGTTGTGCAGCATTTCTGATCAATTGATACAAGGTCGCAACATCTTGCAAGAAACAGCGTCTGAGGGCTTCTTAACATTTAATAAACTATGAATGCGTCATATCCACTTAACAGGAAGAAACTCAGCTAACTGATGATATGAACCATTTTTAGCTAAATGAAACACAAGGGTAATAACAAAGGCTCTGAATTAGCCCTGAGCAAAAAAATGCTAACGCACTTAGCACAGAACTCAAGGTAAAATACCCTTATTACTTATCGGATCTGCACAAACAAAGGTTGTATCAGGTCTCATTTTTTCCAGTTTCCAACAGTCATAATATACTTATAATATGATAATCAAGGATATTTGATAGGCACAAATTCATATTATTGGATAATTGTAACTTTTCCAGGTGCATATTATGGTAGATCTTTAGATTTGGGGAATTGGTCAGAGAAAGTAAATAGTTTAAGGATGTAATCTTAGACTTTATGTTCTGACATTGTATGAGCTTAAAATTATCAAAAATGTATAGTGGACAATGAAAATAATAACCGCCATGTTTTACGACACCCATTAAGAACAAAGTATCTATTAATAAGAAATTCTGTTATAATGCAAACAGAACAACTGCAGTGATGACATTTTCCATAAATGATGACGCATGCAGTCTGTATTAAAATGGCATCTCCTATTTAGGAAAGTGTCCTTACCTCAGGCAGAGCCATCTGTATTCCAAGCTCAATTTTTTCTCAAGCTGAATAATCTCAGCGGGCCCATTAACCTCTACACCGCTTCTGATCCTGCTGAGTCTTCTTGGCTCCAGAGAAGCTCCTCTCTTCCAAGAGGGTGAGGGGGCAGCGGAGCAGACTCATTACTGGGGCATTGGCCGGCCTCTAACTCAGACTGGAAGGACAATCATTAAACACACAAAGCTAATGACCGCCGACTGCTCGATTTGTTTTTTTCTATCAGCCTGGATGTCTGCTTGTTGTTGTGTGTGCTCGCGTGTTGGCACAGGTTACACATTGATGAGATCTGTGGGGACGGGATAACAGAGCGACGGAGAGATTGAGTTAGCGAGAGTGAGTCAGAAAGGTGTGTTAATTGGTTCTGAGTGACCATCTGGACCAGAGATTTCAGACAGGACTCCCCGCCAGCCTGTAATGAGGACTCATCAGGCCGGGGCAACCATCGCAATGACTTCTGCCAAGCGTCGGGTTATCGTCATGGTAACCTCTGAGCCCTTTTAATATCTCAAAGGTTATGAGTCAGCCAATTACAGCTCAGAAACATGAGAAGGAGCCCTGAAATGGCTAAAATGTTACTGATAGATAGCAAAAGTGACTACTGTGTCCTCAATTTAGATTAGCATAATCAGTGTTTAAAAATGATAGTGTTTTAAACCAGATAACTTTTTGGGTACCTGATATGTGTCCTTAGGAATGAGTTTCAAACTGTCAGGAACTGAAAATTGTCATCAAATGCCTAGAAAGATTTAACTCAAGGAAATATCTATTTACTATCTTTTTTTATATGAGCATAAATACCAATTTTGGAGAGTAAAATCCACAAGTTTGACCACTTCGTACATTGCCATGTGAACCTGTTTAAGTAATTAGGAAAATATACAAGTTTTGTTTTATGTTTTCGTGGCTAAACGCTGCCACTGGGTTCATATTTTGCCAGTGTAAGCAGGATCCTCTGGGCAAAAATGGGGGGAAATTCCTGTGAAAGTAGAGGGCTACAGTGGTTGAGCTGAGCTTGCACTATGTTTGTGTGTTGTGTGGTTGACTTCAGTGTAGACAGACAGAGACAGATTGAGACTGTGCTACAGATTCACACACATTGAAGCCAGAGAGACATTAGCCTAGCGGCTGATTGGCTGTTCAGTCAGCCGCTCAACTGCGCTATTCAACAACTTTTATTAAATGTACTGCCTTAATTTTAAAATGCAAACCTAATATATGCATTAGGCGTGTAATAATTGAAGATACTTTTTGTCATTCAATATCAAATATTTAATAAAAAATGTAAAGTAGCTCAATCTCAAATGTCACTGATCTCTTAAATTAAACACCAATAACTTTAATGATAATAACATATCAAAGCCGATGTCCCACAGATGTCAGAAAGCAATACAAATTGTCAGGGTACAGAGAAATCACAAGTAAAAGTGATGAACTATTGAGAGGGAAATGTCAAGGAGCTGAAAGTGCTGTGGTCAAGGTTAGACTCCGGCCCAAACTGGATTATGTTGTCAGTAGGGAGGTCTTCTATAATACGCTCGGTCCAAACCACAACCACTGTTAAATCCGGAGTTCAGAGCCAGTTTTACAGCACAAGTCAACAGTTTAGTCTGATGTACTTGAACAATGGAGACACATCCACACCACATTTGAAAACAAATTCAAAGTACTTATTTATAAGCATCTGCTGACACATTAGCTAACTCGGTGAATGCGGGATTCTTTTTATTTGTGGTCACGGCACAAAATGTCAATTCAATCTGGGACTCATTGTTAAAAAGAATGTATTTCTTTCACTGTAGTTTAGATTCCTCGACTTTGTTGGCAGGTTATCTGAAAATGGATTTCCATGCAGTCCAATGGACAGATAAGCCCTGCGCCAAGGAATTTGTTGAAAAAGCCATACAATAAACTGTAACAGAGATTGTATTCTAGATGTTCAAAGAGTGTTTACAGGCAAAACATACTTCAATATGTCTCAAAACTGATGTGATGAGAACACTTTCTTAGGTAGAAAGCAAATTGGGTTATTGGGTTTGTACTCTTTTTTTGCACTTTTTGGAAATTACATTTTAAAGTGGGCAAACCATTTAACTCTGGCCCAATACTCACCCTTATCCCCAACAATAGTCTGGTGTAATTCCTAACAGCCACCTGCATTGGGATTTCGTTAGAATAATTTATGAGTGTTGAAAATCCTTCTGCACTGAGGTTTTGATATTCATCCACTGTTGTGAGTTGTTTTTTTTGCATGTCAGCATGTATTGTAACATGGCCGTTTATTTGCCTCTCATGTGCAAATGGCCAAGTATGACAGATCATGTGTCGCGGGTTGTGTGTGAGATATATGATGGCGGTGTGCGTACTGACAGTAATTACAGAAGGTTGGACCACAGAGCAGCTCGGGGCTGGCCGAGGAACAAGTTATTATAACATCTAATACATAACCAAATGTCAGCCGTGTCTGCAAGCAATGTGATATCAATCTTCAGGAAAGGTGATGCTATAAATGCTCGTAATACATGGCTTACTGCGTGAACTTTTTTGTGTGGAAAGATTATAAATGTGCCCTTCAGGTATTATTAGATTGATTTGCAGTTTGCAAATAGTTCGTTAGTCTGTGTGATTGAGTGTGTGGCTGGGTATGTGCTGTAGATATGTGTCTGTTTATGCGTGTGTGCCAGGGATAATGTGGCATCTGCAGAACTGGAATTCATCTCACACCACACTCCACAAGAGACTCTCTGTCTTCCTCTGCTTCTCTAAGAACTGAATGTTGCCTGTTTGCTAGTTTCTGCTGGTCAAGGTGACAACCCAACAAAATAAACTCGTAGCTTTGGATTGTAATTGTTCAAATTCAAAAGAACCAACCATTGCAAAACACTAACAGTGTGCAAAAGTGTTACATTACATTAGCTTAGCCTCATGCCCCCGCGGGCGGGGGCAAAACGCAACATCTTGCAAGAAACAGCGTCTGAGGGCTTCTTAACATTTAATAAACTATGAATGTGTCATATGTATCCACTTAACAGGAAGAAACTCGGCTAACTGACGATATGAACCATTTTTAGCTAAATGAAACACAAGGGTAATAAAGGCTCTGAATTAGCCCTGAGCGAAAGAATGCTAACGCATTTAGCACAGAACTCAAGGTAAAATACCCTTATTACTTATCGGATCTGCACAAACAAAGGTTGAAGGTTAATCCAATGTGTCTGTGTCACTTTGAAGTGATTACTGATATCTTCATATTTACTAGTTTGAAAAGACCCAGCAGAAAGGGAGCCATTAAATCGCATCAAACCCCACTGGCTACTGTCTTGTTAGCACTGGAACTCTACAAAGCTGCTCTATGTCTGCATTATGAGTGTGCGAGCATGATTGTGCATAGGCCTACCTGTTTTTTCTCTGTGTGTGTGTGTGTGTTTGCATGTAATTGTGTCTATAAATTTGAAGCAAGTACTATAAAACGGAGAACTGATTGGGATGAAACTGCAGGGCATAATTATGTGTTCATAGAACACATGGCCATTAATAACATCCAGGCCGAGCTCCTTTTACTGTATCTAGCTCAGAGGCTAACATATGGCAGAGCAGCTGACTTGCCATAACAGGATGTGCAAGTGGGTTTACTGTTCAGTTCAGTGTCGTGCATAGGCAGTAGGGCCCTGTGATCTCTGGTTTGTAAGTATATTTGACAACAGCAGGGGGCACCACGATGTCCCATTTTACTGCCCCATTCTTGGATAGAGGGACTTAAAAGTATTCACAGAGAGGGGAAGCAACACTTTAAAGGGGTTTGAAAAGTGGAAGAAAAGAAGGAAAACACACACCCATGGGAAAGCTTCTGATAAGCAGGCGACTTATGTCAAAGCTATCTAAAACTGTTTGTCTCCTTGGAATAAACAGATGGGAAATCTCAGGGTTGTTTTTGAGATTCAAGGTACATTCCATGATTTACTGGTATTTTTTTGTATTTAAAGACTCCCTCGCTTGGACTCTGAGGACATGCAAAGGGAACAAATAAACAACAAATCTGGTCGCGTTGGTATCAGCGTGGGACAACCTGTAACCAATAATATATAGCAGTGTTGCAATGAAGTAGCTGTCAAGTCTCCTTTTTTTTAACACATTTCAGCTACAGCTTTAGGTCATTTTACTCATTTTACTAAAGGTTACCGCAGTATTCAATCAAACAATCCAAAGAAAGTTACATTTACTTCAAAATCTAGGTTCTTTGGAGTCTTTCTGGAGTAAATGTTATTTTAGTAGTACAGTCTATTATTGGAAATACTTGTACATAAGAGCTTTTGCAGTATTATGAACTGGCCTGCCACAGTACTGCTGCAGAGCTCCCAGAGTACACAGAGTGAGATGAGCTGTGGACTGTATGACACACTGGAGCTTAGCTGTCAGCCTGGCACTGCCACCCTGACACCAACACAGCTGCCAGCCCAGTCTCATGACGTCCCCTCACAGTGAGGCCACCACATCTCAACTGTCTGCACATGTGGACAAACAAACAAACAAACAAATGTGCACTTTATACCCTGTTTTTGTTAGTTTCAAGCATGTCATCAAGCTTTCAAATGCACATTGCTGCCTCCACACATGCACTAAGCTCAACAACACTGTGTTAAAGGACACAGGCCTCTCACACAGTGCTGCTCATACCTTTGGAAGCTCGCTTACATCCAAAACAACATCTGTCCTTTCAGTCGCGCATGATTAAAACACCCTGGAATCTCAGTTCACACACAATAGTGTAACATAATCACCTACCACATGGCCACGGAGGCGAACACTGCATGGAGAATCTGGGGATCCAGGGCTTAGCAGAAATATGCTTTGTTTAAACATCGTCTGTTTTATACACAGAGCACATGAAAGGGAACTGCAATTACCACTATATTAATAAAGCATGGATTACTTTTTGTAAATCCTACTCGGAAATGCCGGTGTGTGGGAGGATCAATAGAATTTTAGAATTTAGTATAAACTGTATATACAGACTTGAAATGCTCTCGTTATTTGGTGCGCAATTGAGAGGAAGCCAGCCAACACATACTGACCCTTAGAATTAAATGTCTAATTCCCTTTAATGCAACATGAAGAATGTGAACAATTCCATTGAAAATGTTTGGTCTGAGTTACAGTGGTGTCAGCAGATTGTTCTGTATCCATTTGTTTTTCTCCGTGTTCTCCCTGACTACATAACAGATTATCTCACATTCTCCCAGTTGTCTTCCCTTTTCTTCTCTCTTTCTCTCCCTGTAAGGAAATTCCAGTGTTGATATTTGAAGTTTCTCCAGCTTTCAAAAGACTCAAGTGACCACCCTATGAAAAGTAATGCCTAGAAAACACAAACGGCAAGCGGCAGCCTTTTCATTATGACTCCCTGGAAGCATTGTTTTCAGTAGGAAGACCAGTGTGTTGATTTAATTTAATGAGTTGCTTAGCTGGGGGAGGGGACCGAGGCTACAGTAATTAGTTGTCATGCTAATTGGGTTTGTGTGATAACTCCCACACAAGACTCAGTGGCGTGTGAAGCACCGTGGGGCTGGCCCGTCCGCCTACTCATCACACACACACACACACTTTTTCTTGCACATTGGAATACACATAAACACATATACATGCACACACCTATAAAAAAAGAATAACAACTGCTCACATCCAGATTGGTTCATGGAAAATGCCTGGGGACCGCAAGGCCTCTGACCCATCGACTAAGCGGAATTAGTGATGTGAAAATCTTGATCCCAATTAATCACCAAGAGAAGGCACGCTAAGAGATAAGAGTTCAGGACATTCGATCCAATTAAGCTCGGCGTATAAACCTAGAGATGCTGATTTAAAAAAAGATGTATAAAACATGAGGTAAGACAAAGGTGTGAGATAGAATAAGATGTGTTATTCAGGGTAAAATAATAGTGACTACATCCTGTTATGTTCAATGTGAGGAGTTTATTGTGACCTATATTTTGATTAGTATACTTCCGAGTCCACAAATATTTCTTAGGTCATATGCATGTTAACTCCGTTGTTTTAGGCAAGGCAAGGCAAGGCAAGGCAAGTTTATTTATATAGCACCTTTCAACACAAGGTAATTCAAAGTGCTTTACAAAAATGGAAGACATTTTAAAACTAGTATTAGTAACTAGTACTTTTACTAGTATTCATGTATAAGTTAGTGTTGTGTGGTCACCTTTAACATTCCTCAAGTGTGTTGGTGGTGCGTTTGATGTCGGTCCACCATGTTGTGAATCACCCCTGGCAGCACGGTTCCTGACTCCCCCAGGGCCTATTTTTAAGGCCTGGGGTCACTGACCTGCAGGAAAGGTCACTCTCACTATCAGGGGAGGTCCAGCCCCCTGCTTTGCGTTAACGTAATCTGCATTCTTTTACTATCTCTACTGTATCTCCTTTTCTCCTCAGTCTTTGGGTCTCCACTGTCTCTTTCCTCCTCTTTATGCCACATTTTGGTCCTAACTCATGGTTAGAAATATCATCATAATATATGTTGGATCTGTTTGCTGCTAACAACTACTCACTATCTGCTTCATGAGCTTTATCTTCTGTCTGCTCCACCTCTCTTCTCTTACCTCGCATCATTACCCCTATGAGTGTGTTTAGACCCACTGCCCACTTTTCTGTTAATCTTGCTGAGTCATCTACAGTAGAAATGAAACACTCAAATAATGTAATCCAGTGCAAGTGTGTCTATAGGAAATCCACCATCTCAACGGAACTTAAACAGAGTCTTTAACATTGCTTAAACCCATGGAAGTGTTCAAGTGGCTAATGAAAAGACTCAAAGGGAGATGAGTTGATTCTTTGTAGATGTAACAGTCTGTGCAGCGCCTTAAGTCTGTGGAAATACCGGTAAGAAACACATTTTCATCCTTGAGATTTAGTATTGTTCTGACCTGTTATAGATGATTTCTTCCTATTCCTACCTAGTCCTGTACATTTGGTCTTTGCCGATACTTGACCCGACTTTAATTTGTGAATATAAGCTTGTATGTATATATATATTATGCAAAAAAATTCATACACTCACGCTTGAATCTTCAGCATACAAAAAGACAAATCCTCTCTCACGTCTACTATAGAGGTTTTCCAGCTACTTTCCAAACCTGATGACACAGGATAATTTTCCTCCCATCCCACAGGACCCCAAATAAGCACAGAAGAAGAAAAAAACATGAATCTATTAATAATAGATTGAAGAAGAGATGAAAGAGGATAGATGAAAGGCATTGTCAAAATAACTTTCATATTTGACATCCATCAGAATGTAGTCCAAGTCCTCAGGCTTTTAATTTCAACTAAGTTAACTCATGCTAGCAATTTCTATTCATGACATCATTTTTTCATGAAAGAACCCGCTATATGAGAACCATGAAATAAGTTTACATCCTACTTTTAGGACAAGATGTATAGGCACTGTGAATTGTTTGCAGGTGTTGGCCTCGTTCCTGACCAAATGTTCTTTTCAAAAGAGTTGATTAAAGGAGATTACTCTCCAACATCCAATACATTAGTAATTAGCTTATGGGGAAATAATTAACAAGTGATTTTTCTTTCCTCTCGTCTCGCAACATGACACCTTGATAGGGCGGGGGGGTAAAGAGAGAAGGGTAAAACTGGCATCTACTCGCTTAGCAGCAGTGTTTGATGAGTGTGCTGTGAGTCCACGGGCTCCCTGCTCTCCTCATTAGTACAGTTTGACCCCTCTGTTTGAGCTGCTCCAGGTGGGGTCACACTGTCTTGTATTTGGGTAAGGGGGCTCTTGGCAGGAAGAGTCTTTGTGGTGGGAGGATATGTGTGTGTAAGTGAGGGGGACATCAAACATCGCTTTTTTAGCTAGGAGGGGGAGGATCAGTGTTGTGACTTAAAACCCACATCATGGTCATCACTATTTAGAAACAGAGGGTCACTGGTGAGCAATGACATAAATGGAATATGGACACACACACTTACACACACACTTACTATCCTACAACTTCTGTTGCTGTCGTCCGGAGGTTACAGATGCTGGGTCGGCAGTGCAGACCCCCGTGTAGTCCAACCGCTAGCCAACAAAGCTGTCCTTGTGCGAGCTGTTTTTTTTTTGTGTTTAGATTGTTAGCGGGATACTGTTGAGCGACTGCTGCTCATCCAAGACCTGTTAGTCTTCCCCCACACACACTTTGAACCATGATATTGTATATAAATGACGTTCAGTGCCAACAAATAGGAGTGTTCAGATGAAAGGTGGATTGGTGTACCACTCTAAAGTGGACTGAAATATATCAACAACTACTTTGTGGGTGGTCATGGTCCCCAGAGGATACATTCTACTGACTTTGGTCATCCTGACATTTCCATTTTTATTGGAATATCTTGATAAGTATTACATTTATTGCCCTAACATTTAGTACACTGATTTATGTTCCCCAGATGTTAAATTGTGAAAATATTATCACTTTTCATCCAATGTCTTTCCAAGGACAAAGTGTTTACATGCCTCGGTTTAAGACCAATACGAAATGACATTCCCACCTGCTCGGTTTTTTGTGTTCTGTGCCAGCTTAACACAAAATAGCCAGTTTAGCCAGCTACATTTAGACGGTCAACATAAACATTCTAATAATCTACATTTCGCATTATTATTTTCTTTATACAAAAATTAAATATAAGCATTCCCATATTGATCACGTGCTGTGCCGCAAAAATGTGAAGATGACCTTTTACACCCTGCATAATCCACAATGGGCCTCATATCACATTTCACCTCACACAGTAGGTGAAACTGTAGCTTTGGGGATTATTGTGTAACTGATCACCTTTTACATGGTTACGGAAAGGAATGTGTGCGTAATGTTTTTCCTGGTCTGTTATTTTACCTTCAGTTATGAAATCTTGAGATGCATTTTCTTATTGCATGTGGTGTTGTAGCCTAAGCTGGTAAACAGCAGGTGAAACAGCATTTTAGATTGGCTTGAAACCACGGAACAGTGAGCACAGAGTGTGGAGCTGTGATTTAAAACGTTCAATCTTACTCTCCGTCTCTCTCTCATCCTTCTGGCATCTGTCACGAGACCTGGCAGCTGTTGCAGTTCTGAGAAAATGTCCCTCTGACGACAACAGGGGGAATCAGAGAGTCTCAGGACTTCTTCATTACAAAAGAGCAGCCTGCTGGCAGAGCGTAACAAACAACGGATCAGACGGGAGAGCTGCACAATTTCATGCTTGTACATAACGTGTGTCTCTTCATTTTACGTATTCAAATTAGTTCTGCGGCACAGAGGACGTTGCTGTTACATTAGATACCAACTGCTTTTTGTTATGTGTGGCAATCATTAGAGACCAAAGTAACTTAAATTAGGTTGTTACGCACAGTCAAAGTTTCATGTTTTTAGTTTTATTGTTCAGCATTTCACCCAGATTTATGCCAGGCTTAGGACACAGTATGCTTCCCGCTTTAAAAAGCATTTTTCCCATGGGCTTTTTTGTTTTTCACACAATTGAGTGGAGAATGTGCTTTGTTCACAGTCCCTATTCAACGCTGGCTGGAGAGACGTATTGGTGGAAAGCCCTGTCAGCATGAGATAAAAAGTTTTTCTGGGCTGTTGAAAAAACTGTACTCCTGTAATGGCTTTTAGAGCATATATACTGCTCTCAGCTTAAATAAACTCACCATTTTAAAACAATCATTCAAGGCACAAAGGACATAAAAAAGCATCATTAGGATTTGGTCACTTATGATGCCAATGAGTACAGCAGACATTTGAAAAATTCACAGAAGTATTATGTTAACGGGTAAAACAAAAGTAATGCCGTCACATTTTGTAAACTTAACAGTTATAAACCACTACATGAATAACTTGACTTGCTGGAATAGTAATCATTCATCAGTGGTTTGATGGAATTCCTGGCCATTGTGCTTCTGACACGGGACAAGTGTTTTTTTTCTGATGTAATGTTTTGTTGGGAGGAGTGAGGGAGAGAGAGTGAGAGTGAGAGAGAGGGAAACGGTGGGTGAAGAGAGGGGGGAGGCGCAGTGTTTGGAGGATTTGCTCTGTGCTTCGGGCGTTCGCTCACTCGATTTTTTAAATGGAAATAAGCTTATGTGTGCTCGCTCTACTAGTTTAGACAGTTTGTTGTCACTTGTCGAAGGATTCCATTAACTTTCTGGAAACTTTTCGCCAAGTTGGAAGATTATTACACCCGGTGTGCGGTTTTGTTTGTACCCGGGCACGGAACCGTGCAGTGCAGACTGTGAAGGAGGGAACACCCCGCACGGACGTTTTCGAACGAGTGACCTGTTGTGGGTCCTCTCAAGGCCGCCCTTCTTTCCGTGTGCGCTCTTTTATTACTTGAATTAATCGCCCTCAAGTTGTTGAGGAGTTTGGTAAACATGTCAGGACCCAATTTACGCACTAAACTTTGGATCCTGCCAAGCAATGCTGGAGCATTTCACCGGTGCGTCAAGGGCAACTTTCTTTAGGAGCAGCCTTGGCACCCGCATTTTGTTTATTTGTGGTGTTCAGGCCCCTGCCTGAGGGCTTGGATTGAAGCTTTGCACCAGATCGGTCCGATTGAACACAACATTTTTCCGCAACATGGAAGCTGATCAGGGGCCCGGTGCAGCCTCCGAGGAGCCGCGGGCAGAAAGCGCTGCTGCGTCCGACAGTTTTTCCCAACTGTGGACGGACGTTATGGGGATGCTGGTAAGTTTTAGGGGGAGGGGTGTTACGATCATAGACTGGCACCACAGACTCACAAGTAACTGAGAGTTTTCACCCTGGCCCTCCAAGTTGACACTGATTTGCCGAATGATCGATTGTGTAGCCAACTGGTCGGTGCATGCAAATCACGCATCAAAACAAATCTCAGCAGAGTGCTTATAGGCCCGAGTCTGAGCAGCGGCACTCTACATGTGCTGTGGGACTCAAGTGGTTTAGTTGGAGGCTGCTAGAGACGAATCCATACTGTTGAGTCGGTTGGAAAGAAACAGGAATTGAGTGAGAATATGGTATGTTACAGATTGAAAGATTAACCCTTTGCATGTGTGTGTTTTTTGTTTTGATTACTGATATGATTATATCTAGCGGTTGAGTATTATAGTACTGCCATGCTACTTTGATTTCAATTGAACGAAGCTCAGTTCAGTTTTGCTGCTATCTTTCTCCAAGTTAGACATGAGGTCTTGCAGTGACCTCGAGCTGAAGAGATGTGTTGTCTGCTTTGTACACCTGTTGATAGCAGTATCAAACTACAAGCTACAAAGTCTCTGAAATCCCATGCATATGCTTAGGCTTTTTGGGGAAATTAGACAAACTTTTTTTGCATATGAATCATTTAAGTTAAGTTTGATTACTCGCACAGTTTCAGCTACACTTGTTTGCGAGATGTTGAGTGCCCAGTCCAGAGAGATTTACCTCTCCATACATGTTTGTGCCTTAAATGCTTGTAACTTTGGAGATGCTGTATATTGTAAACATGCTCTTTAGTTTGGCTGCCAAAGCAGTCTGGATTACACAGGCCATGGGGTCTGATTGATCTCCCAAACAAAAGTGTTGCAGCACTTCAAGTCTTTTTCAAGAAAAAAGGTGTTAATTGGGTTTAGTCTGGCCCTGAAGATGTGAATGGTGTTTAAATGCTAGAGTGTCTGTGTGTGTCCATGTAGGAGGGGGAGGCTTTCCTGCCCTCTGACACCGGGTGGGATCCATGGCTCGGGCAATTTATCCAGATGTATTGCTCTTGAGGCAAATGTCTGCAAGGCTGTGCTCATCTTTGACAAACACACATACACACAGACACAACAGCAACAACACACTTTTTACTCTTTTATTTACATTTGTCACATAAATCCTTCCCCATTATTTGATGGTCAATCCCATCATTCATGAGGATTTTTAAGCTTTTACTGGTTCAAGAATGTAGATAAATGCATCCTTATCTTTTCCAACACGGCTGGAGATCATTAACAAATTAACATCATTATTAAGTAGCTAACTATCTTGCTGAAGAACCAATTACCATTCACTTAACGTCTCTAACTATCCTTCCAATAAACATCCTGCAGCACTCATCTAAAGGTGTTTCATCAGCCATACTGCCAGCAGCCATAACAAATCTCATATTATTTCCAAATCTCTGACCTCATCTTTTGTTCAAATCTTGTTCTGGGTACTGTATCGCGGATCGTGTTCATTTATTGAATCCTTGCTGGGCTTGGATAGCTGTGACTGGTTGACAACCATAATAATGAATGATTTCATGTTGGTTGCTTTTCTCCGAAAGTCAATGGATAGGTGGTGATAAGTTGCTTGAATTGATAGCACCTTGCAGGCATTATTTATGAAAATAAAAAGTCACAAAAACAGCAGTCTCTTAAATTTCCCTCTATATGATGAGCTTTATTTTTTTAACAATGCGCTGAGCACAATGGGAACTATTTACCTCAAATGAAAATAGATTTGCTGTATAGGTTTCTATAGCTCTATGCCTTTCAATGGCTTTTGTTTTGCCTGGGAACCTAGGAAGGCCCTTTACATTTGGAATTGCCCCAAGCCTGTTGACCATCTTTAACTTACTGTGACAAATGTGTCTGGTCTTGGCTCCCCTCAACAGGCCTGCATACTTGTACAGATAGACATCCACACTGATAAAGATCTGGTCAACATGCTTACTATAATCTTGTTTTTTAGTGATTATGTTTCAACACACATGCCAAACTCAATAACTACTCTCAAACACTTAATAAGCATTAAAACAACTATCAGCACAGAGTTAGTACATTTATTGTCTTCTACATTTCCGCCTTCGAAATAACTTTCGCCATGAAAATCAAACGGGCTGCTGTGTAACCATAAACAGCAGCCTGTTGTGGACGGTTTTTAATAAGAATACCTAAGTAAGCCAGTAATTTTACATGTGGTTGTAGCCGAGTAAATGGCACTTTATCTAATTAAGAGTCAAAGCCAGTTTATGACAGAGTTGCGCAGGAGCTATAGCTGTTCTAAGTGGTTGGATTTACAGATGTCTGAATGTGCTTCAAACCCACCTCACTTCTGGAGAAATGACGGGTTTTTCCTCAGGCCAGAACGTTCTTTAATGAATGTTATACGAGCCACATTAAAACTGCCTGACTGGAAACAGAAAATTCTGTATCAGCATAATGTGTTTTGAGGTGTGCATCTGTACGGACTTTATGAACTTGATTATACTTCCTCTTTCTCTATAAGAAAATGCTCAACCAGTTTTATCTTGAAAGGTAATCTTGAGCCTTGTGAAAATATTTTACTTGCCTGAAGGGAATCCTTCTCTGTTCGTAGAGAGTTTCACACAGCGTGGGTGGGAGTTTGTCCATTTAGAAAACACTTATGTACTACACTGTGCTTCATCTGTAAACCTAAGGATCGGATACTGCTCTCGAGACATGATTGTGTCTGGGAAACATATGGTTAGATGAGGTGATCTCTATGTGCTTCCTCCCACATAGCACTTCATACAGAGTGGCAGCATATGCTCCAGTTCTCTGTGCCAATCTGCGGTTAGCTAGGCCACTTTATATCTTTGCCAATAATGTTCGAACACAGTCTATCATAGCTTAATTTTGTCTATTGTTGCCCAGGCCGACTCAGCTCACTCCTCCTCTCTGACTGATCTCCTTATTGAGGTCACACACAGATCTGACAGGTTTCCTCTTTTGGGATGGCAGAGCACTGTTCTGCCCAAGCCACGGATATCCTCAGGAAGCCCTCTAAAGGGGGTGGGCCGTGCCCCCTGCCCTTACCTTCCTCGACAGTCATCCCCCTTTGGCTACCATGCCCTACACTTTATCTTTTAGTCAGACCTCTACTAGCTCTGTTTGAGTAATTCTCCATTACAGACTAGTAGGCTTCATCCAATCAGGGGGTTATGCAACTTGGCACACGAGTAGCACCCTTTTCTTTCATCTATATATTTTTTTCTAAGTTTTTCCACATTTATCATGTCAGCTTTTCTTTATATTTCTCTTTCAGTTATGTTTTATATGAATAGTTAACAGTACAGCGGCAACAATAGTAGTAAAGGAAACTGGAACTGGATGGATAGAGGGATGGGTGGAGTAAAGAATGAATAACTTATTATTGCTTTCATAATGAGTTGTTTGGGGACTGTTGGACAGGAGATCTCTCAGCGGGTTGGGTTTAAACTGATGTATCCATGACTCAGGGTTCCTTTTTGTTCACTTTTTAATGTAACACAAGTACAAGGCAACATAATAAAACACGGTCTTGGCAATTTAAACCTGCCACACCTGTCTTGAGCTGTATGGCTGGTGAAAGTGATCATACGACTGAGGTTCAAACATTACATCAGACGCGCGGCTCGCTCATTGTTACAGGCCAGCACTGTAACAATGATTAATACCATGTTCTCTACCGTTGAACACATTCAGGAATGTGTGGCCAAAGGATAGACCAGAACCAATGTGGCCTTTAGCCTTTTGGCATGTAGTTCTCTATGCTCATAATAAACAAGTACTGTCTTTGAGAGAGACCTTGAATCATCTAACATGATGTGGAAAACGTCAATTGACTCTAACTTGATTGTGGAATTAGCTGTGCGCTGTGGCATGGATCCCTGAGCACGCAGAGAGACCTAAGTTATCAGTGCTTTGCATGGCTGTGGAATTTTCTACTTACTTGTGAGATTGCTTTAGTGTAGTACCATTCAGGCGCTCTGTCCTGATGAAATTGTCACCTCAGTTGTGGAACTCTGACCCCTTTTACACGAGGACGATACGGGTTGTATCCGCATAGTTTCTCTTGCGTATAGCCCTTTCGTTTACACAAGGCCATAACAAAACGATAGAAACGGACCCCGCAACGATAACGGGTCCCAAGGTGGATAGATCTGCAAACGGAGCGCTCTGGGGGGTCAAACAGCTCCGTGTAATTGCCTCTATACGATAATTTCCCGATAGATGAAGCCATAGCCCCACCTCTGCTGCTCACTGCTGTAGCATGGTCAGTAGCTACTGCTAGTGCTACTGCTACTGACCATGCTACAGATGTTAGTGCAAAATCTACAGCTCCTCTCCTCTACCACAACCATCAGCCATGGACATGGAGAATTACATGAACTACATGTTGCTAAATCCACGCGGGGCATAAACAGAAGGGCAACCATGGCAACCATGCTCCGGGGTCTTCTTCGCTGCTTTTGGTGTATTTTGTGGCGGCAGCAGCGCCGCTTACAGGCCCGCTGTATGTACTACAGCGTTTCCAGCGGTCTCTTGTGAATGGACACGTTAAATGAATCGAATGCGTGTGAACGGAAATTTACGGAATACTTTTTTGAAAACGCATACGGTGCGTAAACGCAAACGTTCCCGTGTAAATGGGGTCTCAGATTCTTGTAAATGTTTTTCTTTAGAACAAACGAAGGAACAACTACCTAACTGAGATTTTTTGGTGGGAAATGTGGTATGTCATGTCATTGCATCATAAACTGCTGAACATGATGTCTATGCGCTAGAAACAGCACTGTCTCTTTTATTGAACTGATGCTGCTCACTGACTTACTGAATGTCCGAAGAGATACTTGTGGTAGTTTAGAATGCCAGGAATGCGGTGGCTAATTGATTAAGTCAGCGGAGGCTACTGGGTTTTCATGCTGTTTGCGTTCTAATATGTGCAACCATGCTGCCATTTGTAAACACATTCTGAAGCTAATGATATATGATTTGTTTTCCATAAGAGACAGGGGAAGAGCTATGTTTTATATATTGCTAATTTATCCATTCCTACAACGCAATCTTAAATGAATATTGTGTAAAAAATCTTGGTTATAGCTTCATACCACACATTTCTGAAATATTTATCTACTGTGGTGCAATACCAGTCATTTGTCTTTTGGTGGTCGAAGGCATGGCAGACACTAAGTGAGTGTTATTACAGCTTTTGCACAGAATATGATATATGTTTTCTTCAGCAGTAGGAACAGAATTGACATGCAGCACAGGTTTGTTCACAGTCTGACCAATTTTAGCTGCAAATTGAGAGTAGCCATCTCCATAGAGCAGACAATTATATTTGACTTGAGCAGTAAATGACACACGCACACTCTTTACTGTAAATACACATAAACTCACTCACATTTTTGCTTGGGTTTTGTTTTTCTGTATAACTATTGTTGCTATTGTTCGAGTCAAACTGGGAGTTGGCCTCGCTCACATCCAGGGTGGAGAAGCAGTTACATCAGCTGAACTAGTGTTAGCCTCCATTTCATACATACTGTACCTCCATGAACCTTTGATTTCTAATATTAAATAATATGTTTAAATTGAATATTGCTTTAAACGGTTATTTTGTAGCTTCATATGCTGACACAGAGACCCATATTCTTCCAAAATCAGATCATTTGTGGGAGGTTTAATACTTATCCTTACAATCTGTTAGAGGTGCAGACATATTTCTTCCATAACTCCAGATGTTTTATCCTCTTCTCACCCTACAGCTGCCCCTAGTCAGTATCCCACAAATCATCCCTTGTCCAGCCTCCCCTCCCACCCCCCTGCCCACATTTCCAAACGTGATGTGTGGAGCCCTGTCAGATCCCTCCATGCTCTTCCATGTTGACAGATTCTCTCTAATGAGTGGGAGAAACTATCACTCATCTTCTGACACTCGCAGTCAATCCAACATCCTGAGTTAATTGTTTGTTTTCCTTTCTTAACTCATTCCCCTAGCCGATTCTCCTCGAGGCATTTTCACTCTCTAGACTTGTTTTCACGTGACGTCTCGTAGTGGATACGAAACTGTGCATATGCCGTATCACTTTACAAGGTGGAGATGGGGTTTGAGGGTCAGCTGTGTTGAACCCCCATGTGCTCATGTCACTGGAGAACTGGAGGAATCCCAGTTATGTACAGACACTATTAATGTTTGCACGCAAGGATGCATGCAATTACAGGGGCACATTCATATAAGATCAGCTAGATACATGCATCTCTACCTGTCCATAGCTAAGGGCTCAATATCCTCTCGGTAGTAGGGCCAGAAAAATGGCACGTTTGATTAAATAATTCTGCTTCTGTGACCTAACTAATATTTAAAATCAACTGGAGAGTCCCTCAGTCAATCAAGAGTTGTCGTTATCTTAGGACTCAATCATTCTTATCTTCCGGATGTGGCAAAAAGCTCAGCACAATGGTTGTGCACAGTGATTAGAACATTTTGAGTGTTGTAATGACGGCATGCTTTCAGTCAATGTGAGGAATGGAGGGGATAGCATGTGTCCGCTCAGGGAGTGCTCCCACTGGGAATCTCAGTCATCTCAAACCATATGTCTGGCCAGAAACAGAAATTCTCAAGCAATTGTGTGTGGGAGTCAAGATCACAGCCAGCCAAACTAGGCTTTTGAGACATAACATGTGTGTTTGTGAGTGATATTGTGTTCAGTGCATCTGAAAGTGCCTTTTCATAACCCCATCACTGAGCTGTGTTGTTTATGATCGGTCTTCCTCAGTTTGTTTTGGTCCAATGTTTTTTAAATCTCCTGCGTGTGTGTGTGCATGCTAATGTTGTTCACAGGGGCCTTTGCCCATGTGTGTCTGTGTGTGTGGCACTCACACTCACAGTGATCCATTCATTTGTGGCCTGGCACCCAGATAGGGGGTCTGCTTGAGAGGGACAGAGACTGAGAGAGACTGTTCGGACCCTGCACAGTGACTCAATGCTAGCTGTCTGCCTGGCACAGATTAGATCAACACTAATGAATATTCAACAGTTTACCATCACTGCCAGAATCTCCTACATCTTTACTAAAGTAAGAGATGAGAGCTGGTATTCTCTCCCACATTGTCCAAAAGAGAAGCTTCTTCTTAAGGACTTAAGGAAAAATAAATCAACTTTTCTGAATGTTTTGGTCTGATGAAAAATAACTAACTAGCTGGATAACTGCATCTACTATATCCAGGACCATTTGTTTGACTTAAGTCACAAACCAGACTGACCTCAGTTAACTTTGTGATCCTTCTTAATGATTTGAGCCCCGTAGTTTTTATTTTCAGAAACATTTTCATAGAACCTAGGTTTAAAATGGATATTCATGTTTCCATTAGTACCTGGAGGCCAGTCTTAACATTATATCCAAAATGTGTTCGGTTAGGTAAGATCTTTACTGTTTGGAGCACAGCTTCCTCTCCAATCCTAAACACATGTTCTCCACACAAAGACAGGAACTGTGCTGATCTAAACTATAGCTGACCGGAAAAGTGTGTTTTGTTTAGAGTTCAATGAATGTCTGACGAGTTAAAGGGCATGCTTGATATATGCCTCGATAAAGACAAAACCAAGGATCAATTCACAGCTGGCCAAAGACACTGAATGGAACTTGATAAGAATGAACTACTGAAAATATCTAGACCTTCAATTGAGGGGTATTTTAAGATTTTCTCTGTTTGTATGGAGTGTAGGAGTAGATTGGTGAATTGGAAAAAGCACACACTTATATACATGTGTGTTGATGAGTAATGATGTCTGTATCCCTGTGCCAACCCCAAGCCATGCCACTTTTAACCAAATGCAAGCCTGTAGGTACCTCTTATATGCCACTAATTGTAAGTGTATGTCACAGCGGTTTTAAAAATGTGTGCTGTAAATGGAGGGATAGAGGGGGATGTGTTTATCACACAGTGCACTTACTTTTTACTGGAATCTGCTCTAAAGTGTAGAGCCTGCGTGAAAGACTGAACGATTGCATTTTTAGGACTTCATTAGTGTTTATGTCATATTTAAGTTTTTTTGACAAAAACAAGTAGTCGTAGATCCCTGACTAAACCCTTCCCTCTCTCTTCCTCTCTGCAGGATGGTTCTTTGGGCAACATAGATGACCTCGCCCAGGAGTACTCTGAGTACTACAACACCTGCTTCAGTGACGTTAGTGACCGCATGGAGGAGCTTCGCAAAAGACGAGTCTCCCAGGAGCTTGACATGGTAAAACTGCACGCACACACACACACACACACACATGTGAAAAAGAAAAAACTTGTTTTGAGAAAACTGCAAATGGACAACATCGCTTTGGACAGATTGCATTTTTGTTTAAATAGTTTCTCCTAAATCCTTATTATTGGTTTAGTCCCATATCTTTGCACAGTGTAATTTATTTCCACAGTGTTAGCCAACAACTTGGCTAGAAACAACTGTAGCGGAACAAACATGAATGTGTGCTAAGGTTTAAGACTTTAAGCCAGTATGCCTTTCTGAATATGAATGCTGTGGTTTTCTGGGGATCCTTTTGGGGGGGGGGGGGGGTATAAGGGTCTTTCACAAGGATGTAGGGTAGTGGGGCACCCCTTTGGTTGCCATGCTGCAAACAAATGTCTAAAGGAATGTTGCTACAGAGGGCCAAGCTTCAAGCAGAACACTACCCTATAGGTCCAAAAATACAAGAGTTGAGTGTTATGCTAACTTCATAATTACTCTATGACTTATTCATAGTGAATTATATTGACACTTGGTATTTGTAATCATTTCTAAAACAATTCAATACAGAAAACCCCACTTGTTCTTAAAAGGCAGGCTCTACAACATTGATCTGCTTGAAAGAATGTCCATCCTAAATCAAATGAGGCAGTTTGGCGTCACAAATATAATAGAACTGCCTGAGGAAAAAAGGATTCAGTTCTCCCTTCAAAGATTTTACTTCCGCTGATATCACGTTACCTCAGCCTTTCTTATTTTAGCCCCTTTCAAAATCAAATTTTCTCTGCTCATATATTTATGTCTGTCATTACTGGTTTTCTAGTTAAATAGGAGGCCTCTTCGGTTCGAAGCAGCCATGTGGTTTTGGTTGGGTTGACAGGTATGGCTAGGGTGAATAGCTGATTTATTGTGCCCATCCTTTAAAAGACTGCAGGCAGACATCCCATACTCACAGTCTTCAGGAGTCATTCAAGGCAATTTGACTTGGATAGTCCAATCTCAAATGTTGTTCACAGTGCTTAACAATCTATAAAGCATAAATGTACTCTTGTATTTTTTGACCACCCCAACAAAGAAAACGGTTGCAGGATGGATAGCAAGTTATTATAAAAACATAGCTGTGTATATGTAGATGTCTTTTGCGTTTGTAGGTTGTATGACCCCTCTCTGTGTGGCCGTTGAGTTTACATTAATAAGGATTACTTCTGGACATTTTATAGTTTGAAAGGGTTTTACCCTCGGGAGATAAAACAGGGGGAGAGGAAGCAAGATTAAGATTTTGCATCTCAAGTGTAAGAAGAGAGGATCAGAGCTGACTGGGCTCTGAGCCTGAAGCCCAGGACAGGAGGAGGATAAGGATGTGAACAGAGGAAGACAAAGGGAGAAGGATGAGCGGATGAAGAGAAGGAGCGGAGAATGTGAGCCTGCAGCTGTCCCGCCACTCTGCAAAGTTTGGCACAAAAATATAGAAGGAGGGAGAAAAAACATGAAGAAGGAATATGGGTCAGGCAACACCTTATTGACAGCTCTCAAAAGGAAAGTATCAACCTACGCTATATGGATTGAACCTGGCCCTGCATTCCATTGCAGTCCTTTTCTAAAATTAGGTTTTGGGTATTTTCAAGTGTAAAGCAGCCTTTTCTATGTCAAAGATAAGAGTAGGTTGAGACGTGCCTGCTCTTAGGCAGTATTTTTCCACTGGACTTGATTTCTTCATAGATGGAAAGGCTGTGGCACAGTATCTGTAAAAATAGAAGAAACATTTGAGACAGACAGAGCATGAGAGACCAAGGTGAAGTGAGAATAAGACCCGCCAAATGGAGAACCAGTCAGAAAGAGAGTACCGAATGACTCGTGAAATGTGTCCAGAAATCAGAGGCCGCAAGCCAACGTCATGCAGCCTCTTCCCTTAGGAACAATCGCAGATGGTTAGAGAAGGTCACAGTGTCCAAGAGCCACTTTAATGGGGAGACATTTAGCAAGTTGCACTCCTGAGGGACTTGCCCTTTAGGGAAAGACCTGTCACTTGTAAAGGGTAAAGGAGGTGGGTGACGCAATCATATATCAACAAGACCTACTCCCTCTCCAGCCATTGTCTTTTTTCTAGCTCCAATTTTATAGGTCAGATCTGTCTTATTTTCGACGGACACTTCTAATGCCTTTATACACTTCCAAAATCACTTTTTGCATCACGAAGGAGTCTGTCCAGATAACGGGGGCAAAGTTCTCCTCAGCTTTGACCTCCTACTGGTCTTTACACTCAAGATTAAGAATGAAGGAGATGATGGACAAGGGGGTAATGCCATAAGAGGGGAGTCTTAGTTTGACATATGACAAAGTCTACATATTTTCTCACTTAGCTGACACCGCAATTTTCTTTTTAAAGAATCCCACAAAAAAGCACGAGTGTCTATCGTTTAACTGTGGTCAGCATAGAAAGGGAAAAAAGGAACTCAAAACTGTTTCTGTTCTTCAAAACTTACGAAAATTGTCTCTTGAATTAAGTTTTTCTTTCTTTCGAATGTTAACTCTTCTCTTCGACTTGAGTTTTTGTTTCCTTTCTTAAGAAACTATCTTGCAACACCAACATTTTACAAAAATCTCCGGCGGTTTCAAAATGGGTATTTTCGCACAATGAGCCTGCCAGCTCTTGAGAGGCCTCTTAATTGACACAGTGATGGCTGTCTGTTGTTGCAAACTGCTATTAGGAGGTGATGATAGAGGCTCTTTCAGAGATGACTATCAATGTGCCCACTTCCTGGCTGGATTCTGCTGAGTTGTTCCTATACATCTTCATGTTAGTTTTATGAGTAGCAGGGACACAAGGGGTTGAATAAACATCCCCTTAGGGAATGAGTCCTATGGATTAGCGCTACCATGCAGTTTCCCAGCGCTCCTATTGACAATGAAAGTTTGCATGACTCTCTCTGGCACACTGATTTGGTGATACACAGAGCTTCTTAGTGGAGGTGATCAGAAGTATTCAAAGAAAGCAAAGAGTTCAGCAACTTTGACAAAGCATGTTGTATCAAATGAATGGTCAAGCCAATTGAACAAATTGATCAATAGCTAGATCCATAAAGAAAGTTTAATTGTATTGTTGTTTTCTTTCTTTGCCTATTTCTGCCACTGCAGGTGAAAACATGCCAAAACATGAACATACAAGCTACAACAGAGATCTAACAGGCTTGCAGAAACTGGTCGGCAGTGTGAATCATTGTGTATAGCCGAAGGACAAACATCAAACTAAATATTAGCATGTCTCTCAAACCACAGCTATGGAAAAGATGATGTAGATCAAATATAAATCAAGATAGACTATTTGGAATTTGTGGTTGTGGGGCAAACTTTTAGACATTTATACCCGCTGTAAATCATAATTTATATTGCAACAGTATCTGTGGTTATTTCCCTGGGAGTAATGTTTAAGTTGTGGATAAACAACCAGGCCTTGAATATTGCATCCTTTGATGCTTTGGCCAAAATCCTTCTGTAGTTGGTTTCACTGTTGACTTCATAATCGAAACACTTTTGAAATGCCTCAGCTGGTGTCTGATTGATGTGCATGCCTCAGGAATGCTCTGTAATAGTTTTTTCTCGCCGAGTAGCTTGACATTTGGGGGTCAAGACTCAAGTACAGATTTTTGTTTTGTTTTGCCATGAGGCGAGGAACAGTGTGGTTAATGTGCTAAGGCCTGCGTGAGGTTTAATCGTCAAACTGGGTCAGTTCAGCAGGGTTAAAACTACAGTGTAGAAGAAAGACAAACTGTTGTGAATTCTGCTGTATATTTTTCCTCTCCACCTTCAGGCTCTTGCCTAGAAAACATAGCAACTAATCATGCTCAAACGACAGCCTGTGTGCTATTAGATTACTTAGAAATGGTGTTGGAATTGCTCCATTATTGCCATAACCCTTGTTGAAAGCAAGTGGTATATTTGTAATTTATTGATGTATGATTTCAACACTGAGATTGTAACTGTCACTTGGAGTTTGTAATAACTCTGGTATTTGCCTTGAATAACCAGAACAATGCTGATCCTCATGGCTTAGGAATGCTCCGTACCGTAGAAGTACAGGCCTCTGCTGCAAGTATGCACTTACTCTGGTTTATCCTGCTCACTAAGAAAATGTATTTCCCACTTGTGTGCCTGAAATGTAATGGCACTACATATTTGTTGGTCCATTCAGTGTGCGTACAGTCCCTCTTTCTGTGAGATCTTCCAAATGAGCCGGTTCTGCAGGCTTGCATTGCGCCATACTTGTACTACACACCGCTAACGTCTTTTTTGGACTTGCACCAGGCTCACCAGGTGGCGCCGGTCCCTCCACATGTGCAGTCCTACCTAGCAACTTCATACTCGCCCACCCAGACTTGCCAACCATGCCAGTTGGCGTACCTCCACTGAGCCACCTGGTCTCTCTAGCATAGCCGCATATCCGCTACTCTCGCCTCTGAGGTTGGCTTCAACTCCACTTTGGGAGCTTGTGTTTTTGGTGGGCATAGCTGACTTGTTTGGACACAACTGCTGCTTTTTAACAACCATCCGCATTTCTATCCCTTCCCTCTCATTAACAGAATCTGGTGCTGCTGTAGCAAAGCAGAGTTTAGCTGTAGTTTCTGGGTTAATGATGGAAAGCAATGTAGTGCTTGGAAACCCCAGAAGCGTTTGATGCCCGTGTGTGTGTGTGGTAGGCTTGTGTCAGATGCTAGATCCCCTTTCTGCAGACATAGTGATCCTCATTAGCTCCATTACTGCTTTCATTTGAACTCAATTCAATCATGCTTTAGCAATCAGGGCCTTGCGTTTGCAATGCGCTTGTACGTAGACACACACACACAATCAGGTTATTGAACACAAACAACCCTGTGGACATCTGTAGGGAAAACGCATGCACATTCACACGCAGAAGTGTCAATTCAGGGTAAGTAGGGCAGTATTTCAAGCTGATGCTGGTGAGTTCAAGTAGAGGATAGCATACCCCCTCCGGGAGAATATTGTGAGATCTAAGTCTCACATACAGATACTCCCTCAAACTGCATCGATTTGATATTTTCTTTTAGAGTCTGTGTCGGTTACGCTGGCACAGTCTTCACCGTTCACTTTTTCTTCTTCGTCGGAAATGCACAATTCTGAGAGAAAAAGTTAAACCTTGGGAAATCCCGCAGAAGTGCAGTTAAAGGCAAACGGGATGTAGGTTTTGTTTGTTGCAGATATTCTCATCTTTTCTCCCTCTCGCCCCCTCCTTCCACGCACAGAAGGGGAGTAAAGGGGAAAGCTTAGGAGGAGCAGTAGGAACAGAGAGCTGCTTTGTGTCTCTGTCTCCTAGGAGCTCTGTCTGTGGAAGTGGAGGCGAGTTGAGTGTGTGTAGGTGCTCCTGGTTTGGGTATCTGTCTAAGTTTATGTCTGTGGTGCCATGGATGTTGCTGTGTCTGGGCCTGTGTCTGTGCCTGGCAGGGTACTTTTCATGTGAGGTGTGTTTGCAGGAAGTAAGCTGACCGTGGGACAGCATGTTTTAAAAGAAACTTAACAACCAGTTGGCATGATGCCTGTAGTTTCCCATTTGGCAAGACTGGCATATCATTTCTGTCAGTGCACGTCGGAGAAGCCATCAAAGAGGATCTGATAGCAAAACCAATCTGCTGCTTCGTTTGTGAAATACTTTGTGACTGCTAGTGAGCACACACCTTGTTCCTTCTTTGTGGGTTTTTTTATGAGCACAACCACATTATTCCACACCATGCAGTAGGGCTGCTCGATTATGGCAAAAATCATAATCTCGATTATTTGGGTCAATAATTGATATCACAATTATTAAAAACGATTATCCATTTACTTTGAAAACATCAATTTATTGGAGAAAAAAAATGGAACAGTATGTTTTTAACAGTTGATTACCCTGAACTTTAAGTATAATTACACTGGAAAACCAATACAAAATAAATAATAATTAAAAAAAAGTAATAATAATAAAAAAATAATCGTTTTATTTAGATTACGTTGTTTTCGTAATCGTTGCAAGCCATAGTCGTAATTGCGATTTAAAATACGATTTAATTGAGCAGCCCTACCATGCAGTTGTTTAAACAGAGATGGCTGCCAAAGCTGTGCTTGTTTAAAGGGTACACGTGTTGTCTCTTTGTCTCACATACGCTCTCCCTCTGCAGAAAGAAAACACAGTTCAGTTCCATCCCAGATGTTCCTATATGCAGCCTGGCAATGCAATAAGAGCTAACCCTGTCGTCTGTAGGTCTGGTAGATGAGGATTTTATGATCTTAGAAAGATACCTGCTCTCTGACTTATGGGACTTGCCATACTCCCAGGGAAGGACAAATCGTTTCAGAGATTTCCCGACATTACCCGAGTTACTTTCCAAAGAAACATCCGGACCTGGGTTTCTGTCTTCTTGATTACTGTAACAGACAAATACCTAAACAAAGCAAATAGACTAGGAGGACTCAAAGATAAAGCCAGTCACACTGTCTCGCTGGCATCTTGACTGTCTGCCATAAATTGGATACTGTTGGGATAAGTATAGGGTTCAGGCTAATTTTGAGGCTTTTAGCCTACTCAGCACTGCTCTTATGACCTACAGGCTACAGACTCTCAAAGAGCTCTTAAAAGAGGTTAAGTCACTCAAGTCCCTTAACTATTATTCACTCACTGACTCATGCTTAGAGGGTTTGTGTGTGGAATGATTGTACCCCCTCACCCAGAGCCCGGTTGAAGAAGGTTAAACTACAGGTCACTCTGATAAGGAAGCATGACATAGGAAAGGTACAATGGGATTATTCAAGATACAGTTTCCTGTGACTGTTATCCTGTAATATAATATCTGGGTGTGGGGATACATGATGCACATTTCCCAGAAACAACCTATTTCCTATACTCTCTATTTGGGAAACTCCAGGTTTAACTTGTTTTGTTGTGGCAGCAGCCGCACGTTCCATGTTGTGATTTTTTTTCAACCTGTTTTTTTGGATCTTACCTACTTCGCTGATGTCATCACTTTTATCTTTGCATTCTGATCCTTCAATATGATAACTAGTTAAAATGCCACTTTGGCTGCCAAGGCTTATGACTAGTATTTAAACTATGTCCATAAGCTGGCATGAGAAAGAGTATTGGCATGTATTCCAGTATTCCTCCCCCCCTGAAAAAAAGTACTTATGAGAACATGTCTCTCGAGTATTGATAACACAGTGAGGGGTTTACCAGAGGAAGTTTAGTGTTATTTTTCATGTTTAGCAACAGTTTTAAAGAGGAACAGGATAAGAATAGATAAAGTCATATTAGTGCCTGTCTGTGAGATGGTCTCCTTCTGCTAAAACATTAAGTAAGACAGAAAGTAGAAACAGGAACTCTTAGTTATATGTGCTCCTCTCATAGGGAAAGCTCACCACAGAACTTGAACTTAATCATCTTTGTGAATAACCACCTCTGTCAGCATTCTCATGCCATAAATATACATACATATGCTAATATTTACAATCCTGACATATGGCATGCATTACTATTTTAATTTCCTTTTTAAAATATATTTGCTCTTGAATTGCCTCCTCCTGGTATCTCAGGATAAACCAATCTAATAATAAGGGCTTGTGTATCCTTGTTTACTCTCATTGCTCATGCCAGAAGGATTATAGCCACATGAAGGGTAAAGCCACATACAGTATTTCTCATTGTGCAGTGAGTAAGAAAAGGACCACTAGAAATTCACAATGTAGAAATAATTATAACCTCAAGGTTACAAATGCAATCCCTGCTCCACATTCTGAAAATCTGGTCACTACCCTTAAGCAAAGTGCTGACCCCATTTGTTTCCATGGTGCCTTACATTGCACAGCACTGGGTGAGTGTGATTAAAGGGTGTTGCTAATCTCCTCCATGAAAGTTCAAAAGCACACGAGAACACACGACCAAGACACAATGTACTTAATCAATCCCTCAGGGCCGCTCATTGGCCTTAAATAATCACATGAGGTTAAGTCCCAGTTGCACACTCGTTGTAATTGTTCAGTACAGTTTAAGCATTTGTTTTTAGAGAGACACATCTTTTAATTAGATATGTCATGATGAGGACACCTTCTTTACACATACAGTATGCTAGCAACAGCAAAGTGTAACAGGCCTAGCAGACACTGTTGTCTGGAGGATCTCTGCAACATTTTGTACGTGAAGAGCAGTTAAAAGTTGTGTTTTGTTCCACTGATTGTGTACAGTTTATTATTTTATGTTTCTCTTAAATCCATGGTCAAAGTCTGATTATCTGTTTTTCATTTAAGCCAGTTTGGCTATAGTGCTGCCATTGTATTCAGTCTTTTATGGTGTGTTGTATTTTCAAAGAATTGAGGAAACCTTGAAGGTGTTTCCTTGAATGGAGGGAGGCTCACGTCATTGCAAAACATACTCTGGGATTCATAAAGTCAATTACGTAGATTCCTTTTTGGATATCGTCTTCTGCTTGGGCAGTCAATACTTCACCAAACTACACCACCGCCCAGTGGTATTCTATAACCATCATAACAAGTATTGCAGGTTTGGGTACTTGAGGCAAGACTTGACTTGTCGAGTCGTCTCTGGGTGTGTTATTGGTGTGCGCACACGTGCTGGTGTTTGTTTTCACTGTCATGCACGCAGGTGTGTCTACATGAACCTAACCAAAGGACGTCTTTCCCACATGCAGGCATTATTAAACTCATAATAATCTTCTGTTGCTGCAGTCAACTGACCTTTCTTTTCATATGGAGAGATTGTTTTACCTTTCCAGTGTATATTCTGTGCTCACAGTTCATATTTCTTCAAGTGATTGATCTTTGACTCTGACATTTTACCTTCTTTCTTCTCCCTCTCATGCTATTTTGTCCAGGAGAAACAGGATCCAAGCACCACCTCCCAGCAGCTTCGTACTGAGATCCAGGTAAGCAGAGTCACTATGTGAACAAAGTATAAGCTTTACACTGTCAGTTTTACAAATTGTGGCACAAAGTAAATCTGACACCTGTTTTTTCTTCACTCTGTCCACAGGAATCATTAGGCTTCAGCAGTGAGGTGTCCACTCCAGAAACAGACAGAAAGTAAGTTATTTCCCCCCATTAAATCATGGTAACATGTGACCGTAGCCAGTGTGGAACCATGAAACGCGCTTGGATTGAAATGTGTGTCTGTTGCATGTCAAAACAATGTGCAGCTTAACCTGCGTCTGGAGCGCATCAAACCGTACACGCCTGTACACATAATCATGAATCATACTTAGCCCTGCTGCATGTCCGCAGCTAAAGATGGAGAGAACCAATGAAATACACTCGCCTCCATATGTAGCTCATGTGATTGATAGATCTCTTATGTGACAGCTTGTACAAAAGGTCTCTGACCTTGCCAGTGGGGAGAAGAGGTCAGCTCCTCAGGTGGAAAACAGATAGATAGCAATAGAGACAGGTTCAGCTAAGATTGATGTCAGTTATGTGAATATGAGTATTTCCTTTGAAGTTTAATCCCAAAGTTCTAATAATAATATAACGTAATTATATGCAAAATATCACCTTTATAATATTAGGAAGACAGTTTTTATTTGAGAATAAAGAAACCAACCCTCCACATTAACAGACATCCAACCTATGACCTGCAGTCGGTCCCCTGAGCTCCTTGGTCACATCCCTGCTGTGGTTAAAGGACAACACTAACTGCTTCCTTTAGTTGACCTGCGCAGTCGAGCTGCCATTCTCTGTTCTCTGGCTGTCCATGCTTCCTTCCTGCCTTTGTGTTGAGCAGGGGAGAGGGGGGAGACAGAGAGGGGGAAGGAGCATGAACGAAAGAGCAGGATGGAACCATGCATGGGTGGGGTTCCTTTTCACTGGTTACTGTAACACAAAGTGTGTGTTCATTTAAACCCACCACTGTGTTTATTTTGATGAATGTTATCCACCATGGCAAACCATGAGATCCATATTATACAATGTTATACACATTCAAAGCAATCAAAAATGGTTGTTACAACAGCTCTATAAATGCCCCGCTGTCAAACGGAATTAAATCCATTGCAGTCACTAACATTTAGCTTCTTATTTAAATTATTTTGTAATCCCTGTTCAACAAGACTTGGTGTAAAAAATATATTCAAATGTTTCCCTGCATCAGGATGTGCAAGGAGTTTTAAAAACAGAACAGATTGGTTCTAATGGTGGGGACCAGAAAATCCCCATTACATTTGAAGAAGAGATAAAGTGGAGACGCATAGATTAGTGCAGACATTTGGGGCCCACATCGAAATCCAATGCCATGTTTGCTAGGGTCAAAGGTTAAATAAATCTCAGTGTGCCTCGAGAATGATCTCCTTTATATCAATTTTATCTGGTGCTTGTTCTGGACCATCACCCCTGAGTGAACCCCAGTGGAATTGTCATGTTCACGTTACGACCACGTGCGGCAGAGGAAGCGCATACCATAGACATGATCTCTTCTCCCATGGCTGTATATGCTGCACAGACAAATGCTGTGGTTGATGGGAACCAGATGCCACATTTCAGATGACGTCTCTCTGCTGTTCGAGAAAGTCTCAGAAAGAGCCCCAAACTTCTTCCTATCGGTCCATTTTCTCTCTTTCCTCCGTTCCTATCATCTCTCAAAAAACATTCAGACTTTGTCACACCTCAAGTCTTCAGCTACACTCTAATTAAACTGTTCAACATTCATCCATCTCCTCACCCCTATCACTCTTTCTACTATGTATGTCTCATCCATTGAAGCCCCAGACTCAATTTCTGGTATGAAAGTTAAATATGAAACCGTTTATTTATTTTTTTAAACGTTTTTAGTGATTGAGGACAAAATGTTCCTCATCCGAACCTATTCTTTTTGTATCCATTCTTCTCTCATTCATCCCAGCTCTGTTCTCCTTTACATTGCCTATGGTCCAATTTGTGCTGAATGGGATTTAGCCAGAGTGATGTATCATGTGCAGAGTGATAGACAAGCCCCCTCAATTCCTCATGACACATTCCTCACAGCCTCAAAAGAAGCACGCTCCCATGCACAGACACGGATATCCCCATCATCGCCTCTCTGCAGGACAATAGGACCCAGAGGAGATTACCCAGACGCCATCTTGGACTGTGCCACCTCTCTGTCCGTGTCCCCTTGTCACGTTGTTGGCAGGAGGTGGGCACAACTCAGATAATGTCTGCTCTGCAAGTGGTGATGACAGAGTGCTCTAAGAAAGCTGGAAGGGTTTGAGACAGGGACTTCCTGTTTTGAAAGGTGACTGATTAGTGAGTTATTGTTGCAGAGAGTGGGCAGAAGGCTTATAAGTGAAGTTAACAGCGGAGGTAAATGGATCTTGATCAAAACATACACAGAAACATACCGTTTTTTGGCCCTTACGGTATGTAAGATTGTGCATTAAACGGCCTTTTTACTAGTGGAAACCCAGCTTATGCAACTAATAATCATGCAAATGTAAGCCGTGCCATGTGAAGAATCTGTGTAACAACGGTACAATGTTAGAAAAACCAAAGTACCTTGTTGGCATATTTACCACTTGTGCCCGAGTGTTGCAGCCCTCATGGAACTGCAATTTGCTTGAGAGTAGAGCACAGGAGGCCGTGAACACCAGCACAAGCTCAAAAACGTGCAGTTTTTATATTTGGTGTTTATATGTAATTTATTTATTTATTTCCCTGGATGTAATCTTCCACTTCCATGTGACCTTTGAACACTACTACTATAACCCCTGGAGCGGTCATCCCTCCACTCTTCCTGTGGACAATGCCACTGTCGCACTGGGTCGCTGCCTTTCATTGTCTCTCTACCAGATAACCGGAGATCACCTCTCTCCAGGTGGCCAGCCCTGCCGTCACACGATCACACCCACATGTGTGCAATGCTGTGATTTATGCTGAGTTTGCAGCTTTGTGTCCAAATCCGGCTTTGTGCTGGTTTATCATCTTTCCTGGACAGCAGCTCTGTCACACAGGATGCTAAACCTGTGAGTCATGCAGTATCATATGATGGCTTTCAAAGCATCATCACCTATTCAGTCAATCTTTTTTTATATATTGATATTATATCTGTGACATTAGGAGTTTTACCTGTGTCTGCCGTCCTTCTGAATGTTTTTAACACACCAAAAGCCATGGCGCACAGCAACAGAGCCTCATAGCTAGACAGGTTATGTTTCAAACGTCAATAATGCTTCACATCCTGGCAAAGGAAGCCCATTCAGATATATCATTTCCACAGAGCAAAGTGGCAATTCACTGACAGCCACTATGGCATTAGCTCATCATTGTTCCACTTAACACTTTTACAATGCAGTGCTGTATCATAAAATACACTTTCCCCTACGCTATATAGGTTCAGGCAAAGTTAAGATACTGTGCCTTACATTGTGCAGAAGGTTGAAAGTTGGGTCCGCAGTGAAATGTCCCCTGCTCAATACAAAGAACCGAATTGAAATGGAAAGGCATGGCAAAGATTTAAGGTTAAACCAATTAAGTTGCCAACCACACAATGCCTGGACTGACACCTCCTTTGAAATATATTCAGGCTCTTTTAAAGTGTGTGAGCGCCAGTGTGTGTGCGTACATGCATGCGAGCGCTGCACTGGAGGTTAATTTATAGAGCATGGGGGGGGGGGGGGGGGGGTGCAACGTTGCCACAGAAAAGCCTCTATTGAGTGAGTTCTAATTAGCATTAGCTTTGGCCCTAGCCTATCTGAGAGGAGGATGAACAGAGGGCCCAACCATACAGGCTTCCATTCAATTAGCATCTCATTATGTTGCCATGGCAGCCCGGGCTTTAAAGCCATCGTGAAGATTTCCCATTGCACCCAGAAAGGGCTGCCATGCCTGAACAAACATGGGAACACATATGTACGCAAACACACACGCTGTCACTGGAGAGGGAAGTGACCTGTTCGTCTTGTTTTGATCCTGTCACACACACTTTCACATTGCTTCACTGCCAGCCACCGTCTCCCTGCACGGCTCCGCAGCTGCATACCAACGTGCAATGGGCTCCACTCATAAAGGGTCTCTGGATGTGTGAAAGTAAGAGACACTAAAAGAGTGAGAGAGCTGGCGAAGAGATTTACTTAAAAGGTCTCTGAGAGTCTCAACTGGACCAATGTGTCGTTATTATCTTTCTATTTCCCCCATGATTCTTTCCCCTTTTATAATTGAAAGGATTGAGACGCTTAAAGTGTGCTGCCACCACACTTCACTATCACACACACACACACACACCTGTAGAACTGGAGACATGATGTGAAGCTACACCCCCTCTGTACCCTCTTACTCGGCCCACTTAGCTCAATCTGAAAACAAAGTCTCTCCTACTGTGAAGGTTTCAGCAGCTACTTTAAACACGACCCGCTGAAGCTCATCCCCCTTTCACCCTCCTTTTTATATAAAGAATACAGAAATAAATTGCCGTTGATGTGGTTTCTGGTCTCCTCCAGAACAAGGGAGAGTCTGCCCCGGCCTCTCACGCTGCTGAACATCAGACGAGGCTGCTCAAACATGACTTTTTGATTGGAAGCTGGGTGCAAGTCTATGTGTCGCAAAGCTTTTGAGTTGTTATTTTCTCACCATTAGTACTGGTTATTTAGCAAGGCTTATAGATATATCAGAACAGCAGTTTTACAGTTATTTTCCACTTCTCCCACTCTTCTCTCTCTCTTCCTCGTGACTGTCTCTCATGTGGAGGGAAGTGGAAACACAAACAGGCTGAGTCTGCCCTGTGGTTTCTCCTCTTGCTTCCTCTCTCTTCCCGTTCACATGCTTGCCCTTTCTTTTCCTTCATCTATTGGACCTCCCTAGTTTCTTTAATGCTTTTTAAACAGTTTGTAGTACCACCATCCTCATCTGACCGTCTGGTTTTTGCAACAGAGTGTCATTGTCTACATCTTCTATCCTCTACCTTCTCCCTTTCAAGCCTCAGGAGCCTGGCTGTACTGTCACATAAGAATCACCACTGACCCCATGTGGTGAACAGGCATAACTGCAGCCCTGTTTGCTTGAAATGACCAGTCATAAACACAACGACACTGATTTGTAGCTATTTGGTCGCTGGATACTTTATGAGAAGATTTTGGAGTAGAAAGAAGCAAGATACTTGTTTCCAATGTAAATTAATCTTTATTTTCTCTTTCCCCCAGAATGCCCCTGCACAAATCCAGCTCTGAAGATGGATCTGGAGGTAATTGAGATGCAATTGTCTTTTGCTGTCTTTTTATGTTTTTTTCTAAATGAGTATGCTTTTGTATTAATTGATGCTTGAGGAAGTCATGTTTGCATTATACCTAATTGTAAAAAAAAAAAGAGAATGCTTTTCCCCATGTGACTGAACCTGCCCTGTCTTTAGGTAAATGGGACAATAAGAAGAAAAACAAGTCTTTTTGGCAGAACTTCCGCAAGTCTCAGCACAAACCAGTCATGCGACAGACATCCAAAGGTTTGTGTAGCTTTATTTCTCTGATCTCCTTTACGTAATACATGTTGCCTCATATGTGACCTTTTGCTTTTTTCCCCCTGTACACTGTTCAGGAGAAGACATAGGCTATGTGGCCAGTGAGATCACCATGAGCGATGAAGAGCGAATCCAACTGATGATGATGGTGAAGGAGAAGATGATCACAGTGGAAGAAGCTCTAGCTCGGGTAGGAAGCTTCACTGACTTCCTGCCTCATGTCGCACCTACCCCCCCCCCCCCCCCCCCCCCCCCCTCAAATGGCCAATTCCCTTTTTAGAAGTGCCACAGGATCCCCTCACCTCCTTCTGGATTAGTTTCCAGCTCCCTTCTGCTCTATATTCCCATCATGCCTTTGGCTTACTAAAACGACTTACTCATACTAACATGTACCAGGCCCCACATTTTAACCCTGCCATGTCCTCTTTATACACACACACACACACACACACACACACACACACACACACTCCAGAATGTTGGTTTCTAGAGGTTCAGGAGTGTGGGGATTTAAAGGTGTGAGCTCTTGTGTGTGTGGATGTGTTGTTCAGTTCATAATTGCGAGGTTGGTGTCATAGTAACTCAACAGCTCCATCTGTTCGGTGGGATGCTCTGGTGCCCTGTGGTATTTCTCTCTAGGTGGATATGGTGGATAATTACTTGGCTCTCTTTACATTTTTCTTTTTTTACTTTCCGACTTCTTTCTTTTTCTTCCATCCTTCCTTTTTCCCTTCCAATCCCCTTGAATTGCTCACGAGTAGCCTGGTCATGCAACATCATTTTAGCACTGAATTGCTCTCCACAGGGCAGATTTGATCTTCCTACCCTTATTATCCCATAGATCTTTGATTTTATTTTTGCCAATAGCCTCACCCGAGCTTATCGCTTTACTGATTGTCAATTAATCAAACCAATCAATGTCCAGCCTTTGTGGATCATTGTATTTAACTTGTGGGGTTTTTATTATTGTCAGTATAATATTAAATAGTATGTGTGTCCAGGGATGTAGTTGGCTATAAATATTATACGATTCAATCTGCCTTTCAGTATTTGTATTATATTGGATTCATGTGTGCTTTAAAGCAATACATAAATCAAAAAGTAAAAGTAATTCCTCATATAAAAAAGGCTAATGACAGGAGTTTGTGGACATAAAACACAATAGACTTTTGTTAACTAGTTGTTTGCAAATACAGGCTACATAATTTACCACTACATCACTTATTCAGTCTTTGTAATTTGTATGTGTGTCTCTATATATGCACAGAAGTGACGCCTATCAATTGTCTGTTAGCATATGGAGGGATGTAGCATGTCTGGTGAGAGTGGGTTTCCCCGCCCTGTTCCTCTGCCTCTCTAAACTCTTCTTCTCCACGTAGCTAAAGGAGTATGAACTCAACAGACAGTCCAGCAGTACTGACACTGCTGAGTGGACTGAGGGATCTGCATCCAATCTAAACCAGTCCTCAAACTGCAACGTAAGTACACCCCACCCCATTACCCTGACTCCCCCCAAACCCTGACCTCTCCCCTTTGACTCTACCTCTCATAACAACCTCACCTCGACCACTCTCACCGTTGAGTTTGATTTTCAGCAATGGAGGTTCTGAAGGAAAGTCGTTGTTTCGACATATGTGTGGATGGATGTGTGTTTATTTCATATAAAAAAAAAACTGGTAAATCTAAAAAAAACTTTTTAGGTGTGTTTAATTTTGGACATATTTATATCGAGTTGCTTAAAGCACCTTAACTCAACCTTTATTGCCTTCCTTTCCCTTTATCTTCCCTTCTCTCTCTGCTCTTAATTCATTGGCCAACTACTATACATCCACCTTTGCACTTACATCCACCATGTCATGTGCATCTTTATACTATGGTTGTTACCTTTCAGAATCTGATTTATTACCAACTAGTAGGTTCACAAATACTAGGAATTTGCTTTGGTATATGTGGTGCATAGAAAGAGACAGAAAGAAGAATAAGTAGCAAAACATAATAAATCTCAGAATCTTGTCCCATCGCTTGTCTCGGTTTACTAAGCCTGCGCTCACAAATTGGCAGTCACAATGAGATATATGCTGTTTGTTACAAATCCTTTCCATATTTTATGCATCAGCTTAGTCCTGTCATGGGCAATTGAAATATGTCCTCAAACATTTTTTAAATTGCCTGCTGTAGTGACATATACATTGTCTGTTGGAAATTTGGGTCAGGTTTGTTTCCATCAATCAGTTATAGCTTAGTGGAAATTCCCACAAATCTCATTTTGTCAGCTGTGATCTGTGGGGAGAAGGCCTCCAAACCTCCGGTCACCTTTAGAGTGAGACCTTTGAGGATAATGTGTTTGGTGGAGCTGAAGCTCAGACAATCGGGGTCTGTTGGACACCGTTTTGTGTTTGTTGACCCTCTGTCAGTTCTCTCTGTTCTTTCTTTTCTAAACGTAAGTCAGCTCTGAAACAGATTCACAGTGGCCATGACGGTTCTTTATTACCTCTGTGTGTGGCATCATATTGGAAAAACATCTTACAGTCCCACACATTGACCCAATTTTCTTTGTAAAATCTGTAAATGTTTTCGAAGTATAGGACCACGAAAAGAATTACCTGCACATGTTTATTTTGCAATTTGGAATGTGATACTAATTTCTGACTAAACAACACTGAGTTATTCTAAAAAACAATCCCTCCTATTAAGCTAATGCATATGAATTTCATGTTTTCATTGCTGAAGTAAATGGAAGGTTGACCCCTCAGCCTCTTCAAGAATCAGCTTTAGATCCAGCACAGTCGCCTTACCATAATCACAATTTCTTATATATTCAAGTGGTTGAAAAGGCTTTTCAGTTTTTCCTCGACTTTTACACATTCATAGCTGCCCCCTCTTCAATGTCAGTAATTGTTTAGTGTGCATTCATAAACTCATGAAATCAGATCCGCTTACTGTAACTGAATTTGTAAAACTATGAATAAATACTAATGGTAAATAGTTTAACCGCCTAGGGTCCCTATTCAAATGGTCTTTTGTTTAATGATTGATGATTTTCTTCATGCCATACATAACCTCAGCTCAAGTTTCGTCTTACTGTTTGTTGTGCTTGTTTGAATTGTGCATGAGTTTGCCGATCATCTTATCAGTCAGTCAACCCTCATGTTACCCCTCTGCAGCCAGCTGCTCACTTCCTGTGGAAAGATGATTGATCGATTGGGTTTTTTAAAGTCTGGAGAGGATAGAAGATTTACTGTAGGAGCATTGTTTAGAGGAACATACATCTCGGCTCTGGAGGCTGTGAACAAATGCAAGAGCTGGAGGCAGAGAGGAAACAAGGGAGAGAAAAATTGGGGAAGATAAAGACTTTGCACTGAAAAGGGGGGAGTTCTGTATCCCCCTTGCCCCGAGTTCCAAAATCGGCCACCTCAGGAAATATTGCTACTCTGCTGGGGCCTCTGGTGGGGCCTCTGGTGGTGTCACGTACTGCCCCCTCTCCCCTCTAATGAATGGATTTGGGTCATTCCCGATTTCAAATAGTTAACAGATTTGTGTGTCTGTGTGTGCCTCTATATAGTGACATGTAAATATATGGTTCAGATATATGGCTGACATGTTGGCATGCCTTTGGCTTCTTTGTGCCTTTTCTTTGATGCTGTCTTCTCCCGGTCTGTCTTCCTCCGGCTATCGGAGCCCACATTCCAGGGCTGGCCATTAGCGATGTTGGGGCCAAGGCAGGGTCAGAGGGGCTCAAATGCTGGGATTGTTCTCCATGCACAACACGCCTTTTCTCTGCTAGCTGTGCGGCACGGCACTTCCAAACAGTCCCTCATTCCTCAGAGCTGAATTCACGAACAGGCTGCGTCTGTATCAGCCATCATGTGCACAGATACAATTTTGAATTGTGCATGCGTGAGAATGTAATCAGCCTATTACGGATTTTCTGGGATACATTCTTGCTAACCTGTTGGATATTAACAAAGAACAAGTTACCCTTGGGTTTTGAATGAGGTGGTAAGTTTTAAGGCACATTTATGCTCTTGAATGCTTGAAGTAGATAGTAGCTTTAATTGATGTTTTGTGTGGTGCAGGATGACATATTTTGGTGTGCAACATGAGGTTGCTGGTCTGTATTTTTTTAATTTATTTGGCATTTCGTATTCTCCAGCAAAATACATTATACAAATGTTTAACCCGTCCAGGGTCTGTAGTTTTTCTAAAGTTTATTTGCATCTCCAAAGCTATGGGAGCAATCCTGAATTTAATTTATGAAGTTAAATGGCTATTGTGGTGGTGAAACTGTTGCATGTGGCCTTTTAGCCCTGCTTGATTCATTGCTTCCTCTGTTTGGCTTTCTTTCTTTGTGTGTGTCTTTCCTCTGTTTTGAGGTCATTTGCAGTGACGGTATTTCTCAGGACTATGATAGGACCGATATATCATTGTCGTCTCTTACCATCTTATTGTCCCTTTCTCTGTCTTTTAAACAAGGAGAGTGTGGGTCAACTATGAAATTACTATTGCAGTTGTCCGGCACATAGCTTTTCCCCCATATGACTTCACATGAGTCACTTCTCAATAACAGTTATTAAGAGGAACTGAGTTACAGGAGTGGATTCCCATCCAATCTGTGATTTCACAACCTTTACATCTCCTCTTTTATCAGTCATCTCTGACTTGTTATTACATTCACTGAATCTAATACAATAAAGCATCGTGTAGAGCAAATGGAAAGTTGAAGCAGTTGAAGCTTTAGCCAGAATTGTGTGGTTCAGCTGAGGTATTGTCATGGAGAACTATGCTGAGGGAGAAGTGAGTTATGGGTTTTCAGAGACTATTTCTGCAGTTTTGTGGGAGGCTAAATAAATGGCTATACCCAAGTTCTGGTCTGTTGAACTGATATGATAGAAGACCTAAAGGTTGATAACGCATCTCTAAACAAGGTGAAGTGGAGTCAAAGGGAGCTATGTTTGATAGAATGGACTTCACAGTGATTAATATGTTGTTCCCTCTTCCAACTTGGCAAGGTTTTGTAGCGCTACTACGCCTGCAGAATTCATAATATCCTGATGTTGCTAAGGTGGTTTGGTGCCATTTAAGGATTTCTGGACAATGTCAAATCTGTTTGCTCCAACCAAGCCACACTTGTTAACATCATCCCTACTGGATGTCAGCAGCCTCGGAGCCAGGCCTGTGGTCAACAACAGCGAGAAAGCGGTTTCTTCTCTGCTAGCTTTAGAGCTGTAACCGTGGATAGCATTTCATAAGACAGAGTGCTGAGCCCTGCAGGCCTGCTCTGTCTAGTTGTGTGTATGTGATGCATGAATGCGTGTCCCTTTGCAAGCGATGCAGTCAACCTCAACTGTGGAACTGGCAGCATGTGACAAAAGAGGTGGTGTTGTTGTGGAAAAGAAACCAGTGGCAAATTGCAGGTCTCCCTTGAAAAAGAGATCGTTGATCTCAATGGGATTTTACCTGGTTAAATAAAGGCTACAAACAAATAGAAACAAATGAAGTTGTTGGAGCTCCATGATAATGATGGTAGTTCCTGCCAGACAATCTTTAGGCCAATGCTTGGCTCATCAGCCTCATCATCACATGGGGACCATAGAGAGAATAGGCACTCACACATGCGAACACAAACAGCCTGGGGAGTTTTTGTGTGTTTGTGTGTTTGTGTGGATGATGAAAATGTTTGTGACTTCATTCATTATGGTCTCTTTTCCTCTCCACTACACTGCAGAAAGTTTGAATGCATTGCCCTTCAATTGAGAGGCAACATAACGCAGAGTTGGAACATTTATTGTGTTACTGCTTCATCCAAATGTACTAATTATTTAAGTTCAAGTTATTAAAGATGGGGTAGGTCATTTTGGAGAAACCAGCTCGAGTGCGCTAGAATTTGAAAATACACAACCGGAAAAAATCTGCCACTTCCTTATAGAGCCCCTCCTCCAACACACACAAACGCGCACATGACCAATGAGGGCACGAGATAAGTTTGTGCACAGATGGAAGGCTGACAGGCAGGTAGGCCATCCAGTTATTTTAGCCGGGCCGGGCCGGCTAAAATAACTGGTCGTGCTTTTTACAGTATTACAGAATTTTTTTATGGATTTTTTGTCAAAGCACTTAAGATATTCATTGCTATCGGGATGTTAAGAGCATTCCATGGAATATAACAAAAAGTGTATCTCGAGCCGGTTTCTCAAACTTAACTACCCCACCTTTAATATACATTTATGAACTTAACATGTGTGCCACTATCCATCTAATCATCCATTTCTCACTCACTAACTTTAACTCCATCCTAAACAATACTTCCATCTGTTACATATAACATAAGTGTTCAATATCACAAAATGTTTTTATTTACATTTTTCACTATTTTTTATGTTTAATTCCTTTTGAAACAAAACCACACGTTTATTTTACACTTGCATTGATTTGATGGTACACTAAAGAAGATCCTCCCTTTTCTCAAGGTTTATTTAACTGAGTAGTTGTTTACCGTCTGTTCCTTTTTATCATATCATCCCTCCCTCTGGCTCTCTCTTCCACCAGTCTCGTGAACAGTCAGACGATGAGCAGTCTGAGGACTCTGTGAAGTTCAAACGGCTTCACAAGCTGGTTAACTCTACGCGCCGCGTCAGGAAAAAGCTCATCAAGGTGGAGGAGGGCAAGAAACATGGCTCTGAAGGTTTGTTACTCCATGTCTTAAAATGTTGTCCTTGCATTATTTAACAGTTAAACATATGTTCATGCATTATTGGAAAAATGTTATGATAGAAATATGTTTTTTGGCACTTTGTCTGTCCTCTCTAAAGAGAAGTTTAAGTTCAGCCATGTTTCCAACTGGTGGTTATTAGAAATTAGTTCTGTTAACAAGGATCTATTTTTTTGAATGCCTAAGTATTACATTCTCATCTGTCATGGCTTTTGCCTAGTACTCAGTCTTTAAGAATGTGTTTTGAAATGTGGGCTGGCTAGCTAAGGTTTGGAAAACCACAGATGGGTCATGGGACTACTCAGAATCTGATGTCTAAATCCTCCTGAGTAACAAACTGTCTGGTTTCTGTCTTCTTCTTCTAGATTTTCTGAATCTGCGGTCACCTCCCACCTGTGAGAACAACACAGCTCTGTATACAGGGGTCCTGAAGAGGCCCCCTCGGCCTCAGGAGAGCTCTCTCACCCAGGATCAACTCTCTCTGGATGGAGACACAGACAGCCTGACCAACTCCCCCTCCTCCAGCAGCCTGGACACCTGGTCCGGACACAAGCTGGTCAAGACCTTCAGTAAATCTTCCAGTACCCACGGTCTCATCCGACCCCCCAAGAGAACCCCAGTCGACTCTACAGGCCTGGGAGACTCCAACTCGGGCGTAGGAGGCAGCGGCTCTTCCTTTTCAGAGCTGGATGGCTGTGGATTGGACGAAGAAGGAAAGCTGTCACGCTCCACAACCGACAGCGAGATGCGGAAGGCTCTGAACTCCATCTCCCATGGGGTAAGTAACAATGAGGCGCTCTACGCCTACTATGGCCTCACAAAACCCCGCCCTAAACCCCACTCCCAGTCCCGCCTCCTGATCTCTCTGGATGACGGTCCACAAGGCAGTCCCAAACAACAACCTGCCAACCGGCATCACGGCAGCTGGACGCACCGGAAACCTGATCCCAACTACGCTTACTCCACCAAGCACCTTCTGTACCAACGCTCGCGCAATGCCAAGACCCCCATCTCCCCTCTGTCTGTCACCCCCTCCTCCCCTGCCCGCTGTGATGTAGCCAAATCAAAAGGTTTTGGCAGTGGGGGAGGGGGCTGGGTGTTCCCCTCTCGCAGGCTGCGTGGTCGAACGGCAGTCAGTGAGCTGAACATCACCTATGTGGTGGAGCGGAGCCTGTACGGTCACCTCAACTGGGCCCAGCTGGTCCGCCCCGTTACCCTCAGCCGCGCCGAGCGCCGCTGTCTATTGGAGGAGGACCGAGAAGGGGACAGGAAGTGGGCGGCCAGTGTTGACCGCTGCACCAAGCGAGTGCTCTTGCGCATCCAGCAGAAGTCTGTGAGTTCAGACCATGAGGTTTAAATCGACCGCCTCGTGTGAGCAGGACTCGGTGCTTCAAAGTTGCAGAATAGCTCAGAGGTTATATGGCAAGATACAGCAAACACACACAACACACATGCCACGCCAAATGACTTCCACCTATCCATTTAAATTACCCATGTAAGAAATCCACATTAAAGCATTGCCAATGCAACTCTGCTCATTTATAGAAAAAAGGCAAGGGGCTCGTATATCTATCACAGACTTAACTGCCCTGAAAAGACTGTCTTCTTCAATGACCTTTAAGTAAATGCCTTTGGCTTTCACCAAAAGCCTTTTTTTAATTTCAGCTGAATATAAAATGATTATGTAATGTGCAGTGGCACACTTATGAGGTTAAGTTACAGAAGTAAGTGCTTTCTTATAAATGTCAGATCCTTGAGGAACACTGGCATATACGCACTGATCCCTGTGGGCAAAAGGGATATTATACAAACTCAAAGCTGCTCATCTTTAGAACTGCACAGTACATCGCCTTAGAGACATTCAATGAAACGCCTTAGTCAACTGCTTATGGCTTATAAGTGTTCAAATTAATTGTGTTAGGCTGTGTATAACAACAGAGAAGTGGAAACAGAAAAACAGCTACTACTTATTCATATCGCAGTGAATGCAAAATGTAAGTTCTGTCTAACGTCAACCAGCATTAAAACAGTGTGGTTGTATAGCAAGGGACTCACTTGCTCCCTGTATATATTAAATGCCTGTGTGTATAAGCAGAAGTAGGGACACATTCTCTAGGTGGTGATACAGTGGAGCTATCCCGCAACTTTGAGGGTACCTAAATCCTATCGTGTTCTAGTGAAATCACCGGAGGTCGTTCTCATCCAAAAACTCTCCAAAAAAAATCCACTTTTTCTGTTGTTGCTTTTCGTGTCCTTCTTTGGCCCGTGCCTCTACAGTTGCTGATGTGATTTTTATTTGTTTTAATCTTTAGTTGATTTTCTTTCCTATGATTGTCTTTGAGGGACTTTTTTTTCTGGGTGCATGTCCATTCCATCAAGCATCGCCATCACATTCAAAGTGCTTTTTTTTGGACTTGGCTTCAAACATGTTTGTTCACCAAACTGCTTTTCCTGGGAAGTTGTGCTGTGGACTGCAGCTGTGGACATCTAATACACAACATGTGTTTTGAACGTGCAATGCATTCACATGGAGGATCTTCGTCCAGGGTTTGTGGGAGTTTAGAAGTAATGGCTTTTTAAGCAAAGGAGAACTGCTATCAAGGGCCCCACTTGGCAGATGCATTTGTGCATGTCTCTACGTGTCTACATGTCTGTGTGTGACCTACTGCAGAGCTTAGGCAGGATTCAAGAAGTCAAAGCCTCTCATGTCACAGTTCCCGTTGTGTCTACCCCTGTTGACCTCTACAGTTGATCAAAAAAGTCCCCATATCACCCTGTCCTCTCAGCAGAAACAATTTACCCTCCCCAAAAATGTTTCTGATGAGAATTAACACATTGTCCGCTCCAAATAACCTATATGTTGTGCATGTTTGCATACTAAGCCCTGTTCTGCATTTTTCATAATTAACCACTTGACATTTTGCATCAGGCTTAAATGTAATAAATATATATCTTGTAAAAGTACGGCTATATATTTTAGCTTGGCCCCATCAAGAAAGGTTTAATTTAATCCAGGGATTTAAGATTTTAACCATATGAGCGACTTGTTGGAGACAATTTAGTGTTCTCCACGGTCAATATAACAGCTCATTTGCCTCGAACCGTGCAGTAACCCGCAATTTTAAAGAGGAACTCGTATAACAGTTTGTGTTACATCATGTCTGTTGGCTGTCCACAAGTCCCATATGACGTCATGCCCCCGCATACATATATACCATATCCCCATGTACATTCATCAAAGTGCTGCCTGTGTTGTGTCAAGAATGAATCATTGTGAGTTGACCCTCAGTGGGTGTGGATGGGGAGTTCCTGTAACCTGACGTTCTAAATGTGACTAATTTGATTGTGTTTTGGCTCCCTCACAGAGAACGTGCAGCTTCGGGGGCTTTGACCTGTCTAACCGTTCTCTCCATGTGCTCAACGTGGGCTCAGAGGCCAATGTAAGTGCCGGCAGCTCGTAAAATTAGAAGAGGCTGTGAAGAGCCCAACCTGAACCCTCCTGTCACACTAAATCACCTTTCTCTCCTCTTTTTTTGTGTGCCCCCTCTGCCCTTTGTCTTCTTCCATTTCCATCCACTCCTGATTCATCCATATCTGTCACCTTCTTCCCCTCTGTCCTTCCTTTTCCGTTCTCCCTTCCCTTTTTCTGATCACAGCATAAAGAGCAGGAGGCCATATACAGAGAAGTGGTCAAATCCCCCACCACCTCTCGGATCTCACTGGGCAAGAAGGTCAAGTCGGTCAAGGAGACGATGAGGAAACGCATGTCGAAGAAGTACAGCAGCTCCTTTTCTGAGCAGGTTAGATATTTACACCCACACCCACACACCATTTTGTAATGCTTTATTTCCCAAAAGTTCAGTTTACATTAAGGATTCTGTTTCCCTTATTTTCCAGGCAAGTGAGGTACATCCGAACCTCAACTGTATTTAAATGTGATAGCTTAAACGTATACAGTCTCAAAAATCCACACACCATACTTTTTATCCTTAAAACAGTAAGCCAAGGGCTGCTTCAAAAAAATAAAAGTGCCCCATGTTCTGCAAACATTTATGGGATGTTTTGCAGTGTAAGCCACATTTTCTGTCCACAGGCTGCGAGGGAGTGGGAGTATTTGTGTTAGTAACAGTATAAACATGGAGATTTTAAACACACACACACACATTTGGATTTCTCTCTGCGGTGCTGTCCCTGGGTGGAGTGTATGCTTCATGCTGAGCTCATGGAGTGATGCAAGTCTCCCCCAGGCTAGCTCTCTGGAAATGAAGTGTGAGAGAATATAATGGCGGTCTCAACTGCACAGGCCTAATTTTTTTGGGCATCCTGTGGCTTTACTAGTCCAGTCCCTCCAGTTTGATGTTGCCTTGCAGAGTGTGTCATTATTACACAGTTGAACATCTGGCCATCATGGTGGTCTCAACACTGACCCACATATTCTTTCATTAGTCATGGAGCCATTGGATGGAAAAGAGCGAATATAAATTAATTGCCTTGGGACAATTGTTCAACAAAGTTTGAGACCACACTGCCACCTGGTGGTTAACATAATACACACAACATTTGTATTGTCTGAGCCTTTTTTTTGTATATACTTAAAATCTTTAAACTTAAGTTTTTTGATTGTGTTATTTCTAACATATGCAAGATAATGCAATGCAGGTCTAAAAAACACAAAATAATTGTATATGTCAGACTAAATGTTATCATAACTGCTGTAACTTGATTTCATCTGAAAATGCCAGGGTATTAAACCGTGGGGGATCTATCTTTTGTGTCACCTAATAAACAGCTGATCATATATCATCATTGGATATTAGACTGTGTTAGGGTTAGGGTTATTAATGTTGCAGCACAGGCGCTCTTAGACATTACTGTTTCCCCATTTGCGTGCTGCTTAATTTACATACTTTTTTCAAAGCTGATGATTGGTTAATGTTCACATTGGTAAACCCATTGGGGCTGAAAACTCACTTTTACATCAGTTTTTTATGAAAAAATACTGACAACCCCTATCAATCCTCCATCCCCCCTTCCTTTTCCCCTTGTCTATCTTTCTGTCTGTCATTCAGTCCAGTCCCGATGGAGCCCCTGGCTCCCCTCAGTCCCCTCAGCCTGACACCGACTCTCTGGAGAAGCCGAAGCTTAAGGCCGGAGGATCGGTGGAAAGTCTGCGAAGTTCACTCAGCGGACAGAGTTCAATGAGTAAGACATAATCCAAGTAACTGCTTCTCAAAACTGATGTAGCATGCAGTACAGTGTATGTTTCTTGACATCATGATTAATAGAACAAGTTGTCAAGATTGTTTTTGCTTCCATAAAACATTCCTTCCATAGCAATTAGTCCTCCATTATTTCAAACCACTGTTATTTTACACTTTGGTTGCTGGTGGAGCACTAACGCACAATTATTTAGTTCTAGGGTGTCATTACATCATTATATATGTCATGTACAAATATTTAATGCAAATACAGGGACATTTAGTGTACAGCTTAAGTCACCTGTTTTGAGTGATGTTTAACACTAGATGGTGCTCTTTACATTTACTGTTTGCTGGTGTGTATTTCAAATTCATACAGATTACTCAACCTTCTGTCAATACATGTATACTTATCATCATTTCTGTGGAGTGACGGCCATGAAGATCACACCCAGTCCCACGGGCTGCGTCATGTGTTGTGATCTCATCGAGGCTTCAAGTGACCTCTCATCTTATCTAATTACAACTTCTGATAACTTAAACCGGTTGTTTCCCTCACGTCTTTGTTGAGAAAATACCTTCCATCATCTCATGCTCGTGGTGAATTGAAGACTTGGCCGACTAGGTCATTTGAGGACATAGAAAAAGCAGCCAAACAAGCAGGCAAACATACGGTAATGATTAGTTAGGGAGTCCTGGCCAAATACTCGACTTCAGCTCTAGTTCAAGTTTTTATGACTTTAAGTTCAAGTTCTCCTCTCAATGCAGACACAAAGACACGAAAAAGACGTTGACAAAATAATATTAGGAAAGTTCAAATCCAAAACCTTTACAAGCTACTAAGTACATGTTTATACAGTGACCAGGCAATCTTTTTATATCTTCTATAAATCTGTGTTTGTCTCCAGGTGGTCAGACTGTGAGCACCACTGACTCGTCAGCCAGTAACAGAGAAAGCGTGAAGTCCGAGGATGGTGATGACGAGGAGCCGCCTTACAGAGGGCCGTTCTGTGGCCGCGCCCGGGTCCATACAGACTTCACCCCCAGCCCGTACGACTCAGACTCCCTCAAACTGAAGGTAAACACACTTTGGGACTTGAATATGATTATGCACCGACCAAAATGGTTGGTTGGAGAGCTGTGGATGTACACTTTACTACTTAAACGGTTCACTTTTTTAATGCTCAATATTTTTAACTACTAAGCGGTTCAGAAAGTTACGTTTTTTTCTGAATGATTGTCTTTGTGATTTTCCAGCGCGGTGATGTGATTGACGTCATCAGTAAGCCACCCATGGGAACGTGGATGGGTCTGCTGAACAACAAAGTGGGCACCTTCAAGTTCATCTACGTGGATGTGCTGGTTGAAGAAGAGGAGAAACCCAAGAGGCCTGTAAGGAGAAGGAGGAAGGGCCGACCCCCCAAGCCCTCATCAGTGGAGGACTTGCTGGAGCGCATCAACCTCAAGGTACAGCGTCGCCATGCGTTGAATACTGAATGCATCAGGTCAAATCACAGAGTCTCTTCAGTGGCAGTTGAGTAGATTTACCCGCGCTGATTGTGTTCAGTGTACAAACTGCAGAAATGAATTGTCCAAACTGAGAAGTCTCACCCATCTAAATAGGAGAAAGCTAATCTTATGGAGTGAATGAAAATATTGTCTTAGCCAAATATTTTCAAAACACATTTGCAGAAAAACAGAGATAAATATAGCGTTGACAATTACAGGCTACACAGCTCAGGATGTTTGATCTTACCCTGATGCATAAACATTAACACCCACATTCTCACAACCACGCCCCAACAAACAACACTCATCTTTAATCAAAACCTACACATAGCTGTGAGCTTGATATCATCTCCTCCCACTCGGGCAGCCAGCAGGCCTCACTTCCGCAAATAGAGAAAAAAACGTTGTTTGTGTGTTTCATCTCCGGCCAGCCTAATGGGAGAGTCACAGATTAAAGATCCAGAGTGGATTATTAATGTTGCAGCACAGGCGCTCTAAGCTGTGAGCCAAAAGTGTCCCAAGTGCTTCAGAGTGTCCTTAGGCAGCACCAGATTTCTACAACGGGTGAATTAAACTAAACACTAAAACAACAAGTTACGTTTCCTGGTTGAAACCAGTGTACCAGTACATTTGAACTATTACTTCTCTTGGTTTGTGCTGATGATGAAAAAGTATAAATAAATTCCAGTCCCACAGCTTTCTTAAAAAAGATCATTATCTTTCCAAGCCCCATTTGCGTTCAGTTATACAACTTATGTCAACAAAAAGGGATTTTTTTACCCTTTTTAGTTAGACCAATTTATTTCACATCCAAGACAAATCATAAACATCACAGCCAATACATTTAAGATGGATTAAAGCAGAGGTATTAGAGCTTAAATCAAGTATTTATTTGTGCAAGTTTTTGTACAAGTTTTTGTTGTTTATGTAGAGGAACAATAGGTATTTTTTCTATATATAGCCCCATTTCTCCAAATTTCACCTGTTTATAGAGAGGGGATTTTTTTCAAATTAAATGTTAAGAAACTACCTCAAAGTGCCTCACATCTTTTTCTTTTTTTTTTACAAGTCTTTTTAGTTCATTATAGTTTACAGTAATCGATGCCATTTCATTTATATTATAATATCACAGTACACTCTCTCTCACATCTTTTTTAGTGTAGATATTTCCTCAGCTTTATGTTTTTGAACACACCAACAATGCCTGTCTGTAGCCATAAAGTGTTAATCTCCATACTCATGTAACTGTTGCGCGAGAAGGGCTCTGCGAAATGATCTTTGGATTTGAAATGTGTTTGGGTTTTTGACAGGCCAAAAGACACAAGAAAGTGTGAGTGAAAGGACACCGCTGCCTGTGTTTGTTAGTCGGTGGTCCTTTGTTTAGTCCTGCATTATCCAGCAGAAATAGAGCACACAGTTTTTTTGTGAGGTCTCCACCATTGTAATTGATGGTCTCACTGGTGACACACAGTCTATGTATTCATCCAACAGAGTGCGTGGGTCACACAAACATAAAGCCAAGCAATATTGGAAGTAGAAGCAGTTACGACTGTGTTGAACGATGGTGTGAGCTAACTGTGCACACAGGGCGTATCTAGATCTCTTTTTGTTGGTCTGCACCCTCTCAGATAACGGTGGTTTTGAGTGACTAGCTTTGGTGTTTGTTTGTGTTGGTGTGTAAAACTTTGCCTTCCGTGGTTGAGGAATGATTTGATGTAACAGTCTCCACCTTCGGTTCTTCTTGTTGCCACATTAAGTCGGCTGGTTTTCCTTTCAAGTCCTGTTTGCCATCTTGGTCACAGTTAGAACAGCTTGGGATTGTGGCTGCTCACTCCATGCTCTTACTCCATTGGTACATGTTGCTACAAATCAGTTTTATGTGCCTGCCAACATGACTAAGTGTATGCCATATTAATGTGTGTTGACAGTTGAGGCAGCCATAAGCAAATTAGTCACGGCTCAAAGTGATTACATGCCATCTGAAAATCTAAACAGCAGTTTAGATTTGACTCAGCAGTCATTTCAAAATATACTGGTTGGAAAGTAAGTTATGAGCAGATGACAAGTGTGAACCCTTTTTTTTCTCTCTTACCTCACCTCAATGTCTGTATTTAATGTTTCTAGCCCAAAGTTTTTTCACTGGTTTAATGACTCGTATCCAAAGGTTATTTTTATTTAGTCTAGTGTATGTTTTTATTATGACATAATCAGTCTTAGCCCCTCAAAAGAAAGTTTAAACTCACACGTGACCTTTATTTCAAACAGGAGCACATGCCCACTTTCCTATTCAACGGCTACGAGGACCTGGACACGTTCAAGTTGCTGGAAGAGGAGGACCTGGATGAGCTGAACATCAAAGATCCTCAACACAGAGCCGTGCTGCTCACCGCCGTAGAGCTGCTACAGGAGTATGACAGTAAGTCGAAATAACGTGTGAGAACACACTCCACACTATTTTGATTAAGGTTGACGACCAGGAGTTAAGATCTTGGGTTTTACTGGTTAGTCTCACTCAAATCTGCCCAAAGTCTACCTATTTGCAGGAACTCTCACTTTAAAGCAAGAATCTGTGTTAGCATCTGTAGAATTGTATAGGTTTATGTCATTCCTAAGTAAAGACAGTACATCAATGTCATATCCATTGCAATATGCAATAAGTGGATCAGCTGCAGGTTTTTTATCTTTCAATAACCTTTGAAACAACATTTTTCCCCGTACAGTTCAGCTGTGTGGCAAAACGGATATCAAACAAATGTTTATTTATTGAGACAGATATCTGGGAAAATAGTAATATATATTCTTAAGTCCTGATCATTTGTAAAGGGATAACCCATACATTGACCATGAGCTGTCAATCTCTACTGTGGTTTTCTAATAAAGGCAGACAACATAACAAATATTGTGTTTGAATAATGTTCAACCATAATATTGATTATATTGCTGTTTTGTGTGTGTGTATTTTCAGGCAGCAGTGATCCAGAGCGCAGCGGCCTGTCGGGCTCCCAGGAGAAGCTGCTGTCTGAGGGCCGGGGGCTGGTGGGAGACTCCCCGCGAGACTCCGGCTGCTACGAGAGCAATGAGAACCTGGAGAATGGTAATGATAGCTTTGTAGTGTAGACCAGCTAGACCCTAGGCTTAGACCTAGTTTGGGTCTGGCCTAGCTGTACTGTAGTGCCACAGCGACTCCTTCTCCTTTTCCCTCTGTGGGCGCCCGCTCCATCTCTTTCCATGCTTCTACAACTCCTCACCCATCTCCCTCCTCTGGACCAGCGCCTGCCATCCAGAAAGCTCCTTTGTCTGCCATAGCTTCGCCCCAAACCTCTCCTTTTCTCCTCTAGTCGGTGCTGTAGAAAAAGAACTGCTTATCACCTCATTCTCTAAAGACTTTAACTATCCTTTCACTCTACTTTCTTCACCCCTCTTTCCATCTTATAGGCATTCTGTGTCATCAGTGCCAAAGTCTAATTGTAACTGAGAGGAAGCCCGGTCCAAGACCACTAAGCGTAGTCCACCCCACAATGCTGGGAGCACAGAGGGAGAGACCCCCCCCAGTGCACAGAACAAACTCACTGCCCAGTCCTGGACTCAGATTCTCAGCTCCTCCGCCTGTGGATGCACGGCTTGTTAAAGGATACCGGCAGGATGTGGGCTAATGGAGTATTTCTGTTAAGTGTAACGAGCTTGCAGAGTAGCATGTTCATAAATGCTTGTTTTATTTGCAGTGGTGATTCTATAGGCTCATTAGGATTTAAAAAAATGTACCAGACAGGTAACAGAGCACACCTGCCATTTAAATCTGGATGCCTGAATACTGAATACTATTTCAATCTGTCACTTTTTCTTGTGTTTATAGTGACCATGTTGCACAAATCGACAGTATGTGCCTAAAAAAAGATGAACATATTTTTAAATACTAGTATATTGATTGTGCAAGAGTTCTGAATATAGAAGTTTATTGAGGTCTTATTTGTGAGATTTATTTCGTCATTATTTTTGAAACTGTTTTATCCTCTTACATAAGACTGTATGCTATCTTTCTTCCTAACATGCTTTCTAACAGCTCCATAACTCATAAATCACTGCTTTGTCAAGTTCTGTCTTCTTTCTATATCTGTTGGTTTCCAGAGTTACTACTTGGTTTCCTTTTTATGTGTCTATGTCTGATTCAAGTTTCAAAAGTAAAGCGTGCGATCTGCCAACGTAGAGATTTAAGTTGTGGAATAAAAGCCACTTCTTTAAAAAAGGACTTTGGTGCTGCTTGCTTTATTTTATACGTTTCACCTTTTTTTCTGTCTGTTTTTCCTTCCATGCCACTAAACACTATTTTCGCAAACCAGCTGCATAACATTTAGTGAACATTCTGCACCTCTCCTTGCAGTCTCAGGGCTCCTACCTGTTTCTTCTTAAAATCACAGCTATGTAAATGCATATTCCTGATTGGCAAAAACATTTGATTGAAATGTAAAACATTTAAAGTATTTAAAATACATTATGCAGACAATGTCTTTCAAACTTCCTCCGTTTGGGGAAAAGTTATTGAGCCCTGAATTGATGCTCTTTTAATCAAAACAGCTTCTTTGAACAAACATGTGATTAGTTTTCCTGTAACTTTATATTGTAATTCTTATTTACATCATCAAATAACTTTTGTATTTGATCAACTTTAACTCATCACTTTCGTATGCGTACACAATGTGGTGCCCAGTAAAGTAAAAGGCAGGTCATGATTATGTTCAGTCAGTGATCCACATACTAATTCTCATATGTTAAGGACACATCTTTAGATTGTAATTTTGGTAACACAAAATAACTCGTGCATCTTAAATTAGTCTTTGATTACTCATATTTATATGTAAATATCAATACATGGTTATGAAAGTTATATTATGTTAATTGTGTTTATAAAACAAATCATAGTGATGACAATTATGTCTTATATAACGCATGATGTTGCTGTAAAATACATAAATGTACCTTAAAAACAGGAGCCTAATTCTCCTGATCTAATGTCTGAAGTGAACATGGTGATTCAAGTAAATATAGTATTTATTGGAACATTTAATGGTGCTAGGTAAGTTTGAGAAACCGGCTCGAGATCGCTAGAATTTGAAAATACACAACCGGAGAAAATCTGCCACTTCCTTATAGAGCCCCTCCTCCAACACACACGAACGCGCACATGACCAATGAGGGCACGAGATAAGTTTGTGCCCCGATGGAAGGCTGACAGGCAGGTAGGCCATCCAGTTATTTTAGCCGGGCCGGCTAAAATGATTGGTCGTGCTCTTTACAGTACTACGGCTTCCACAGATGAAATTTTTTTATGGATTTTTTGTCTAAGCACTTAAGATATTCATTGCTATCGGGATGTTAAGAGCATTCCATGGAATATAACAAAAAGTGTATCTCGAGCCGGTTTCTCAAACTTACCTACCCTACCTTTAAGTAATTTAATGTTTTATCACCACTCAATCCAAATTGGCCAAACATTGGAAACTGGGAAACCATGAGACATTCCATCTTTTGAACTCCTTTCTGTCATTCCAACATTCAAAAATGTTTGGCAAGCCACACTATGTGGCACCCATCCATTTCATCCCTCCATTTTGCTGTGTAAGCCAGAGAAGAGATGGTAAGTTGCTTCGACCTTTTGTTCCACAGTTTTCTGAAACTTCCCGTCGAGATATCTGTATTTGTGATTGCTGCCATAACAACAAATCAGCGAGTTTGGTCTCGAGTCAAAAATATTTTTCTATCCCAGGGGGGCCTCCTCCCCTTCTTCATAAACATGTCTCTGATTTTGACTGGGGTTTACAGATAAGCATTTAACAAAAAGGATGTCATGCTTAAGAGTAGATTTTTATATAAAACTACTTAGCTTTGTTTGAAAAAATAAAAGTGAGCTTGTTTTTCTAATGCTATAAATACATGATCCAACATAAATAAAGGAAAAAAGTGTGGACTAAAGGCAGCCATGTGGAAAAATACAGTAATGCTGAGTCATATTCACATGGATCTTATTTTATACTAATGAGGTCATGGCCGTAGCAAGCTGAGGAGTAACTGTTTAATTGTTAGCATTTCACAAAAGACGGGTACAAACTTGTAATCGTCAAAGACTTGGTTGCACTTGGGTGAAAGTGTCTGGATGTCATTACTAAGAGAAGATCAATGTTTTTATTTTGCAGGTAAGAGCAGGAAGGCATCCCGTTCCAGTCGTTCTCCCGACTACCCCACCCTGCCCATGACCCTCTCAACAGAAGCTCTGCAGCAGAACAACAAGAACCAGCGCAAGTTCCCAAAAAGCTTTTTCATCAAACCCTCCCTGAAGGGCTTCAACCTGCTGGGGCTGCGCAAAGCCCAAAGACGGTCCCCCATCCCGGCCAGCCGGAGCTGTGAGGACCTGGACGGACCCCTGCAGACCACCGCCCCCTGGAAGCGCTCCCACTCTCTGGGGGATATGCACTGGGAGCAGAGCTTTGAGCAGAAGGATCTGAGTGTGGAGCTTAACAGTGCCAAGAAAGAACCTAAATCAGGCAGCAGTAGCCCCACCAAGGCCTGCAGAGATGAGGGTTCCCCAGCTCAGAGCAGGACTCCAACAGTGAGCCCAAAAGGAAGACCCCCCCTGCCCTCCCAGCTGCCTCTTCGTCCCCCTCCCCATACCCGCAGTCCTCCAGAGCTCCTCTCAAGTCCCACTCCAAGTCCGCCTGAGTCAAGTGGGGAGAGGGTGATCCGGACTCACGCCAAGAAGCCTCCAGTCCCTCCCCCCGTTCCCGCTAAGAAGTCGAGGGAAAGACTGGTCAACGGCCTGCGTCACCCCCCTCTCTCCCTGCCCTCTTCACCATCACCCACTCCCTCCCCGACCCACTCCCTCAACCGCTCTCACCCCAGCAGCCCTGTAATCCGCAGCAGCAGCGGCAGCCCGAGCTTCGGGGCCCCTGCTCTGCCTGCCAAGAGCCCCAGCACCCCCGCCAGCCCCTGTGCCACCTCCTCCTCCTCCTCCTCCTCCATGGGCGAGGACTCAGGCACTCCCCCAGCTGTGCAGCCCCCATGGTTCTCAGATCTGGGGGGCAAGGTGGCTGTTGCGAGGAAGGTCTCCCATGCCAAGATGGGCCCTGACCTGCTGACCCTCCTGGAACAACGGCTGGAGGCCGAGGGCATCGATCTCACTGAGGAGCCCTACTCTGACAAGGTTAGTAAAGTTCCATTAATCCACACCTGAGACATGAAGAATCACCTCACAATTGATCTTATTACCAATATCTTTGCAATGATTTTGGTTTTAAAGCAGATCAATAACTAAACAGAAAACAAATCTATTCAGTTGATACAACCTTATGGACTTCAGACCATGTGGCCAGATGTTGGCAATAAGACCTCCTACTCAAAGTTAAAAGACTACCAAACTTGATTCCTTCTGTATTTAAACATTAGGAAATCTTTATACACTCTCACATAAGTTTTTATGCTGATAATTCAAATAAACATATACGCACTAAAGTATATAGAGGGGGTAAGGTGTTCTATTAAAAAAACACCATCTGAGCCAACACATGACTTCATCATATGAAGTCATATTTCCATGGTTAATTTGAAAATGGGCTCCTCAGGGCAATACTTTCTGGCGTCAGGCTCTTTGAGTTTAGCAATGTTACATGCCTTACTCAGTCATCATTTTACTGCAGCTTAGATCTAAATGACTCTGTCCCAACAACACCAGCAGCTTGCTTTGGGACTCATTTAGTTTAAAAATAGAGACCAATAGAGTCTAAAGTTTGTGCGTTTCTTTTTGTGTGCAGATGCTTATTTCTATGCAAGTGCATTTGTTAGTGTGTGTCTCACAAAAGTAAGTACGCTGCTTGGAGCTCAGGGAAACACTAAGGACCGAGTCTTACTATGATGCGGTTCAGACTATTAGGTTTATAGGCTGAATCTTACTGAAGGCAGACAGGGTTATAAAACCCTCTGCCACTCGCCAGACCCCGGGCTGGGCCCCTATTAACATGGTGGAGCCCCGACACTGGCAGGAAAACAACAAACACGCAGAGGCATCAAGAGATGAGGTGAGAAATATGTGTGGGACCACAGCACAGCCCTGGTGGATTCCTGTTAGTCAGAAGTGGTTTAGCAGGGACATGAGAGGCACACTGTAGAAACATGGAGGGTGGGAGTTCGCACAATACAGTAAATACACTATGTTAAAAATGCAGACAACATTTTAAAATAGTTTGAGCAGTGCATTTTTTGTAATAATTGAGAATGATAATAATAATCTGGCTACTGATTTTTTAAATGAATCGTGTCCATAGCATTGAGTATTTAAAACAGTAAAGTATTAAATGCTTTGAATGTTTTATATTACTTCTTATAATATATTTGTTGTCTTTTCAAAACTCAAAGCAGTACCATTGTAGTAAAGCGATCAAATCTCAGAAATCAAATTGGGAGGGAATAGAATATTTCAAATGATATCCAGCCCTTGCCCTACGCATGTTTAAAGAGGATAACATCATTATACATTCTGAAATGTGTCCATTGTTGGCGACCCAGGCAGAGTGAACAGTAGGCTTGTATGACCTGCTCTCCATCCGTCTCTCCAGAGAGATCAGTTCCTCCATCCACCCACCCTTTGATCCTCAAAAGACCTCCGGTCCAGTTCAGCCAACCAAAACCAGGCTTAGCTGGATACCTGCCATTGCTCCAGGTGTCTACACAAAGAGAGAAAGAACAAGAAAACATGTTCAAAAAGTTGAGCCAAGCTTTCTGCCTGGCTTTATCCTTCACACGGTGATTGCTCATACAATTGCTAAAATCCTGTATCTTTCGCTCTTTCCTCTTCTCTCATCCTCATATTTCTGTGAGAAAAAAAGTACTATCAGTGATGCTTTGAATAGGAGCCAGAACAAAAGGACACTGACCTGAATTGAATTATAGTGTCTATATTCCTATATTCGCTAACACCTCTTGAAATCAGATGATGTTCTTAAAGAGGTAATTTGATGCCATTAGCCTGCTTCATTTGTTCATGAACAACCCGATCTGTGTCCAATATCACCGTAATGAGTCAAAAATGATCCCTAATATCAGAACACTTCATGTTGTCTCACTGGTTGCCTTTGTACTGCTTTCTGAAACATCAAAATGTGACAGAAAGTATTCTTTTTGTAAATGTATGTTTATTTTTATGGTTGAAATGTATTCCCCGCTCAGTTTGTATATGTCTAATGTCCCTCTGTTCCCGTCTTTCCTCCAGCATGGCCGCTGTGGCATCCCCAAGCCGCTGGTGCAGCGTTACTCCGAGGACTTGGAGCAGCCTGTGAAGGACGTGGCCTCCACCCTGGACCAGCTCCGAGTCAAAGAGCTCCGTAAACAACACCGCATGGCCGTAAGAGAACAGCACTGATTTTCCAAAAAGACATTTAAATCAATGGAGACTATGTTTAGGAGTTATAAAGCTAGATAAAGTTCTGCTTTTCTAAGAATTAACAATGAAGACTGGCCCGTTATAACAGTCATTTCCCTCCAGCCAATGATGGCCCCCTGATTGAGAAGCTATCATTATTATGCCTGCCTAAACATTAAACAAGCTGGGTGAGATATACTTTTAAAAGGGAATTATTTATGTATTATGGGTTTTAGTAGACTAATGCTGTCTGAAGACCTAATAGGTTTATCTTTACCCCATATTGATGGCATGAATTGGCAGGAAAAATCCAAAGTTGCCTGAAAAGCTCTAGTCAGTTGGTGGGACAAAACAAATATTTCCCCACCATTTGGCAGCCACAGTTTTCGCCTTAGGAAGCTCAAACTAAGCATGAAGGTCAAGTGTTTGTCAAGTTGTGTGTCTGAATGCATGGTCGCAGATTTGGTGAATTAATGCTTGTTTACCACTAATCTATATGTATGTTCAGTAAAGTGACGACATCAGAGTAGCTACAGTAACTCATCCCTTTTTACCCCATTTTGTCACTCAGATTCCTTCTGGAGGTTTGACAGAAATGTGCCGGAAGCCTCTGCCCTCAGCTAACATCAGCACAGTTTCTGATTGGCTCACCTCCATCGGCCTCCCCATGTACGCCACACCTCTGGCGGCGGCGGGAATCGACACGCTGAGGGGCGTGGCCTTGTTAACAGAGAGCGGTGTGTGGGAGGCGGGGGTGCGAGATGAGAGACACGCCCGCCGCCTGGTCAGTGAGGCCCGATTGGTCGGCGCCCACAGAGAGGGGCAGTCCTAACATGCTGCTGCAGTCGGATAAAATAACAGGTATCAACTCACTGGTCAGCATCATTTTTTTTTTTTTTTTAACACATGGTCAGTGTGCGGCCAAAGAGAAATCGGCCACAGGACTCGCAGATCGAACGAGTGACCGCAGCATTGCAGTACTTCCTGTCTCGCATGTGTCAAAGACTGAAAGTTTTTTCTCAAATGTTTACGGCACTGAGGAGATTCTCCTGCAGCCAAGTCAAGATATCAGATGCCTTTTTAAAAGAAGACTGTAGACTCACTCTGTGGGATGGCTTCCTTTCTGAAGACACCCCCAAAGTCTTAAAAATAAAGACTTGGATCCGCCTTGAAGGAAGATAGCACACTCTTTTGTAGGATGGATGTTTTTTAAATACAGAAAGACGTTTTACTTCCTGCATATTTCATAAGTGCTTCGTTTTCATCTTTTGTGGCGAGGCAACGTTCTATGACTGTCTTTTAAGGAAGTCGCTCGGCCAAAGTGATTTACTCCTCATTCAGCGTTTCATTCACACTAATGGATTCACAATGACAACATTCACTTAATATCTGGACTTTTATCAACTAAATACATACAACAAACTATGATGAACGGTGGTTTTGAGATGGCTTATTTTGAATCATGTTTCTGTATTATAGCATAACGCATATCTTCATTTTAAAATGATTTATATGTTAAACATTTTGTTTGCCTTTTGAATGTTACAGCCTTATTTTGAGGCCCGCTCTCAGTCATTTCTAAGCTGAAACCGCTGACATCCCAGCTTTATATTTCATATTTTATTAAAAGTCCTATCTCACTGCATATCTTGGATGCACAGCCTGCGCCCGTTTGAATATAAGTCTTCGAGAAAGCTCCAGTAATCACAATCAGCTTTCACAGAAACAAAACATTCCCCGTGTATCCAAGAACATTTTAAGTTGCCTTACCATTATGAATGAAAAGTTTCATTAACCCTGTATAGTATGGACTATACCACCAGGCTGAACTGCTTTAAGTTCAAGCCTTTTTGCTCTGAATGTGTCACACTCAACCAGATCACTTCAGCCACACATATGGATGTGGAGCACAAAACATGCCTCTGATGGATTGTGGTTTCAAAGATCACATGACAATTAAACGACTAAACCCCAGACACGACACACGCGTCGTCCCATGCTAAACACACAGTTGGTGTGCATGCTCCATGCAGAGGGTTGTGGGAGAAAATAGAAATGTTCCAAAGAGACGGCTGGCATCTCGGCTGTCATATCTGGAATTTATTGGACTGTCTACTGTTTGGTTTTAGTTTTTGATTTATAGCTTGATAATAAGCTGTTTGGGACTTTATTATACTGTAGCTATAGCAAACACATTGAGGATAGATGTAGTTCTATCAGGTGAAAATCTGACCTCTAAGGCCAGCATACACCATGACGCTAAATAGTTTTGTAAATCAGGGAAACAGTGTCAGGATAGCCTGTTACCAAAAGTTTGGGCAGAAAACAAAAACAACCAGATGCGTATCGCTCTTCCATTTCACACTGCAGAAAATGGAGCTAACATGTGTGTGTTATTTCTATTATTTCTAACAGCAGAGTTCTTTCATACTAAGAACTGATCTGAAGACTTCATATTTAAAATTTGACCAAGTGGTATTGCTAAAATTAGAGGATGTTTTTTTTGCAGTGGGCACTTGATAGGTAGAGGTTTGATGCCTTTTATTTCTTCAATCAAAAGTGGTGCTCTGAAAAAGCGTGATTGGGGCTCATTTTTTTAAAAGTAAGAGACTCAAGAAGTGTTTTGTAAAGAATGAAAATACTGACACTGTAAATGCACTTTAGAGGGTAAATCTAGCTGTTTTGTAGGCAGAATTGGCTACATTTTGTTCACAGGTCCATTAATGGACAATTGTTGTCAGGTATTTCAAAGGGTTTCAGTAGGATATGCTGGTATTTTATTTTAGTTTTGAGTTCCCAATGCCAAGTTTGCTAACATCCACGGGTTAACCAGTTCCAGTTACTCACTTCCAGTTTGTTTTGCAGTCTTGTAAAAATAAATGATTAATTACATATATGAAATGCTTAGCAAAACCTGCACATTCTGTATATGTAATTGATATTTATATAACTTATTTTTGCCTCTTTTTTTTTTCATATTGACTGTAATTAGCTGTACTATATGAATAGCAATACCTTCCTGCAAAATGCATATTGCTTTAGCCAGTGAGGAACTACAGTATGTATTGTAAAATATGTGTACAAATTATTTTATTTGGTTTTCATCTACCTAATGATTGTCCATACAGATTTGCTTGTGTATTGAAAGAACAAAAGTAATGTCCATAACTATTTGTCATTCTGAAATATAATAAAAAACTGTTTCTTGCCATACACTGGCCTTCTGATTGTCACTTCACACACACACACACACACACACACACACACACACACACACACACACACACACACACACACACACACACACACACACACACACACACACACACACACACACACACACACACACACACACACAGGTAAAAAAAAAATGCAAGACTCTGAATAACAACTACTGTACTTACTAGACAGTCAAAGCAAGGAGCTCAAAAACAGAGTTTTGCGTTGTCTGGCTTGTAATGCATCATTTAAAAAAAAAAAAAAAAACTTCTCACATCTGTTCATCGGGACGAAGACAGGAGAGTCTGGTTCGTGTTGTAGAGCAGCTGTTATCAATGAAACCACAAAAAGGATTTTCCAATCTTATTCATGTCAAAAAGCCCCAAATAGGTGGGCACCAGACCGTGAACCCAATTTGATAAAAATGTCCCAACAGACAGCCTCTGAGATTGAACTCTCATAACTCCTCTCTGCGCTGGTGTTTGGCATTCTTCTGAGTGGAAAAAAACACAACTGAACAAGCATTTATTTCAGGAAGAAAAGCAACAAAACTCTTTTATTGGGTCGTCCTTGGTTAGTAACTTTTTAGAAAGCAGGCGCTGAGCAATAATTGTCCTTCACACAGATGTAATGTGCGGTTAGCTTCCACTTCACGACTCTCTCTCCAACAGATACAATTGCTCATCCATTTTAAACTTTCTCAGGAGGAAAGGACGAGACCGTAATGCAATGAAGGCTTTTTGGCTCGGGTTTATTCACATTACTCTGAACCGTTTTCCTCTGCGGCGTTCATGCACGGCTTCATTTGTGTCCGAATACAATCGATGATGAGAATCTGCTGTGGGATCACAATATTTAGAAGCAAAGATATTCAGAATGAATTTCAATATTCCTTCAATAAATCAAACAATCAGTTTTGAGCGTTTGTGTCAGGATCATTATTTCATAATTATTAGCAGGCACAGAAGAGTGAACATATTCATTATGATGCCAATGATTCCTCACCAGTAAAGGTGAGAGTCAGACTTTTATTGATCCTTATTGGGACATTCAATTGCTACAAATTTCCCTCGAGAGAGATCTGAAGTCACTTAAGGAGTTCCTCTAAAAGTTTGTGATGTTGTTGAAGTCTGACTTAAAGGGGACCTATCATGCAAAATGCACTTTGTGATGTCTTTTATACATAAATATGTGTCCCCGGTGCGTCGGGGAACTCACGCAGCGTCATAAAATAAAACCCTCTCTCTTTTCCTCCATACCCAAATCTTTTAAAAACAGGGGTACAACGAGCGGATACAGATTTGCTGCCGATCTGACGTCAAATCGGCAGCGGACCCACAGAAAATTGCTATCAGAAACAATGCCTGACGTGTTTTGGACGTAATCTCATTTTTGTTTACATTAGCAAGCCTCGCTAACACTCAGAGCTAACCTGTACTGTAGAGCACATGTGTTTTAAAAAGCAGGAAATAAAAAAAGGAACTCACCTTGTGATAAACCTGCAAGAGAAAAAGCATTTGAGCTTCATACTGTTTCAGAAATAATCTTTGATGTGGTTTAGAACAGGATGGCGTTTTATCACAGCAGAATTTAACTTTATCTCCGGTAGAATTCTGATCAGGCATTAGCTCCGCCTCCTCTTCTTTTTTTTTCAAGCTAAGCACCCAAAATCCGCGTTTCTCTAACAGGGCTGCAAAAGAGGGGTATGAGCAGTATGAGGCATGGCTACAATGGGTGAACTGTTTGGTATTTTAAGCAAAAAACTTCACAGACATGTTTTGTATAGGTATGGCCCTACAATATATGTTTCCAATATAGCATAATAGGTCCACTTTAAGTTTGACGGCAAATCCAACTATGTGAATTTGTAGCCCCCATGTTTATTCCCCTTGCACACGATCCTATTGATTTTCACTATGCTAGGCTAAACTCATTTAAGTGAGCGCAGTGGGCCATGCTCAAATGTGCGATTGGGCCATAAACCCATAATGAATTCACACTTTTTCTGCCTAGCTTGCAAAATACTCTACTCCTACGATTCACAGATCATTTACCTGAGGAAAATCCGAGGCAATGGGCCCATCGTAGAATGATTGTGCTCTTTAATACATTTAGTCTTTTAAGCCAAAGTGTTTCTCACAGCCGTTGTTGCTCCCTTGACTACTGTATCCGTCACCAGTGAAAGTCTCAGGCGAGGTTGTTATTGTGTTGAATGACGGTTGTCTGTCGCCTAAGTGCAGTTGTAGTCTAATGGTGAGTTCTGGCCCCTGCTGTGGAACAATATATGGCTCAGTGTTCCTTACAGCTGGCCTCAGGGGAAGGAGAAAGTTTAAACACACACACACACACACACAGAGAAGTGAGCAGATACTGATCTCACCTTCTTTTCAACATATCAAAGATATACGCCCGTATCTAATGTAGTGATAACACAGCCTGTTCCATTTTATAATAACCACAGGAAATAGGTCACTGTGATGTTTCTATTAACAATGTAGACATTTCAATATCATGTCATATTTCAAAATCATTAATAAACTACTATAGACCTTTATTGTCATCATATTGTTGAGGCTTTGGTTAAGGATAAGGCCACCACTAAATGAAACTTCCACTTCACTGAAATGAAACATGTAAATTCGCAGTTAACTCTTTCCACAGTCTCCTATCAGTCTCTTGGTTGCTACAAATCAAACTCGTTTCAATAAATGCCCACCGACTACTTGCCCCCTCCCTCCCCGAACACTGGGTGACGCTGTTTTACGCACTTGATTCCAAACCAAATCTTGTATGAGGTGGAAGTTTTTCCTCTTTCCACGTTCAGTAATCTGACACCCAAAAGTCTCCGAGCAGAAGGATGGACCCTTAACTCGGCTGGAAGCACGGAAGGAAGGAACACTTATCCAACGAGGGCAAACGAGAGGGACCGAGCAGAAGCGAAACGCTGTGCGCAGAAAACAACCCCGTGGCTGCGGCAGCTGAGGAGAGCCTGCGCGTCTCCAAAACAACTGGCCGTCCGACTCAAATGCTCTCAAAGCGACAAGTTTCACTTTCCACATGCGGATGGGTGACTTTTCACGGCACTTTGTGAGGAGGAGATGATGAAGAATTTCAGCAGCAGTTCCCTTCAAAGCAACAACAACCAGACTCCCAACCACGTTAGAGAGCGAAACAACAGAAAGTACAGCTTACTCTCTGCCCTACCGCTGCGATTTTCCTTGCGAGGTTATGGTTTCTGCATGGCTACGCTGTTCCTCTTCTGTTTCGCCTCTCTGTTTTACCAGCTGAACGGAGGACCCCCTAAAATCCTGCTGGACATCCGACAGTATCTCGGTAAGAACTTTTCATTTTCCTCTGCTGGCTTAAGCGCGTCATCAAAGATAGTTTTTTGAATAGAAGTTGCACTGAAAGTCTACACGTCCTGCTTCGGTTAGATCTTTGAATGAAAGTTGATCCAAAAGAAAAGAGGATTATCAACGTTTGAACCTCTCGCTGGCTACTGGGAAAAAGTCTCTTTTGTGAATGCAACCGGAGGCTAAGTGTCCCAGCGACCTCATTTAGTTCATTTATTTTCATCATTCATAACCCTTAAACCACCAAAGTTGCTCCAAGCGAACCTACTTTAGACGCATTCAACTAAATGCGTAAATACTTATATTTGAATGTGCACAGCTGTCTCTGTTTTTAAAATGTAATATCCCTCCGTTCTTTAAAAGTCCACTAATTCACACTAAAAACCTAAAGGAATGCACTCCTCTTTGCAACATTTGAATATCAGTTCTGACTTGTCCGAGGTAGATTGGGATCTATTATGGTAACAAGAATTTAGCAACTGTAAAGATTCATACTGTAAGTGGATTATGACTGACACCTCTTCTTGTACAGCCAGCTGATGCGCTCCAGCCACACGGCGCTCATTACGCACGACTGGCACCGGTGGAACAAGCGCAACAGTGTTCGAAAGGCTAAATGTATGCTGGTGTTTTAGTAGAGGAGAAGATGCTATGACTTACTGTAGACCTGATGATTCTTTAATTGATACAGTAAAGGGAATGTGGAGTTGTCTGATATGAAAACAGTTGGCAACTTCAGAACAAATACATTTCAAATGCCTACCCTGAAGGGAACACTTCAAAATGAGATTTCCCTAGATATGACTTGGCACTTATATTACTATCATTATGCTTTACCAAGTGATAACAAGAAGAAACGATAAGACATATGACAGCTCTGTTCTGATGTCAGGCTGGATTAGATATATCAATATTTTAAAAAGGAAGTGTGTGCTTCAGTGGCTGATACACTTCTTATCGACATGTCTGTCTGTCACTGCTACAACTCGGGCTGCAGCTGGGACATGTGTGTGTGTGTGTTGAAAGGAGTTTGTGTTCCTACCTATTTCTCGCAGAGGGCTTGAGGCTTTATGACGTGATAAACATCTGGAACAGAATAAGAGTCACTCACCAAGTCAGCCACTAATCCCGTGGGTCAGATTGGTTTCCTGTGGACACACACATACACTCACACACACAAAACAGGCATGAACACACACGCTTGCACACAGCAGCTGTCAGAAAATCATTGTGATTTGGTCAAGTGTTGCAAAACAAACACATACATTTGCCATATGTAGAATATAAAGTACAGGAACAATGTTTTTTTAAATAATGTGCTGAACAAATTGAAAGCCAGTTTTAAAGCTTTATTTTCATCTAAAAATGCAGCGTTAGTGCCCGTGCAGACTCTATATACACACTGAAGCATAGTCACTCCAAAGAAACATTGCAGCCCTAAATGTGATTTAGATGTTGCAGCAGTCAATACAATACATTATTAATTTTCAGTAATTTCCGAAAGCCACTGTAATGGGCACAGTCTGACTGCTGTAATGTATCTTACACTTATTCCCTCACTAAGAAGCACTCTGCTTCTAAGAATGCTCTGCAACCTAAAGGTACACACACACACTTAAGTTATAAATTGAATCTCAAACCCCTTATCATACAGGATAAAGCAAAAGTATGTAGCACAACCAGACCAGCAAACAGATGCAGCCAAAACTAATATGTACACCGTCATAATTCAGCATGTGGCCCATGAGAGCAGCGAGCCCCTCTATTAAAAGATGAATGAGTGGGCCCACCTGCATGACGTGATCTTGACTGGAGCACAGAGACCCTAAGGGCCTGAGCCTGTCTCACACACTGACTCCTCTATACTCTATTGACCTCAGGAGGGGGGGGGGGGAGGTACTTATGTAACAGTGACACAAACACACTGTAGCACCTCCGTCAGGGTCATGGTGAGTAATCTTCTCTGCTCATTACGATGATGGGGCGAGGAGAAAGTGCTTTATTTCACAATCTGAAGACTGCTAGTGGAAAAACTACACGTTAAAGTGATTAATAAGTCGTATTTGCTTTATGTCTGATCATTTTTGAAGTGGGATTTATATGGCTTTTGAGGTAAAACTTGTTGTGTTGTTTTCAGAGAAGTAATTGATGTTGTACGGGAGAAGAGAAGTAGAGGGAACTTTAGATCCATAGGCTTCAGATGTAGTCTTGGGTAGAACATCAATAAATCTGGTAGAAAGGAAGGAAGGTGGAGAGCTTTCTGTGCAGAATATTCTTATGTTTTGAACTGGTTTGAAGGAAAGTTATTTGGGCATAGAAATGAATGTTCCACAAGTTTTTTCTCTGTCACCCTTACCCCCATCAATTACAGAGTCTCTCTTCCAGTATTCAATCTACTTTTTCTGTCCAGTCATGGATGGGACAGAGTAACAGGTTGCGAAAGAAGGGAACTGAAAACTCTAGCCCACAAACTGGAATTGGAAACTGGAACTGGAAACTGGAACTAACGAGTAAAAGACAGGAGATTAATGTATGCCTTTTGATAACTGCTTGTGTGTGACGGGGAATCTAACTGCAAGTTTAGCATCTATACTTGTGTTACTTTTGACTGCACTATGCCAAGATGAATGTGAAGGTTCCTGGTGGTGTAAGTTAATGTGGGTGTGTACGGGAAAAGAGAATAGTTCATTTTGTGTGAGTGCATGTGTGTGTGCATTTTGCATGTGTGTGTTTCAGTCCAACGCTCTTTAGAGGGGAACAGACTCTGTTTTGTTTGGGCCAGCGGGGAGGTTGGTGTTTGAGTGTGTCACTCAGCGTTTAACTGCAGAAACTCAAACGTGGGTCCCGGGTCGATTGCCTGTCATGGACTCTCTCACACTTTCTTAATCTCCTTTCACTATTACCTTTAGCAATCCAGCAGCCTTGCCAAAAACCCTATGAGTGATGTGTCTGTCTTGCAATATTGTGTGTGACTTTATGTGGGAACCCAAATCACACCTGACTGTGTAGCAGATTCTCGAGAAGCTCCAAGTTCTGTTTTTGAAGTGGACAATTATTTCTACCACTGTTGGCCACCCTGACTGTGACTAAGTGATTAGTAGTCATTTCTGGACTCTTTATATGGTCTCAATTGGCAACTCACATATAACAGAGTGAAATATGAAAGGATTTAGCAAAGACTCGCCCATTCAAGAGTGTGAAGCCATGGAGCCAGCTTTAGCTGTCTTCAATATTGCACGCCATCCTCTTGTAGCTTTTCAGAGCAAAGAGAGCCAAACAGTCGAAGGATCTTTCTCTGTTCTCTTAAATCTCCTAGTTATTGAGATGGATCTTTTTGGTTTAGCCAGGATATAGTGTGCCGAAACCCTCCATGTGAACAAATGTAATGTACTTTCAAGGACTCTTAAGGACACAGGCCTTGCTCTGTGTTTGTACGGTTCATGATCCCCCCTACATGATTCATGAACATGTTAAAAACCATAAAATACTCACACAAATGAATTGAACTTGTCAGTAACTGTCCAGGGAAGTGGTGGAGTTGTAGACTGCAGGGCGGTGTTGAGGATTAGACAGGTATGTGTGGACACAGACGGAGCCTCTCTCCTCCCTTCAGTTTCTGTTTAATTAACAGTAATGCTGGCCAGTAAGTGAATGAAAACCAACTATGAATTCAAATAAAGTATAGTTTGGCTGGTGATTGACCATTGGGTATAAGTCATGATTTTAAATAAACTTTACACTCAGAAGAAAGTGTGGGGAGTAATACAGAGAGGGAAAGTGAAAGGTTGCCTGCTGTGAGCTTGATGTGGACAATACAAAGTGCTTCAGTGATGCTGTACCTGACCTCTGACAGACAGACTCAAACATACAGACAATGCAAACACACAGAGGGAGGGACACTTTGCTAATTACAAGTTCTGATTGGATAGACACTGACATGTTTGAGTTTAAACTCTTCAAAACTGCTAGACACGCTGGAGGGACCATTCATTCAGACAAGCTTGAATATATAATCAAAACCCAAAGTTCTGAAATATGTTACATTGAACCATGTGTGTAGAATACAGTATATTTGATGTGCTATTGCGACCACATGTTATGCTTATTCAATAACAATGTTCATCAATATCTTCATGAAGCAAATACTATTGCCTTGAAGTAATGAAAAAGCATTAAGCAACTTGAAGGAAAAATGAAAGATAAATATCCTCTCTTATCACATTGTGGTAGATAAAATATCTCTTATCTTAGATCATGACTCACTTGTTTTTTGAAGAGAGTGACACACAAACTTCACTTCAGCAAAACAGCTTTGTTGAGCGAGGCTAACATTGAAGTGTGATTTTTGGAGCAACCTCGCCACTCCATTCACACCAGAACGCCTGCTTCCTGTTGGAGGATATTAAAAGCGAGGTCTTTATTTCATCCGGTCATATACTGTTCTTCAAACTGACACATTTAGTGCACAGACTCTTGGTTCAAAGTGACAGAGTTCAGGCAATTTACCAAAGTGTCAAACAAATTAAAAACCAGGCCAGTGTTGGTCAAGCTGTCATTCCAGATTTTAAAATGATGTACAGGCTTGCCAGGTAGACCAGGCAGACTGTGGGCTCAAGTTGGTCATGTGGAGAAATACTTGAAATGCCTATTTATTCCCTCAATCCTATTATTTTAGTTTTCAGAGCTGGCAAACCGAACCAAAAACATGCATAAATTGAATACTTAAGACTGCTGCTCTAAGGTAATGTCACGTTTAAGGGGTGAAGATGGAATAATATTTTGCATCCACCCAACACCTCCATCTGAAGAGGCTCATTAGGAGTTGAAGGCAGTACAACTTCCTGCCTCCTCCTACGGTTTGTTAGTCCTCATGGAAGTGTCGAGCAAAACTAAGCATTGCCTCCGACAAAACAAAACAACTCCTAACTGACGTCACATCCAGCCTAAATGCCAAAACAATCAGAGGGCTCGTAATACAAGCAGCCCCCCTGTGAGCAGAGGCTAGCTATGCTCTGTTTATTTACCTGCTTTCTAATGTGCATGCCAGCTTGTTAATTGGGTTTAGAGGTCAATAAAGAAACCAAAGAAACACAGACATTAATTCTAGGATTTAAAACAAAACAAAATAATACAATTAGATGAATATTTTATTATTGTTCTAAGCACTTGGTTCTGCATGCTGTGAACAGATTAGCTTATTTAATTTTGCATTAGTTAAAAAAATTGATGATCTGTTGCTTTCCTTATTTTTCTCCGTTATGAAAATGATATGAACTCATTTTGGAAAAAGCGCTTCATGTTCACCACGTTATTATTACATAATAGAAGCAATTAGCATTACCAATTACCATCTCCATGCCTGAGTGGCTGCTATTACTCTCTCCATTGAGACGGGCAAATGCTAAAACAACACAGGGTAATTATCCTCCATTAGTGCATTTGTTTTCACCACACGAAATGAGAGCAGATGGGGAAAAAATTGCCAATGTACCAACGCTGTTCAACTGCAACTGCTCTTCAAGGCTTGCTGAGCAATGAATGTTATAACCCAGGAGAAATCTCAGATTCATTTGTGGTTTTTGATTAAACTTGTGTGCTGTACCTCTGCATGAATACCACCAAGGACATTGAAGAAACAATTTAATTAAAACATTGATAGTGTTCATAAAGCCAAGCTCACTTTTCCCCCCAGTATCCAGTCTTATATTTTACTGAGAGATTTGGAAGTGGTATTGGCCGTCTAATCTAACTCTGAAAATAAGTGCCTTTACCAAAATATTGTACTATGCCTTTAATGGTCTGAGGAGGATATCAATCTTCTCAACTTTTGCCAAGAAAATGAGTAAGTGAGGTCCCAAAATGATGAACTATTCCTTGTAAAGGTTTTATATCCCGACCTAATGTAAAAGTGAGGTATGATGTTCCACGCAGCTTAAAGCGTGAGTCTATTAATTTCAGCCTTTCGTACTCTCTATAGCCACGTTATAAATCGGCTCAGAGGGGGGTTGTTTTTAGGAACTTTGTGCTGTTTTTAGGGGTTGCCAAGACACTGATGATGACTGGTTGTGGTGACTTTTATGTCGTGTCCTGTGGTGGCGCGTGAGCGGGTGGGTCGCTCGGGGCCCACAGCCACTGGGTGGTACTCTGGCTGATGCTTGTAAGAGGGCGTCTTCATATATCCCATCATTTAAAAGATCAGTGCCAGGATAAATAGAGGTCCTGTGAGAAATGAGGTGTCAGGTTACAACATGTAAACTGAATGGCCTGCTCTAATCAGCACCGCCCCGTTCGTCCAGAAGTAAAGAGACCTCTAATCTGAATGGAGGTCCTTTTATGTGAGAATTAGAAACAGAATAATTGCTTTGTGAGCAATGTTGGTTTTCGTAACAGCTTTGCCCTTCCTCATATCTGTGTGCCCTGGTGTTGTTAGCCTATTTTGGAAGTTTCTTTGTTTACTCTGGCGAGTGTTTGAAGCTCTCCACATTCCTCTGTTTATGGCCACTGAACACCCCACATGTTCGGCTCTTGTTTCCGTTCCACTGGCCACATATACACTGGCCACATATACACTTGTCACCACACAGCAGGTCTGTGTGGTCACTGAAGTCAAGCAATTATTTTCCAATTTGATCACACAACTGGAGTCTGACTTTTTCAGGCCATGGTGGCAAACAGACAGCCTGAAGCCAAGTAATTGGTTGTTATGGGACTTGTTAAGGAGAAACATGCTGCCCGGTGGCTAGCGGCATACCTTGTTCAAGGAACTCTGCCTATCTATGTTCTGAGTGAGTTTACCACAGCTCTGTCTGCTAGCCTCATTTCATAGCAATGAAAAAAGTATACGGGGGTTTAAAATAGCAGCTTTAAATATATAGCGGGCAGATAGAGCGGCAATG